>NC_133663.1:92033214-92361978 GCF_037893015.1 Macrotis lagotis
CACCATTCCTGCAGGAACTCCCCTTCAGTTCTCAACCAGTTGTTTCAGTCAACAAGGATATTTGCTTCAGCTTTCTTAGGCTATGCAGCCAATTTTATGGAAATTTCTGTAGGCTTCCAGTCAGCTTTTCCAGTCAATGACTTTGAAGTTCTCATCCAGACTGCATGGGAAGCTACAGATATTTTAGAATTCTTCAGCTAACTTCTTACTGTCTCCTCTAGTCCTCTCAATTCCACTATTACCTATCAGAATCAGTAACCTATCTTAGTTTTTCAGGACTTACTATATTCCCCAGATGAAATTACTGTCTTCAGGGCTCAACTTCTTCCAATAGAAAAAGAAATTGAAAGACACTCTGATAAAGAAACCTTTAACTTCACCCAATAGTTCCTCTGTTCTATGTAAAACAGTAATAGCTGTGCTGGTTCAGAAACTTAGACTTATCTTTCTACACATTTATTGTTTTGCATTGTTATTTTGCATTTCATTCATGAATGTTTGATCTCAACAAGACTAATTTCTTTGAGAGTTTTCTTTATACTTCTAGTGACTTGTACAGCTATGAGCAAAAAAGTGGGACACTCAGTATCTGATTGTTTAATGAATGAACTAATGAATGAATAAGCTCTATTGTCTTTCTTACACTGTACTGTTGCATCTGGCCAGGCTGAAGAGCTTTCAAGGAAAGGAAAAGACTACATCCTCAGTGGATTTTAACAATTACATTCTAGAGATAATATCTTAATATTGTCCATAAAGGATTTCAATCTTGATTAGCAGCATCATTACACCCATGGCAGTCCTTACATTTTGGAATAAGAAAGAATTAGGTTGCTCTTTCAATTACAAGTGTTTTCCAGTGTTTAGGTATTTATCAACTTTCCCTACATGAAGATCCAGTCTTAGACATTGTGTAAAGATGGTAGTCTAATCCAATTAAAAGCAATAACCTTTACACATAAAAACACTTCTTGGTTAAATCAGTCAAATGGAAGTAGGTGTGAAAAGGATTTTTACTGCTTCTTGAATCAAAGACATTTTAGCTAGATGCACTAGAAAGTCTGCTCCATCTGAATAAAGGTCTTAGCCACACTCTGAAGAACTTATAAAAAAACTACAAGCTTCATCACAAGGTGTTAAAACAAGATTTTCAAAAACAATGAGGCATATACAATCACATTACCTCACTGAAAATTATTATTATTATTATTGTTATTGTTATTATTATTAATGGGAATGTTTTAGTGAGAGCAAAGTTTTTTGTACTATTAACAAAAATTTTAAATGTGTTTTCTGTTATTTTTGTGTCCTTTTTCTATGTTTTATATACTACATAGTCCTGCAATAGAACATTTACATAATTTATAGAGAATTTACATAGATGTATGTTGCATGCTTTAACATATTTTGCTGATAGATTTGCATAATCAAAATTTTGGAAGCCTCTATTCTAGAGAATTCTCATTCCTATTAATAATGTAGATCAACAACTCTCCTACAATTTACAATCTTAAAGAGTTGCCTGGAGGCACTGAGAGATTAAATGATTGTCAAAGTGTTGTCAAAGTGACCTTCTTAAAGTACAGATTGACATCACCCCACCTCAAATAAACTCCAAGGACTTCCTATAAACTCAAAGATCAAATATAAAATCTATATTGTGTTCAAAGCCCTTCATAGACTTCCCCTCCTCTGTTTCAGTTTTCCTACACCTTGCACCACCATCAGCCAGTGATACTGCCTTCTAACAAGACATTCCATGTTTTGACTCCAACCTTTTTGCTAGTTGTCTGGAATGCCTGGAATTCTTCCCCTCTTAATCTCTACCTCCTGAACTCCTTGACTTCCTTTAAGTGCCTTTGATACTCCATCTTCTATAAGAAGTCTTTCCTGATCCCCGTTAAAAACCAATGCCTTAGCCTTGTTATCTTCTATTTATTTTGTGTGTGAATGTATGTGTGAATAAATATATGTGTGCATGTGTATATAATTCATATATATATATATATATATATATATATCATATCTATACATAACTGCATGTCATCTCCCTCATTAGACTGTGAGCTCCTTGAAGGTAAGGACTATTTTTGCTCTTCTTTGAAACTCTAGCATTTAGCAATGTCTAACATAGAGGATTTGTTGACTGACTGATTGACATACATAGCTTGTGTGTGTGTGTGTGTGTGTGTGTGAATTAACGCTTGAACTCAACTCCAAGGTATATTCTCTCTCTACTTTACATCCAAGACTTAGATAAAATGTACATGAGATAAATACAAAGTAATATCAGAAGGGAAAGAGGAGCCTTAACTAGAGGTATAAGGAAAAGATTTTGCCAGCTTGTGGTTCTTGAACTGAGCCTTGAAGAAATGTAAAGGTTCCAAGAAGCAGAGATAAAATAGGAAAGCATTCCAGGCTTTGAAAGACAATGTAAAGGCATGGAGATAGGGTAAAGAATGCTAGTCAAAAACAATTAAGCCAGTTTGGTTGGAATTGTGGATGGAATGAGGAAGGATAACATATAATCAATCTGAAAAGAAAGATTGGAACCAGATTGTAGAGAACTTTAGATATTAAAGAAGGGAGTCTGCAACTGAAGTTTCTGGGTAAGGTAAATTCTGGGCTTTATAGTCAATCAGACTTATGTCCTGGCATATTGGGCATGGGACACTGGACTTCAGCTTCCCCACCATTTTGAAGTCTCATAAATCCCTGTCCAAATTTTTTTTAAAAAGGAGATAATTCACAATGCTGTGAACATTTATCTCCAAAGTTATATATAACAAAGGTCCTCACTATCTGACTTGGTCCAGGGGAAGATAAGCATCTTCCTAGAGCTCACACAGCAAACACGTGTTCTACTGGAGCCTTCATTGTGTTTCTCTGGAGGGAGACAATTTCTCTTCTCTCAGGGAGACAGTTTGATACAGGGAAATCAATGCCTACAATACTCTAACTGATCTAGAAAAAATACAAATGAACAGAACATTATCTATATTGTACTGTATTCCTTTTTATTTTGTTAAATATTTTCTGATTAGATTTTAATCTGATTCTGGCATGCTCAGGAACCTGCAGCAAATCTGATACCCTAGTAGATTAAGGAGATTAGAATTTGCTCCTGATTCTACTTCTAGGAAATTTATGAACTTAACCTCCCCACCCCTTTCTCCATCTCTAAAATGAGGGATTTGGATAATACAGCCTCTGAAGTCTCTTTAAACTCTTGATCTATGACCCTAGGTTAATTCATTTCTCTAGAACTTATTTTTCTTTTTCTCTTTTATCATTCATTTAAATAATAAATTTATGCTCTAAATCATTACTTATTCGAGAAATGCAAATTAAAGCTTCTCTGAGGTACCACCTCGCACCTCTCAGACTGGCCAATATGACTAGAAAGGATAATGGTCATTGTTGGAAGGGTTGTGGGAAATCTGGGACACTATTACATTGTTGGTGGAGCTATGAACTCATCCAACCTTTCTGGAGAGAAATTTGGAACTATGCCCAAAGGGCAACAAAAATATGCATACCCTTTGATCCAGCAATACCACTATATACCTGTCTATACCCTGAAGAGATGATGAAAAAGGATAAAAACATCACTTGTACAAAAATATTCATAGCAGCCCTGTTTGTGGTGACAAAGAATTGGAAATCAAGTAAATGTCTTTCAACTGGGGAATGGCTTAACAAACTGTGGTATAATGTATGTCATGGAACACTATTGTTCTATTAGAAACCAAGAGGGATGGGAATTCAGGGAAGCCTGGAGAGATTTGCATGAACTGATGCTGAGTGAGATGAGCAGAACCAGAAAAACACTGTACACCCTAACAGCAACATGGGGGTGATGATGAACTTTGATGGATTTGCTCATTCCATCAGTGCAACAATCAGGGACAATTTGGGGCTGTCTGGAGAATGCCATCTGTATCCAGAGAAAGAACTGCAGAGTTTGAACAAAGACCAAGGACTATTACCTTAAATTTAGGAAAAAAAAAAAACCTGATATCTTATTGTCTGATCTTACTATCTCTTATACTTTATGTTTCTTCCTTAAGGATATGATTTCTCTCTCATCACATTCAATTTGGTTCAATGTATACCATGGAAACAATGTAAAAACTGACAAACTGCCTCTGTGGGGGGTGGGGTGGGGGGAGGGAAGTAAGATTAGGGGGGAAATTATAAAACTCAAAATAAATAAAATCTTTTTAAAAAAGAAAATAAATAAATGTAAAATTTAAATGATATTTCTTATTTTTATAGTCTAAATTTCCCTTGTTTTGTTTCTCCAATCTATACATACAGAGTCATCCCTTATAACAATGATTTTGGAAGAAAAGGAAGAAGGAGGAGAAGATAATTAGGAGAAGAAAAGAAGGGAAGGAAGGAAGGAACAAAGGAAGAAAGAAAGAAAGAAAGGGGAGGGAAGGGAAGGGAAGGGAAGGGAAGGGAAGGGAAGGGAAAATATTCAGGATATTTGATCAACACATTGAAAAATCTGACATTATCATAGGACCTACACCACCATACATACATACATATAACTTTACAAAGGAGTGGGAGGAGCAAGTCTCTTTTTTGGGGGGGCAAGTTTGTTCTTTGTAATTTTGCAACATTCATTTTGTGGTTGTTCATTCCATTTATATCATGGTAACCAAGGTATGTATTGTTTTCTTGGTTCTGTTTACTTTACTCTGCATCAGTTTATGTAACTCTTTCCATGCCTCTCTATCTTCATCTTACTCATCACTTCTCAAAACAGTAATATTTCATTCCTTTCATGTACAAAAATTTGTTTAACCATAACCTTAATTTTCTTAACTATAAAATGAAGGCCTTGATTTGAATGATCTTTAAGGAGCCTTCATGCTCACTCCTATGATTGTATGAGCTTGCCTTTATTGTTGATGCCAATATTGTTGAAAATCTTCCTATTCTTTCTGCCATTCAGGGGTACTGCATCTATCTCTATGGAGCCTGCATCCCTCTTTTATTCTTTGGAATGACATCATTCTGGAAACTGCTCTTCACCATTTCTTGGGGTATCATAGATTTAGGGTCCACAACTGGCTAACCTTTCCATAACTTTTTTCCTCCACCATTAGAATGTAAGCACATGAGAATAGAAAACATCCTTTCTTATATTTGTATTCTATTGCCTGGCAAATAGCAAAAAATTTAATTAATGTCCTGTTTATCTAAATCTGTCTACTTTTCTATCTGTCAGTCTATGTAATCATTGACCCTTATCTTGACAACTCTTCCTCCTTAATAGCATATTAAATTTAGTACCTATAAACTGTTCAAGCTTGGTCAATGATACCAGCATGCTTATGAATCTACTTCTTGCTTCCTATGGCTATCATTTCTTCTTTAGTACAGGACATGGAAACCTCTTACCCTTCTAGAGTTTCTAGAGTTTCCTGAAAAGTTTCCTGAAACTCCTGGTTTTTTTTTTGAGGGGGGAGCAATTTGCTTTATAATTTTTCCAATTTTCTTTTCTCAGTTTGGGTTATTTGAATTCTACACTTCTAATTCTAGTGAGCTCAGTATTTTATATTTTCTAAATATTCATCTACTTTGTTTAAATGATAAATTTTATTATATAATTGGACAAAATAGCTTTAAATATTTCCTTCATTGCCTGATTTGTTGTGAATTCTCATTCTACATTTTAATATTGATCAGTTGGTTTTCTTTTTTTAATTATCAAGCAATTTTTTAGTTTTTTTTAAAGAACTACCCATTTTTGTGTTTTTTTAAAATCAATTGAACAGGGAAGTTACTTATGTATATATGTATATATTATTATGTATAGAAATTCTGAAAAGAAAAGACAGGTGTGCACACATCTCTTTGATTTTCAGAATTTCTATTTTTGTATTTAGCTGAAAACTTAAAAAATTTTGTTGCTGCTTAGGTTTTTATTTACATATGCATTTCATTGATCTACTCTTTCTCTCTTGTTAATGAAAATGTTTAAGGATATAATTTTTCTCCTAAGAACTGACTTGGCTCTATGCCCCAAAATATTGGCATATTATTTTGTTGCTGTCATTTTCTTTGATTAAAAATTATTTGAAGTATCTATAATTTGTTGACAAGTTATGCTTATTAGGGACCTACCTGCCATGTTAAAAATATTGTAATAAGCTTTGGGGATACAAAGCCAAAATTGAAAGTTTTGCCCTGCAGGAGCTTATTATGTTTTATTGGGGGAAGCAATAGTATTCAAACAATTAAATAGTGTCATGAGAGAGAGGGAACAGCCAAAGGAAGATGTAATATTGGTGAACTTGCTTTGGGAAATTTGTGACATCATTGAAAGGAAGAGCCTGACTTGCTGTATCATCTAGAAAAAGCTTTTTTCATTGGTTGAAGAGTACCTAAAAAAAGTCTTAATAGAGCTTATCTCCAATTCTTTTCCTTCTTGTTAACAAGAACAACAAGAATAATAATGAATATTTATATGATACTTTAATTTTGGCAAAAACCTTTACAAATATCATTTCATTTAATCTTTACAACAACCCTGGGAGGTAGGTGCTGTTATTATTTTAATTTTGCAATCAAAGAAACTGAGGCAAACAAAAATGATTTGTCTGAAGTCACACAGCTAGTAACTGTACGACACAAGATTTTAATTCCAATCTTCTGGATGATGAACTCTACCAACTATCCACTTCTCTGCTATAAAATTAAATACACTACTCCTGGTGCTATTGGGATAGTGGCAGAGGTGTTCTGGAATCAGGTGGTACTGACTCTCCAGAGTCTGAACATTAAGTTTTCAGTGTGAACCTTTATACCTGGGAAATCAGCAAATACCACAAAATCAACAAATGCTACAAAAAAGTGATTTATTTTGTTTATTGTCTAGACTTGAGAAAGTGAAAGAGGAAAATGTTAATAATGCAGAGTAAACTTTAAAATGTGTCTTGGGTATGCATACACATATATGTACACAGACACACACATACTTGGGGAGGGGAGAATCTGTTGTGGAATATTTATCATACACCCTCAGATGGGGAAGAATTAATTTCTTGGTGGGAAATCAGGATTATTTGTTGGATGATTGTTGTCTATTTTTGAAGAGGACCAAAATGACATCATTATGTTGGGGTCAAGGTATGGTATTTCTGATTGTGGATAATCAGACCAAGATGGGCTCAAAAGGCATTATCTACCCCAGGTAGGGAAAAAATAGTTGACATGGACATTTGGGTGGAAGTGTCTCTAAATTTGCACACCTCATATTTCTTTTCAGTTACCTATGCTCATAGAGCACAGCATTAATGGGCACACCATGCTGAGCAGTGTTGTGCCAATGTCTCCCATGTCTCACAATCAGCTCCAAAGTTTTTCAGAGAGACTTTGAGAGAGTTCTTGTAATCGCTTCTTTTGACTTTTTGGTGAGTGCTCACCTTGTGTGAGTTCTCTGTAAAATACTCTCTTGGGCAAACATTTATTTGGCATTCAAACAGTGTGGCCATCCCATCAGAGTTGCTTTCTCTGCAGTAGTTTGCATTCTTGCAATTCAGCTTGAGAAAGGACCTCAGTGTCCAGGATCTTATCTTGTCCCATGTGATTTGGGTTCCTGGCATGTCCAGATTTCACAGCACAATGACTATAGAGGTAGATTCCCAAACAATGAGCTAGCCCTGGCTAGGAGTGCAACAACCTCATCATCTTTGTACACTGCCAAGGTAAGAAACTTATCTACAGCATTAAAAATTTTTCTATTTGCTGTAACTAATAGTACCGCATATGAATAGTATGTGATTGGTACTGGTTGGTGGAGAACTTCTGTTTTCTTGAGATTGTTAGGGAAAAATTAGCACAGGCAGCAGAGAATTAATCCATACTTTATTATATCTTAGTCTCAGAGGTTGTGCTAAATTCACAATCATCTGTGAACAAAAATTCATATACCAACTCTCCCTCCACTTTAGTCTTGGCTTGCATCCTTTTCAAGTTAAATAATTTGTCATTAGTGAGGTAGCTGACTGATACTGTTTTTGTCCTTGTTGAAGGTGTCCAACAACATCACTGGAAACATCTTGCTAGAAAAGATGGGAGCAAGCATATATCCCTGCCTCACTCCATTGGTTACTAGGAAAGGGTGAGAGTATGATTCATTATCCAGAACTCTGGCAGCCATAGTATAATGAAACTGGCATACAATACTGATGAAATTTTTCAGACAACCAAATTTTGCCATAATTTTCCCCAAGCCCTCATGACTATATCAAAGACGTTAGTCACATTAGCAAACAATGTGTACAGACTTCTATTCTGGCATTTCTCCTTACTCTCATCATCATCCTCCAGGTAAAGGATTAGCCTATTAAGGAAGACTCTGACTAGAATCTTGCCAGCAAGGAATAAGAGAGGGAGTCCTCTGTGATTGTCACAATGCAATCTGCGTTCTCTTCTTTTACAGAGATGATCAATGGAGTTATCCTTGATCTCCTAAGGATAATTTCCTTTTGACATATAACCCTGAAAATTTTAGTCAAATTTTGTATGAGCAGTGAATCCCTTGCCTTATAAATCTCAGCTGGAATAGAATCAGCACCTGAACCTTTGTCACATGCCGATGTCATTCAAAGGCTATTCTTATACTGGAAGTCTGACTAGAGAGAGATTGACTTCAATCTGAGGTGCATGGTCGATAACTTCAGTATTGGTTGATGAGGGTCTGTTGAGAACATTATATTAAACCCACCTCTCCAGGATCTTGTCCTTACCACCAATCAATATGGCTTCATCAGCACTTATTAGTTTGATGCCTATTGGTTATCCTCAACCTGATTTAGCCAATCTACTGAAAGTGTTTTAACTATACTTTTACTTACTCTTCCCAAGGATTGAGATATCACAGGGGAGAATGGGTCCAGGTTCAGGGGGATATTTTTGTATTTTTATTCTTTGTTTGTTTGTTTGTTTAGGTTTTTTTGTAAGAGAAATGTGGTTAAGTGGTTTGCCCAAGGCCACACAGCTAGGTAATTATTAAGTGTCTGAGGCTGGATTTGAACTCAGGTACTCCTGACTCCAGGGCAGGTGCTCTATCCACTGTGCCACCTAGCTGCCCCTTGTATTTTTATTCTTCATATATTTTCAGTAAATACTCCTTTGTAAAAGTTTATTGTACTGATCCTAGTGTTCTTGCTAATATTTCATTTAAAAATTTTTTGTCATTTCTTTAGAGATTTTAGAGTCAGTTTTCTTTTTCTGTTTTGATTTTCCCAGTTTATGTACAAATTACACCATAGCTATGTCATACAAGGAACTGATTTTAAAAGAGAAAATTGCTATTAAAGTTGTAAAATATTTGCATTTATTCAGAAATCAATTGTTTAATTTTTGTCATCTAAATGAAATCATTTTCTTAGATTTAAAATAATTTCCTTTTCCTTTGACTGAGATTACAAATTTTAGCATATTTAAAAAATTTAAAATAGTTTTATAAGAGATATATGACTGCCAGCAGCTGATTGCTAGGTGACCAAAATAGTTTAATAAATAAAGCTTTTCTAGAGAATTCAAGCTCATTATCCACATACTAGAATAAAATGTATAATTTAATCAATGTTATGTAACTAGTATAAGGGGTGGATATCCACATTAAAGCACCTCATACATTACATATCCACTCTCTCTCCAGGTTATGTTGCTTACTAGAATCTGTTCTCATAATACCATTAGATCTAGAATCCGAGAGAAAGACCATCACCATTTGGTTATGCTCAAATCCCCTCAAAGACCTAGGGATAATCTATCGTGGGAGAATTTAATCCCCCTATTTATCATTCTTTCTCAAGTCCCAACTGAAATGCTTCCAATTGCACAAAACCAGGTCCTCCCAATAATGATACTTTTAGATCTTGAGCAGAGCTAATTACTTAGCAATGGAGCAATAAGGCAAAGAAAAATAATTACATTACTAATAATTGCAATGCAAATGCAAGAATAAAAAAAAAAACTTTACCACAATGTACAAATAAATCTGAGTGATATTCTTCTACCAGTGCACTATCCACCTAGCTGCCCTGCAAGGTAACTCAATGTGAAGACTATATTTTGAGGTACTTTCACAGTTTTGTGACTTTGAAATAAATTCCCACTAGAAGAGATAGTAAAAGATACTCCATTTAAAATAATTCTAGACAGGATAAAATACACTGGAGAATGCCTGCCAAAACAAACTCAGGAATTATGTAAGCAAAATTATAAAATTATACAAATAAAATTAGATTTAAATAATTAGAAAAATATTAATTTTTATGGGTGGCAAGGCTAATGTAATAAAAATGAAAGTTTTATCCAGACTAATTTATATATTCAAAGCCACCCCAATTTAGATTAAAAATTAATTGGAAGTTAAATAGCTTAATCCTAAAAACTGAATGCCTTAAAGGATAAATTATAGAAACATTCAACTTACATTAAAAATAATGACTTCAATAAGACAATATACCAAAATTTGTGCAATAAAGCCAAAGAAATATTTGGGGGAAATGTATATCTCACTTCAGTAAAAGTGAGGAGTACATAAATTAGTCATTCAACTATAACAAAACTTTAAAAAAATAACAAATTAAAAATACTAATTACTTTTTAAAATCAAAAGAGATTTAAAGAAAACTGAAAGTTTAAAAATAAATGAATAAATAAAAGTAGGAACTGACATTTTTGAGGAAAAGTAAAATAAATCATTAGCTAATTTATTTTAAAAAGAGGAAAACCAAATTACAAGTATAAGAACAAAAAGGGTGAATTCACAACCACATCAATAATAAAAACAACAAAAAAACACAAGACTATTTCAACAGATGCAGAAAAAAGCTTTTGACAAAATACAACCCTTTCCTACTAATAACCCCTTCCTACTAATAACACTATAAAGCACAAGAAGAAATGGAGTTTTCCTTAAAATGAAAAGTAGTATCTATTGAAAACCATAAGCAAGTGTTATTTGTAATGGAGATAAAGTAGAGGTCTTTCCAAGAGGATCAGGAATGGAATGAGAAAGTCTGCTATCACCATTACTATTCAATATTCTGTAAGAAATGCTAATTATAGCAATAATAAAGGAAAAATAAACTGAAGGAAACAAAACCATCATTTTTGCATCATTTACTTATTGAACCCTAGAGAGTGAAATATAAAATTATCTGGAGAGGCTATCTGTCAAATCTGAAGGGGCATTGCCTTAAAGAAATACTACCTTACAATAACAGGAATAAAAAAAAGAAAAATAAAAACATGAAGGTATTGAAAAACTACACATGCAACCTGGTAAGCTATCATTATCATGTCTTTAAACAAATGCCAAAGTGATCTGCTGAAAGCCCTTCCAGGAAAGGATAGGATGTCCATGACTGGGCATGTTAATAACTATTCCCACTCCCTTCTTTTATCTTATCCTTTTTCTTTCTTTCCCATCAAAGAGGGTACCAACTAACCAGAGGAATTTCCAACCATTGGCAGTTTTCAACTGGATCAATTCCAGGTCAGTGGATGACAAGAAAAGATAGAACCCTAGAATCTACCCCTGGCTCACTCTGGCTCAGATAAGAACTCTTCTAGGAATTTTGGTCTTTCTCCAGACTAGGATATCAAGGTTTTAATATAAAAATATTTTTCAAAATTAATTAAATTAAAATTTAATAAAATAACAACCTGGGAGCTAAGAGATAGGGCTATCTGATGAGGTATAGATTTGCTACTCTTTTCTTTTTTTTTAGACTTGCTACTCTTAATGGTGAGAAGATTAGTGCAATAGTATATAAATGATGTTGTTTCTGATCTTTGAAGGAGTACTTTACATTAGATAACCTGAAAATAGCAGATAAGCTCTATATAGCTTCAGAATGTATTGCATAGGAAGGACAAGGGAGGGGGGATGGATTTAGGGTCATAGTACCTACTACTTCTGAGGAGCAAAACCTATCTCTGAAGTTTTCTTCCTATGTAACCTTGATGAGTTCCCTGTCCCATATTGGGCCTTAGTTTCCTCATCTGTAAAATAAGGGGTTGGGCATACTTCTGAGGTTCCTTTTTAATGTTATATTCAGAAACACTAAGATGGAATCTCACATTTTAAAGATGTGAACTTTTTGAATATATTCTCTAGTCCTATGATTTTGCCATCATTCGATTTGTGCTATTTTATAACATTTTGTATCTGATACAAAATCAATTCTATATCCCAGAAATTCAAGTGTGGAGTATATAAACATAGATACTAGCAAACTAAGTTAACTGCCTTTTTAGATGTGGTAATAAGGTATTTAAGAACTTTATGAGTATAATTTGTCTCAACTTCAGCCAGGAACTCTATTCCTATTCCAAGTATTCCAGGAGAGGCTGGGGCTGGATTTGGGGAAGAATATGATCTAGTGAACAAACAGCTGTCTTACAGGTCTTGTTACTTGAAAGGCTATTCCCTCTGAAATATTTATGTTTGTCTATCATGAAAAATGACATTGTTTTTCTTCTAAGTGTGGGAAAATTTAGCTGAGTGGAAATTTACCTGAGTCACTGTATTCGGTGACCATAACAGTTCAGTGACCCTTCGCAACAATGGAATTGGCAAGTCCAGGGTGGTTCTTGGCCTTGACTATAATTGCCCTATTGAAAAATGACTGGGACAGTCTATTCATGAAAGGATGCTTAAAGACCTGATGAATGAACCACTCTCTCTGGGATATGGTCACAGCCGTTGTGTTTCTGATCCAAGACTAGATATCTGGTCATCTGGGAATGTATTCTAAGGATACTTTTCAGGATGTCCAAATGGGACTCATGACTACCATTTCTCCAGAGAACAGTAGAATTATTAACATTATTAAAAATTAAAAACAAAGGGGTGTCACATATAGGTAACCCTCTCCCTTCTGCCCATCCCCTAATACCAATGACCTAGAAAAACAACACAGTTTAGTGGATAAAGTTAGACTACTTTGAAAACATTAATTCCTGAGTGGTTACCAAACCATAGAGAGATAGTAGATAAATACAATGACTCAGGAACAAGTCAAAATATGGAAATGAGGGAAATGAGGTAAAAAGATACCAAATAATTTAGCTGGTAAAGTATTAGCATGGTGGATAGAGCTCTATTAGGAAGACCTGAGTTCAAATTCCATCTCAGATACTTACCAATTGGGTTATTCTGGAGAAGTCACTTAACCTATGTCTGCTTCACTTTCTTTATCTGTAAAATATGGTACTATTTAACAATAGCACCTTGTTGGTGTTGTTTAGTCATTTTTCAGTGGCATCATTTGGAATTTTCGTAGCAGGGATACTGGAGTATTTTGTCATTTCCTCCTGCTTATTTTATGGATGAGGAAACTGAGGCAAATAGGGTTTATTATGAGATGAAATGAGAAAAATATGTACGAGCTTTATAATTTCAATTCACCATATAAATGTTGGCTGATATTATTTTGTTGTTATTATTATTACTAAACTAGAATGTGAATCAGATTTAGAACTAGATATTTCCAGGCCTCTGGTGATTGGTATAGCTTCAGGTAAATGGTGGTATTGGGAGGAGAGAGGAAGTAAAGAAAATTTTTTTAGGGGCTAGGATGAGACAAATGAAACATTTTTAAGAGCTTGAAGCAGCATGGTGGAATAAAGACTTTAACCTGAATCAAGAGAGACATGGGTTGAGTCCTTCCTCCATGGTGAATCATCTAACCCTCTGATACTCAGTTTCCTTCCCTATAAAATAGTAATGTCTTAAAGTATCCCTACTATAAGATTGCTCTGAAATGAGATATTAAATGCTTTGCAAACTTTAAAGTGCTAGAGGAATGTCTATTATTAAGACAGGAGGAAGGAGAAACGAACCTTGTACTGTTTTAATATTTAATATATAGATATAAGGAAAACAACTTACATGCCTCGCCAAATTTTAACAATGGAATTATCATGACTTGAGAAAGGAATCTTGTCACATATGGTTTTTAAAAATAACTTTCAAAATTATGAACAAAAGAGATACATGAGTACAAAGAGTTTTAATGGTGTTTTGAACCATTTCATTATCACTTTGGATGGCTTCATAAATGACACCTATCACAGAATAACTCCCCTAAGATAATCATGAGCATAGTGGGAATGACAGCAAACAACTCAACCTTTTGGGTAAAGGAAGGAAGAACTAACACTCTACTGAAGTTGAACCACAAGTACTCATAAGATGCCCAAGGTCTCTCTATTCCAAGGAGTACATGTACTCTCAGGTTAAAGTTTAACATATCAGGTCAGGCAGATCTCATCTTCCTGAGTTCAAATTGTGCCTCAGACACTTATTAGCTGTGCGACCCCAATCAAGTCACCAGATTTAGAACCCAAAGAGTTAGACACAACTGAAATGGCTGAATATCATCAAAATGAGCCCAGGGACATCTGCCTATTTGGGATACTAGTAAATCAGAAGTAGGGAAGTATGACTATGGAGCATGGCCTATACTGTTACTCTTAAATGATGCATGGGTGAGTTTTGATGAATTACTTATTTTTTCTGTTAAACAAGGGATGGCTATCCGGGTGGAAAAAAAGGAAAGATATATCAGCAAATTAGAACAATGTAAAAACAGAAAATAATACATTTTTAAACAAAGCAGTAATTCCCTGAGGTTATAATTACATTAAAAGATCCTAAATCATTAAGTAAAAAGCAAGAAATGTAGCGAGAGAATGCCTGGAAGAGCAACAGGAAAATCTAATTGTACTTATAACAGAAAATATGCGATAGAATTATATGTTGTAATATTACATCATATGTCTGTAGCCCCAACTTGCTGAGGTGGGTTTGGGTGGTTCCTTGAATGGTATCCTGTGATGCTGCATAAAGCTTAGTTTCAGTGGAGGGAGATATGACTCCAGATTGACTGAGAGGCAGAGAGAAAGAAGGAAAAATAGAGTGAGGAATGGCCTTTTGAATGATCAACAGGAGACTCCCAGAGTCATAAGCATGTGCAGAGGAGCCAGAATACATGTTGCTTGATTCCTACTCTCTGTACCCCAGAGACTTTTAAGTGTCTATTTCTCAGGTGAAATAATTCTGTACTTGGTTTAGCTGATATTTCATCTCACTCTAAGATTGCTGAGTCCCTTTTTTCTTGGGTAGTCTCTAGTCTATCTCCTAAACTAATTTGAATGACTTTCCCTCATTTCTGTATTGTTGTTTGCTTTATTAAATATTTTTGCTCACTTTATTGCTCATTCTCTTTTATGTAATGAATGTTTGGTGGGAGCGGATATGAACTGACCAAGATTAAGCCATTGTCCTTTCTGGTTTGGGGTATGACATTTTCCTATCTTGAACAACCAGGAAAACGGACTTTTATCCTAAACCCCAATAGAACACCTTTTTCTTGGAAGGCAAATAAAGATTGAATATCTGATATAAGATAGATATTTTTCTTATTCAATAAAGTTTGAAGATGGGAGAGCAAAAGAGTAATTGCCTGGTGATGGGCATCCTCCTCTCTTCAAAAAGGTAGAAATCACAGTCTCCTTTGGGGAGATAGGGTACAGTATTACAGATTATATCTATCTCTATATAAATTTCTGTTAGACACAGCCTGGCATAGATCATGATTCCTAGGCTATATAAATTAGTGCTTAAAAATTGCTGAGACTAATTTTAAATTATGATTTTAAAAATTCAAATGACACATTTATTTCTGTTATTGGCTATAGTTTACTTAGTTTCTGCCAGAATAATAGGGAGAAAATACAGACAGACACAGAGGCAGAAGGCAGCAGGTGGTTCCTTCCACTGTGTATAGGAGATTCACCTGGGATGGCCCACTTCACCCCACCCCCATCCCCATTAGGCCTGTAGGAAACAGCAGAGTCAAGTGACAGCTGATTGTTAAAGCACTTCTGCTGGGGCAGTGAATGAAGTTTAGATAATCAGAAGAACCGATGAATTTCTGATCTAATCTGCCTAAAATTAGTGGTAAGAAACCAGGGCAGGGAAAACACTGAATGGAATTAGAGGATATAGTATCATTAAGACACTCACCATATTTGGTCTTGTCTTCTCTTATTGTCATTATGATGAGTTGGGTTGTTTATGAGTTTCTGTTTCAGTTCTGGGACATATTTTGTATTACTCCAGGAAACCACATCAGAATTAGGGAAATAAGTGATTTATGGTGAAGTGCCAGTTCATAACCTATCTGAATTATTCCAATTAAACCCATTCTAGATTTCATAGCTCCAAAACTGAAAGGGAGTTTGCCTAGTGTGCCTGACCCATTCCCATTTTATAAATTGAGGAACCAAAACACAGAGGTTAAAGCAACTTATCCAAGCTAACAAAGGTAATAAATAGCAAAACTGTTATAGGAGCACAGGTGCTTGGCCTCTAAACTAAATGTTCTTTCCATAACACTGTCCCCTGAGAAAGATGCCCAGCCCTAGGCATGAGATGTCATTTGTGTCAATATTCCCTAAAAGATGGTTAGTTCATTAACCTAAATGGTCTTATATATGTAAATGCAAAAAAAAATGAAGTCATCATCTACAGTCCCAAAACTAGTTAAGAATCTGTTCTTATGATGAAATGAGCCTGTAGAGTCTTTCTCTACCCACAGTTAACAGGAAGATGTACTCTTCCATAGAGGGTAATTTACTAGGTTTCAGTATGAATCTCCTCTGAAGAACTCATTTGGCACTTCATTCTACGATTCTTTTTTTGAATAATATATATAAGAATGAATTTTTTCTTAACCTTATTTAAATCATAATATATGGCAAAAATTTTGCTTTAAAGCCTAAGTAAGATAATCTATAAGGCAATATATGAGGCAATCACATATGTTCATTTTAAAGATCCTGATTAAAAGAATTTGAAGGGAGAAAGCCTCTAATGACAGTGGAATATATGACAGATGGGAAAATGTTATTGGAATGACATGTATCAAATATCCTATATAACCTCAAATTTCCTGGGAATTTGCATTACCTTATTTATACTAAAATTATATTAAATCAAACTAACCAAGGACAAGACCAGAAATAAAACATCTAATATGTAGAATTTTTCTTAAGAAAAATTATTGGGTTGTTGCTTTTTTTTTTCTGATTCAAGTCCATATGGTAGGTAGATTTGAGCCAACAATATGCTAGCCAGTAGAGTCTTAGAACCTGAATAATTAATATCCAAGAATGACTTATCATTAACATACTGATTTTTTATGTAAACAAGTTCTTTTACAGTGCTTGAATATACTTATTTTACTCTATGTATTTTTAAAACATCCTAGAAACCTTACCCATACTCTTAATTTTTGTCTTTAAAAAAAAAAGAAATTTGTATTGATTCCTTTTGTTCTTATTTTGCAATCTTTCTGGATATTCCCTGCCCCTAGAAACTCATTACAAAGAAAAATAGTTAAGCAAAAACACCCAATGCAATATAAATGAAGGAATGGAAAATATTTATCAATTGCTTACTTTCTATAAAGCTTGTACTGAGAAACTGTGATAATAGACAAAAGAAAGAGTTTCTGCTCTCATAGAGCTTAATGTTCTGGCAAAAGAAGACAACTCAATTAAGGGAGTGGTAGCCAAGGAAAGATGTTTTAAAATGATAAGTCACAGAGATGTTGAATAGAATCACAGTTAGCTGTTACCACCATCCTTCCAGAAGCAACAATAATATTAGTTTAATTGTTTCCAACTTAAGACTGTAGAAGAAGGGCAGTCTGATGTTGGTTATTTCTAGGATGCCATGTGCCATTTGAACTTGATGACACACAACTGCCTTAGGATGACAGCTCCAAACCCAAAGCATAGTGTCAATAGATCTAATGGCTGTAGATACTTCAGTGACAGAGTAGATGGTTAAGAGGGATGATTAGATGGGATGTAAAGCTTGTGACTAATTTTTAAATGCATAGCAGTCTATCCTTGTAGCTCAATGTCTCTTTATTCTAAGCAGGGTGGTGAGTTTCATTAAGTATTTTCAGATACATAGACAAAATAATTACAACTCAATTCAAAATAATTTTAATTCAAGAATTACAACTCAAAAATTTACAACTATTCAAGCTTAACTATTAATGATCTTTTCACTAATGTTTTTAAAATCATATATAGTCTTTCTAGTTCTTATTTTACACTGTTTTAACAAATTTCCTGAAATCCTAACATTTATCATGTACAATAATATTCCATTGTGTTTATACACCATGATTTTGTCAGTCATTACCCACTTTGTTTCTGATTCTGTGTTTCTATAGAAAATACTGCTAAGAGTATTTTTGTGCATGTGAGACCTTTTCTGTCTTTGCCCTTGGAATCAAAATAGGTAGAGTTTAGTTACCTAATATCAAATTGTTTTCCAGCACAGTGGAACTGAATAACAGCTAGTTACTCTCTATGAAGCTTATATATGTGTGTGTGGGTGTGTGTGTGTATATATACACATATATATATACTTTAATTATAATCCTAGTATATTAGTTACACTAGCCCATTCTCTCAATCATTTTGTTCTCAAGATCCCTTTACACTGTTTAAAAATTATTGAGAATCCTAAAGAGATTTTATGTGGATTTTATCTAGTAATATTAACTATATTAGAAATTTAAAATTCTTAGTATTATTATAAAACTAGTTTATGACCCAAGGGATTCCCACACCATAGTTGGAGAACTACTAAGTTACACTCTTGATTTTCTTAGTTAACCCTTTCTTTATAGATATCAGCTTCTGTCTGAATGATCAAAACTCCAAAATAGTGGAGTCTAAATTAGTGGTGTTATGGTTTTAACTCAAAATAAAATGAAAGTTATTAGTATTATCTGCAAATAATAAAGTAAAGAAATTGAAAAGTACAAGTTATCATAGGAATATAGTAGAAAAGAACAAAAAAAAGGAACTAGATTTGGAGCTAAAATTGTTCATTGTGTCTCACTCTTCATGAATCCCATTTTGGTGTATTCTTAGAAAAAATACTGGAGTGGTTTGACATTTCCTTTTCCAGCTCATTTTATAGATGAAGAAACATGGGACAAACAGGATTGTGACTTGCCCAGGGACACAGAGTTGGTAAGTGTCCATTTAAGGTCAGGTATTTCTGTCTCCAGGCCTGATACTCCATCTGCAGGGTCACCTAGCTTCTTTCAAAATTAAAATATCAGTATTTGGATATTTGTCTCTGATATAACCAATAGTGGGCTTGGGTAAATCACCCCCACCTCCTTAGGGCTTAATTTTATTTCTTATACAATGATGAGTTGGGTGAGTTGATTTATAAGGGGATTCTCCAGTTTGAAGTCTATGGTCCTATGAAATTTTGTTTTTATGTAAAATAATGCAAATTAGAAACATCACCTCTGTTGTTTTATATAGGATATTAGATATATGAAATATATTGCAAAGGAATTCAATAAATACTGGTTGATTAATGTTCTATACCACTGGATTTATACTTCATCATTTTCACTGCACTGCTAAAATATTTTGAGGATTTTCCTGGAATCAAATTTTTGTCTCCAGTTGGTCACAGTCTCCTTAGAGAACAGTTTCAACTCTGTCTTGCATTCAAGCCAATCAACCAAGTGTCAGTGTCCCTGTGATTTAGGTCTAGTCATTTGCAAAGTGTGGGATAGACTAAATGATTTCTTGAGGGGCCTGCTAGCCATAAGAATAATAGCTTTATCTGATAGAATAGTGACCTTTCTTGCAGAGGACAAAGTAGGAAGTATGAGCTTATGGACTGAGTGAGCTTTTGGTTCTAAGCTGAGAACCTAGTCTATTATTTGTGTGTAAGACAAGTTGTTTTCAATATATTTCAGATTGGGTAATCATTATTTAATGTCACTTTTTTTCCTGCAGTGGCAATATCTGCATTACAGCCAATTCTACTTTGTTTTTTCCCTATATGATCTAATTGATCATACCATGCATGAAATACTTGAATGTTAAAATAACAGGAAAAAGGAAAGAGCAAACATTTTATTTTTCCTTGGCAGTTACTATAATCATTAGGGGGGCAAGCAGATTCAGTGAGTGCATTAGATTTTCTGTTCCTTTTTCCTTGTGATCTATTTGATTTTATCAATGATGTTCATCATATTTCCAAGCTCCAGGGACACGTAAAACTTTGTGATGTGTTTCTCTGGGAATCTAGGACTTTTCTCATCCCCGCGCCTCCCCAACCACTGTTATATCCCCCAAAAACCCGATAAAGTCTTAATATGGATGGAGGCATATTATTTTCACTTTAATTTTTGTGTTGTTTTGTTCTGCTTCTTTCATAACATGACTAATATGGATATATGTTTTACATGATTTCAAATATAACCTATATCAAATTATCATCTTAGAAAAGGGGAGAGGGGAGGAAAGGAGAAAATTTGAAACTCAAAATTTCATATAAAAATGAGTCTTAAAATTGTCTTTACATGTGGTTGAGAAAAAATATTATTTAAAAAGAAAGTACTGTGTAAATTCTTATTTAGTCCGCTTTTCTTGAAGAGGAGTAACTGTAGTTCTCAGATCTATTCCTTTATAGTACACTTAGACTAGTCAATGATCATATACTTTCACATTGATGGTCAGGACTGTTGAATGACTCAATAAGAATTTATTCCCATACTTTCTAAATTATGTGGTTATAATAGTTATATATTTTTAAATGATCAAAATCATTCTTTTCCCAAAAGCACCTGGTAAAAAAAAGGCCACTATATAACTATTTGATTGAACTATATTTGTAATCATTTGAACCTGCCTACAAATGATTTGAACCTGTCTACAAGGCTACAAGTAAACTACTTGTAAAATATTAACTAAATTCTGGATTGTAGGGATGCAAAGACAAAAATGCAGTAAGCTTTACTTTCATGAAACTTCAACATATATGCATGCCATATATATGTATATATACATACACAATATATAGGCATACATATATATATATACAGAGAGAGAGGAGAGGGAGGAGGGAGAGAGAGAGACAGAGAGAGGAGAGAGAAAAAGAGACAGAGAGAAACACATACACACAGAGTGAGGGAGGGAGGGGGAGAGAGAGAGAGAGAGAGAGAGAGAGAGAGAGAGAGAGAGAGAGAGAGAGAGAGAGAGAGAGAGAGAATTCGATATAATCTAGGGGAAGGTGACAATAGAGTAGATCAATAACAAATAAGGATATAAGGAAAATTGTTGATAACTGTTATAGCTTTGAACAAGAGGTAGTCTTTTATGCTTAGGTCCATTGGGTGTGTGAAACACCATGTTATTGTTCTATCTGAAATCAGTTTTTTCAAGAGTTAATAGTCACTGATGATTTCTCTCTCAACACATTCAACTTAGATCAATGTATACCATGGAAAAATATAAAGACTAATAGACTGCCTTCTGTGGGGGATGGGGGGAGGGAAGCAAGATTGGGGGAAAAGTTTAAAATTCAAAATAAATAAAATCTTTCTTTTATTTTTTTTAAAAAGGAATTAATAGCCGCTTTCTCTACACCTTGAGGGAGGTTGCTTCATTCTTGTCTTTTTTTTTTATCCCTGAGCATAGTATCTGTCATATGATTGGAATATTAAAAATATTTTGCCAGTTTGAATGGAAATAAAGTTGAATTCTTAACTCATCTCCCTGATTTCTCAGCTAAAGCTCCATGTGCCTAAGCTTGCATTCCTCCTTTTTTTTTCTTTTTAAAGCAACACAAATGGGCACTTGAACATCTTTGTTCCTTCCTAAAGCACTTATCCAGAGATAACCATATGTACAAATCGGGCAGGATATTTTGATACAACTGAGAAAAGAATGCTGAAATATGACTCAGATAAAACCAGGTCTTGTTTAATGTTGAGGATCTGTGAAATGTGGATTTTTTTCCCCCAAAAGCTAAGCGGTAGTCAGCCCATTCTTTTGTTTGGGTTTGGTTTTGTTCTGTTCTATGTTTGTGTAGCAAACATTCATGAAATGAGAACCCATCTTGTACTTGGGAGGTACAGAAGAACGAATGGTGCTATTAGTTAAGCAGTGCTGTGTAATTACTACTCAGAGAAGCAGAGAGTGAAATATTACTATTTTCGGATATCACCAAGGTGGGGATTATTGTTGAATTTTTTTTTCCTGGGGTAGTATGGTGAAAATCACTGAACATTATACCAAAGTATGGATCTCAGATATATCAAAACTAAATCATTGGGTATTATTAGTGATGTGTTAGATATTATTAGTTAATATCCTATCAGAGTAGAATGATAGAAAGTGGCTAACTACTCTCTGTGGACATTTTAATCATTTGTGCTAGGGTAGTAGGTGGTCTGGGAGTCTTCTGGACTTCCCCTATAATTTCCGGAAGGATTTTAGTTGAAAAATCATCTTGAAGATTGAGAGTCTCTAATTGTACTTGATGAAGAGGTCCCATGGTTGATATAAACAAGTCTTGCTTCTGGTCAATAGGCTAGACAGTGTTTCTTGAATGGTTGCTAGTCAGTGGGCTCTTAGGCCTACAACTAAATCTTTATAGAACAAAAAACCAAGTACAAACATTTTCCCCCAATAAACAAACTCTTTCCTCTACCTCCTGGATCTCTGAGGGTGAAGTAGGCTCATGCTTAGCCTGGTTCCTACTCAGCCTACGGAGCTCACTTCTGATGGCAATATCAAGATGAAGTCCTTCTCTCAGCTGCAGCTAAGCTTCTCCTAGTAACATGACTGATTATCTATAAACTGAGCCTGTGGAATGTCAGGAGGCCTCCAGTGACCCTCCAAAACCTAGAACTGTCATCCCTTCACCTTAGAATTGGAAAGAACAAAGTCAGAGGCCAAGGATTGAGGCTCCTTTCACAGGGCTCCTTGGGAGCTGGCCCCAAGTTCTTCCCTCTTAGAGCTCTGTTTTTCCCAATAATGTCCAGAGCAGAAATCAAAAGATTCATCAAGAGAAAAATGTATGTAGGATTTGGAGCCTAAAGACTTTGACTGGAATTTCTAGGGTCAATTTCTTCACTTTGGAGGCAGCTAGGTGGTGGATGCAGAAAATAGAGCACTAGTCTTGGAGGAAAGAAGAATTATTTGGTCTAAGACACTAGCTGTGTGACTGTGGACAAGTCACTTAATCTCTGTTTGCCTCACTTTCCTCAATTATAAAACGAGGGCAATAATAGAATCTACTTCCCTAGGTAGTTGTGAGGATCAAATGAAGTATTGGTAGAGAGCTTAGCATTGTGCCTAGTTCCTAATAAGGATTTAATAAATGGGCTTTTTTCCTCCCTCTTCCTTCCTTCCTTCCTTCCTTCTCTTCCATCTTTTCTTCCTTCTCATCCTTCTTCCCTTTCCCATTTTACCTCTCTGCCTCCCTCTTCCTTCCCATCCTTCTTCCCTCTCTGACTCCCCTTTTTTTCATTCCTTCCTTCCTATTCTCCAACCATTCTCCCTCTCTCCCTCCCTCCCTTATCTCCCTCCCTCTTTCCTTCCTTTCCTCCTTCCCTCCTCCCTTCCTTCCCTCCCTCCCTCCTTTCCTTCCTTCCCAACCTCCTTCCCTCCCTCCTACCTTACCTCTCAGCCTCAATCCCTCTTCCCTCCTTCTGATCCTTCTTCCCTCTCTGACTTTTTTCTCTTCCTTCCTCCCCTTTTTTCTATCCTCCATTTCTCCTCCCTCCCTCTCTCCTTCCTTTTTCCCTTTCCTCCTTCCCTCTTATTTGTAAAATAAGGAGGTTGGACTAGGCGGCTTCTGAGTCCTTGCTTGATCTAAATCTATTATCCCATGATTATCAACCTATTTACTGAAATAAGTATCTGGCTTATTTGGAATTTAAGAATAATTTGATTATGTTGAAAGTCACAAATGATGGCAAAACACTTTTAAGCTTTAGGGGAAAACACTCTACAGCAGGCTCCTCCACATTAAAGCTTTAAAATAGCACATGGTTATAGCAAATTCATTTTTAGTTTTAAATTGACTACAGTAACCTCTTAAAGAAGGGTCAATGCAATCCTCTGAAATTACTCCCTTCATTTTACAGTATGTTCTTTGAATTTTGAGCTCTGCCAAAGGTTGCCAACCTGAAGTTCCTAGAAAAATAGCCATGGAGTCCAACCGACAGCATCCAGTCTGTCATACAGATGCAAGAAGACTTTCATGTCCTAAAGCTAGGATTTAAATGATGCAATCCTAGGATTCCATGACAATTAAAGAGCTCTGATTCCCTATAGGATTTATTTTTCCCCATGGTATTTAACAAAATGAATGATGAAATCTCTGAGAGTCTGAACAAAACTTTAACTATCAGGGCAGGACACACAGCTATTTAGGATGAAGAAAAGGTGAGCCTCTGGGGGAAAACTTTACTACTAGTTGAAAAGGAGATTTGATTCCTGCCTGCTCCCATCTCCTCAAGCTCACTTTTCCTTCCGTACTGACATTTTAAAAAAAGTGAAAAAACAATTTTGTTTTTATTCTTCTAAAATGTTTGATATGGAGATCTGTTGAAAATTTACATGAGTTGTATTATAAATTGAGCAAACATCTACAAAGACCAAAGGACAGAATAGAGGGGAAGAGATGTGGATAAATCAGTCAAAATCTTTTACATTGCTCTGCAAAAAATTTCTGGAATCTACCATGTATTCCTAGTCATCAGAAGCATCTTGTAAAAGCATGATTCATAACATTTTCTCCAAAAGTATGGGAAATTAATATTTACAATATTCCTAAATAACATGGGATATAAGAATTTTTCTAAAAGTGAATCAAAAAGTCAAAAAAGCATTTTTTAGGTAATTATCTTTATTTTAGCATTTTGTCAGATCCTGTAAAAGAAACACATGATGGCATGACATCACTTTTGCCCTGAAGCAGCATATATTTAGTTAATTTCCCAAAGTAAATTTCTCACAAAATACACAAATATGAATAATTTGAGATAATCTACAGCAAGATAGAATGATAAAATTTTCAAAGATGCATTTCACATAGCTATTTATATTTTATTCAGATTATAAAGTTACTAGAGATGTCAATTTTATGCCAATGTAAATCTTGAAATTAAGAAAGGGATGGTTAAAAATTCTTACAAACATCAAAGACAAAACATTGAGTCAACATCACATGTGGATTCATTCCCATCTGTAAATAGAGCAAGAAAGCACCTGTACTTTTTCCTTCCAGTTTCTGAAGGAAACTTTTTTTGGCAGTTTGACAATTAACCTGAAATTTAATTTGGTGATGATGCTGAGTCAGTCATAGGATTATACCAGAGACTACAAGGAAATACAAAAACCTTGGTGCTCGCAGGTGTGTGTGTGTGTGTGTGTGTGTGTGTGTGTGTGTGTGTGTATGTGTTCTGTATAATACTGTACAGCAACGTGGCTTTTGGAATTTATTTTTCTTGATTCCTTTATGCTTACCTTTCATATTTGATCTATATTCATTCATGTAGCAATGCTTTGGAAGGCTTTTCTCTTATAAAAGTCAATGCAAGTTATTAGTACTTTGCTTTTTTTTTTTTGATTGGCCCAGGTGCTCCTCCTGTTTTCCATTTTATTTTGTTAAATGAGGTTGGGGTCAGAAAAGAATATTCAATTGCTATCTTGCCTTGAAGCCTCTTAACTAGGATTATTTTCTTCGGGTGGTGATATTAGATGAAAATTAGAAATGATCATTTAAATACCACCAAGCTACTAAAAACACATTTCTTCATCAGTTTTTTTCTTTTAATTATAAACTTAATAAGTGGGAATGGGATAAAAATGATTCTGAAAATGGACAGTCAATCTCACACTAGAGAAGCACTTAATAGAGTATTTTTCCCCAAATCTGGAAATTTTGATAATTTTGGTTTGGGTGAATTTAATAACAGTAATGTCTATTCTCACTGCAATTTATAACACTCCTCACAACAGGAGCTAGGTAATTCAAGATTTATTATTTCCATCACATTGGTGAGGAAAATTGAGGTTTGTGTAAATGAAGTGACTTGGGGAAGGTCATCAAGATAGTAACTGGAAGAAGGAAATGATGCCCTTATCCCTTCCTGATAAAACATTGTAAAACATACTAGTTGATTCAGCGTTTTTATCTCTCCTGATCTCCATGATTTAGCTGCTACAGAATAATGACAGTTCTCAATTAGAATCTTGAACCTCATAATACAAATATGGAATTGGACTACAAGACTTTTGAGGTCATTTCTAACTCTAAGAGTCTGGGATTTTATGGAACAATTTTCATTAAATACATCCAAAATAATGTGCAAATGGCAAGTTGCTTTAGATCATACTGGTGAGAAAGATGAGATTGTTACTGGTAAAGTTTCATATTCTAACAATGAGCTACATAAGTAAAGTGGAAATATTTTCTCCATCTGAGAGAACATTTTTTTCAATTAGGTGTGATAGAATTTCCCAACTATACAGCATCTACTATGAGACCATTGTACCGATTGAATTATAGATCTTTCAAAAATGCACATTTTTCACTTTGAACTGTGAGGTCCATTGGACCCACAGGTCCAATACAAATCATTTACCTATGGAATTCCAACAACTCCAATGGTTACGTAGCACAGCAAAATCAGAAAGCAATAAATTGCCTAGTGTTGAACAATTTACAAATATCCTACAGAATTGAAGCCAGATTTGGAATGTTGTATGATTATAGGAATTTTAAACACAAATTATTATTTTTATTCAGTTTATATATCCTCGTCTCATTTTCTCATACTTCTGTAATTCCTCAGAGTTTAGATAGATATTTTTTTTTCCCAAACCATGAAAGGACTAACTACATTAAAAAAATTATTAGTCTGGAAATCTGATCTGTGAAAAAATTCATGACATTAATTCAAACAGGAAAAAAAAGTAGTTTTTCTGTTTCACATAAAAGAAATGCTGTTTGAGGAAACTTACTTTGATACTTGGATGCTGATAAACAAAATTGCATAGAAGCCCACTGGGACTGGAAGAACCCAGGATGAACACCTGAGTTCAAAGCCTTCTGGAAGTCACTGAACTTCAGTTTCTTCATTCATTAAATCAGGATAATTGTTGACTAACAGAATTGTTGTGAGGATCAAATGAGAGAATATATACCTTAAAAGCATTAAAAAATAGTTGATGATTGTCTATTATTACCTGTGATCTAATTGGTGTGGATACTTCATATTCTTCATCTTGTGTGATTTTTGGCTAGATTTTCCTGCACAACTTCCATGAATGATTCACTCAGTGTATGGGAAGTTTTTCTTAGATTCTTTTATTATTTGGTGTAGAAAAACAACAACTTGGGACCAGTTAAAGTTTTGTGAAGTTTTCTAAATGCAACCCAACGTCCTTTGCTCAGTTTAATTCTTGACTATGAAAGATTGCCTCTTTTCCTTTTGGGTTTTCATCAATTTAGGTTATCCCCAAGGGCAGTTCCTAGAAACTTGAAACTAAGCATATTGTGATATTTTTCTTGGTTACTTTTTGGGAGTACAATTGCTACTACCTCCCAAAAATATATATATATTGGGTCCTGAAATGAGAGAGAGACCAAATGTGGCAGTTCCATTATAGTCACTGATGAGAAAAGATTACTCATAAAAACATATTCTAGAAATCTGTTCCATTTCACAGCTACTTTTTGTACCCTCCCTCTAATTTCAAATATGAAAATGACTTAGATGGTCTTCTGCTAAGTTATTTACAGCTTTGCTTCCGTGTTTGGCTTTCATGTCTCTCAGCTTGCCAAGAAAGTTAACAATTTGCAGGCTAAGGAGTTTTCTGGCCTCTTTCAGCCTTCTTGTTGTATAGATAGCTATACATTGGTCATTCTCTAAGACATACAGATAGAATCACTATCTTTAATATTATTCATTTCCCTTTTTCTCCAAGAATCAACATCTGAATCTTGGAGCTGTTGTAATTAATACACCATCTTCTCATCTTTACTTTTCAAATTTGGTTTTGGTTTTATCCTGCTTCAACTGCCTTCATGATCACTGGAATCCATTGTTTCTCATCCACCCTTCTGCCTGGGAAAAATCTTCACATACTTGGGGTAAATATCATCTAAACACCCCAAGAGCTTGAGGCCTGTCAGTTACTCTCAACCCTGTTTGGCCAATGTCAGAGGGTTCTGTGGCCACTGCACATGCTACAGTTTTTTTGGAGTCACAAGGGAAAAGTTGGGTGACAGTTGGACATCCAAGGTGGAGGAGCGGCCCTGAAAAAGGCTTGGCAAATCCTCATTCTAGAAGCGCTAGTCCTCCCTGACCACCCCATATACCTCTAATTATCATATGTTACTAAGCAGTAACTTAATTTATATAGATTTGCTATGGTGTGGGGAACTTATCTTTTAAGAACCCAATAGCTTTTCAAGTCATAATGAAATAGGAGTAGTAACTTGGAGTGGTCAATCAGTCAGATCAATAAACATTCATCAAGTTTTATTGTGTGCCAGATAAGGGGGCTAAGCATTGGGAATACAAATGCAAAATAGGCCAATCCCTGCCCTCAATTACAATCTAATATCAGAAAACTAATAAGAAGCTGAAAAAAGTGGTGGTGGTGGCAGCAGTAGAACAAAGATGGTACGTACCCTAAGTGAAGACAGCAGGGAAAAGTCAGAGAAATTGGAAAGTAGTGCAACCAGGGGAGAAATGACATGTTCTGAGCTAGCTTCCTCCTTAAATGAAGGTTTGGGATTCATGGTTCTATTGTCCAATCAGCGGGAGACAAGGTGGAGATGAGGATGGGATCTTGCTGGATGATGAGTTTTTCCCAGTAAGGAACTTCCTGTTGTTTTCCAGTGAAGTAAGAGAAATTCCAAAGTACAGCCAGAAGATAAATGAGAAGTGGTGAAATAGGATCTATGCCTTTTAAAACGAATTCATAGTATTAAAAAATAGAATTTTACAATCTTAAACTCCAAACTAGTTAAACAACAAAAGAAATGTGGTTATAGATGTTCAATATAATTTTCACTTTTGACCATCCCTTCTGAAATCTTTTCCTTTAATAATCCCTTATTAGGATTTCTGAAAAGTTTCCAATATTATTGTCTTTGTCTTGAATTACTGATGATCAAAGCATAGTTTGACAATTTAGAAGCTCTTATCAAGTTCTTTCTAGAATTACTAGAAATAGATACAAGTACCTAAGCTGGAATTATCTTTGTGACCTTCCTAACCATTGTAAGGAAGAATGAACAAGCAATGACCAAGCACAAGTATGATGTGTTTTGTTACCCCGTTGAAGCCAGTTATGCTGAATTCTTTAGTTGGCTGTGAGTAGTCCTTTATACTTATTGATGCTTATGGAATGTGGTTTCGGTCTTCCACTAATGTTTTAGTTGTTGGACAGATATGGCACCCTGATTATCAACAGATAAATTACCATTTAGCGATGGTCCAAGATTGTCAGGGCATTCTGCTCTCATTTCTGCCACCCTGTCACTGTCATTGTCATTGTTGAAGCAGAACACACAGGACTGAGTTTCTTTTAGGTTAACCTTTCATTAGTTGACACTATTACCTACATCTTGTCTTCCCTTCTGACCTTTACAAAGTTAGGTTTCTGTTGAGCTTCTCTGTGCTTAGCAAAGGATAGTCCCTGGACAGTTTGCTACCAGGACCTAAAGCAAAGCATTTCCAGTCAGAACTTGTATCCTTGTTGGCATAGCCTTTGAGAGCCCAAAACAAAGCACTAGCAGTAAGGCTCCTGTTAAGATTATATCAAGTTTTCCTTAACATACAAATGACTAAAGTGGATTATTAATTACTTAGGTTAGATATGTGAAAATATATTCTTATCTTTGTAGTTTACAATGCTTGCTCAAAAAATTCAATGTGACATTTATTTTTCTGTCAAAGATTTTCCTGTTTAAGATGTTCTATTAGTATAGCTGTCTTTGATATGTAATGGGCATACTAGGCCACAGATAGGTCCTGAATTCTATCCTTTCAATATATTAAAATGTCTAGTTGACAGAGTTCATCTGAAATTTAACAGGCTGAATACAGATTATGCTATCAATGTGGAAATTTACTGTGTGAACTTGGATAAATTACCTAACTTTGCTTGGATTCAGGTTCGTTGTCTGTAAAAGATGGTTAGACATATTGACCTTTAAGGTCTCTCTAGGTTAAATCTACGATCCTTTATTTAGACTTCTATGACCTTAAATTATACTCACTCACATCTGCATAGCAAGTGGAACAAAAGAATAGCTAATATTTGTTCACATTAATCCGTAATAATACTTTGAGATTTACACAATGCTTTTCTTCATAATACCTTTTTGGAGGCAGGAAGGGAAAGTATTTTTCCATTTTACAGAAAAAGATGTACAAGAAGCTAAAATATTTGCCCATGATTGGAGAGCAGGTTAAGTGTTGGGTCACCTGATTTTAAATCTAAAGCTGTTTCTATTCCTTCATGCAAACATGGGTTCATTTCTTATTTGAATGATTCCTTATAGGTTGAAATGATATATAATTCACCTCTGTTCAGTGAAAAATCAGGTTTGTTTCTTGCATAGTACCTCACATTTAACAAATTAAAAAAAATTGCTTTCCTAGCTTTTAGAAATACAAGTCCTTTCCAGCAAGAAGTTACAATTTATTGCATAATGTTCTATGAGAAATGCTCAAAAGAGTTAACTTTTTTTTAGGATCTTCAGGTGAAATGCAGGATTGCTATAGAGACAAGTCCTCGTGTATTTTGACATGAGTGTTGACTAAAAATAGACTATTGGAACAAAATAGTAACTTTTTTTTTTGGTATGCATGGTACACGTATGGATATCTATCCTTACTTTTGCAAATATTCTAGGTACAACAAAAATCTATTTGGCTATTATATATGTAGACATATACATGTATAATTAGTTTATTTGCAAGCCAACTCACACTTTATGGTGCCCAAGGATTTTTGTTCCTTAAGTGGCCTGTGATAAGACACAACCTACAGCTGCAACCGATCATAGAAGCAGTGTAGTATAATAAAAAGAGCATGAACTGGGGAGTCACAAGACCTGGATAGTCACGTGATAGCAGATGAGGTCATATAACTCCCTTCTGGGCTTCTCTTCCCTCATCTATAAAATAATGATAACACTTCCCTTTACCTGGTCTAAATAAAGATTAATCTTTTATATGGTAGAGAGGTGATTCAGCAGCTACTGTGTACTAAGCTCTGGAACTAGAAAGACTTCTAACAGTCTTTAAAAAAGGCAAAAAATCAGACTCCCAATGTTTAGATTCAAAAATGTATTTTATTTATTACATTAAGTACCACAACATAAGACTAGAAATTAAAATTACTGAAGAAAATTAGCCGCTCATGATAAAACCAGTAAAATGTTAACATAAAAACATGGAAATATTTGCAAAAGGAGTTAAGTATGCGTTGAGAGGTCAAGTCCAACATTTAAGTACTGCTTTTCCATATGCTATTTTCTCTTCCCTTTCCTTTTTAAGGCTTGTTATTCATCAACACAATAATGGCAATCAGAAAACATGGGCATATTTGTGTGTATGTGTGAGGCTGGTACATCTTTTCTAAATTGCTTCTGTTCTGAGACCTTGAATTCTGGGACCCTGGTTTATAAACCATATTTTTTAGTGAAATACAAGAAAGAGTCCTCAGAAGTCATTTATTTCTATTTATAACTCAGTATGGGTTCCTTTGACATCACACCATATAAGAGGTCATGAAACCTCTGCTTTTAAATCCAGCCCACCTACCAACAAAAACCCATTCTACCTTTTTTGGACAGCTCTGTTTGATTGGTGGGACCTAAGACTTCCACGCAGGTCAATTTTGAAAATGAAGTTTTAAAGGCTTTTAGTGTGCTGTCAGATGGTTTTTGTATGTATTTGATTTTGTAAACACCCTAAGTAGGGTATTTCTATTACCAACTTTGGGTTATAATTTAATACTTTAGTTTTGTGTGGCCTTTTTTTGGTCTGGGATCAAATACTGGTATGATATTAAGATGGCTTCTAGGTGCTGTGAAGCTTGTTTTGAATCACATACAATCCATCGCTAAATTGTGTTTTGTGATTTTCTCTCTGGAGCCCCGGAGAAACTGTCCTTTGCTTCTCTGCATTCCACCAGAAGTTTCAATCAGTTAAGATAGTTTCCATTTCCCATTTGAAAACTGTTGAAAAAAACATCATGAAGATTTGCATTTCAAAAATTGATAGCAAGGCCATTACCAAGAGTATTATTTGCAAAGCCTTTGAGAGGTAAAACAAAATATGATCTTGAAAAACATATACCCAGAGATGCCGTGAATATAAAAATAGAATTTTATGTTTGTGTGATATTTGCATTTGGTCAGTCCTTTAAGGGCGAAGGAGTGAGGCAGAAGGAGATCAGTTAAAAAAAAAAGACACTGACAAAGGTTAATCACAAAAAGAACAATTTAAAAGTCCCAAAGTATAATTGGGCTGAGGAGGCAGGGTCGTTTGCCTTACAAACACAAAACGCAGCCGCTGGAGAGGAGTTATGTTTGTGTCTCCTGGGGAAGGGCACAAGTTTGGAGGCGATGGCCAGGCGGCCTTGTCTCCGGCCTCCTCGGACCCGCCATGGGGCTGTTTAGGGCTCCTTTGGGTCCAGAAGGGGAGATGGCTGAGGGCTAAAGTACAAAAGTGGGGGCGCCTCGGTTGCGCCCTCAGGCCCCGGGGGGCCAGGAACCCCCGGAAGCGCCCCTCGCCGGGCCCCGCCCCCTGCGGCGCCGAGCTGCGGAGCGCTTCGCGGGCCTCGAAGCGCTTCGGCGGCGTCGGCCCGGGAGGTGCGAGGATGGCGGGGCCCGGCCCACACAAAGGGCGGCCCCCGGGGGCGGGCCCCGGCGCGGGGAGGCCCCGTGACGCGGCGCCGCGCAGCCCGCTCCGCGCACATGGGCCTGCAGAGGCCGCCCCTCCCCCCGGGCGCGGGCGCGTGCCCGCGCCGCCCCGCCCCCCGCCCCCGGCCCCGGTCGTTCCCGCCCAGGGCGGCCGCGCGCCCCGCCCCCCGCCGGGCGAGGCTCTCTGTGTGCGGCGCAGCGCGCCTGCGCAGGCGCCATCTTCCCCCCGGCGCTCCTCCTCCTCCTCCTCCGCCACCGCCGCCGCCGCCGCCGCCTGCGCCCGGCTCCCGGCCCGGCCCTCCTCTCCCCATGCCGTGAGGCGCGGCGGGCACACGGCGGAGCCCAGCGCCCGTGCCGCGCCCCCCAGCCCCGCGGCGGCCCGCGCGCAGCAGGATGCGGGCGCCGCGCGGCCGCCGGTGATGGAGCCGGCCCCGGGCCGCCGCCGCCGCCCCCCGGCGCAGCGCCAGCCGCGTACGTACCTCCCCTCCCCCCCCACCGGCCGGCCCGCGGGCCCGGCGCCTCGGGCGCGGGCGGGGGCGGGGCGCGGGCGGGGGGCGGCGGCCCGCGGGGCCGGCTAACGCGGGCGCCCGCCCGTCCCTCCCCTGCGCTGCAGCCCGCCCGGCCCTGCCGCCCCGAGGGGCCGCACACAAAGCCCCCCGCGCCATGCACCAGCCGCCCGAGGCCGCGGCCGCCGAGCTGGGCGCCCGGAGGATGCCCCGGCGGGGCAGCGGGGGCGCCCAGGCCGAGGACCCCGCGCCGCCGCCGCCGCCGCCGCCGCCGCCCGGCCTGCTGCTGCCGCCGCCCGCGCCCGGCGCCGCGCAGACCAAGAAGAAGAGCGGCTTCCAGATCACGAGCGTGACGCCGGCGCAGATGTCGGCCAGCGCCAGCTCCAACAACAGCGTGGCCGAGGACACGGAGAGCTACGACGACCTGGACGAGTCGCACACGGAGGACCTGTCGTCCTCCGAGATCCTGGACGCGTCGCTGTCGCGGGCCGCCGAGCTGGGCGAGCCGGAGCGCAGCTCCTCGGAGGAGACGCTCAGCAACTTCCAGGAGGCCGAGACGCCCGGCGCCGTGTCGCCCAACCAGCCCCCGCTGCCCGCGCCGCCGGGCCCGCACGCGGCCGTCAACGGCAGCGCCCACCCGCCCCCGCCCCCCCCCACCCCCTGCACCCCCACCCGCACCCCGGGCACCCGCTGCACCCCTGCCCCCCGAGCCCGGCGGCCAGGAAACTGTCGGCGGCCGGCGGCTCGGACTGCGCCCCGCCGGCCCCGGCCGCGGCCCCGGCGCCCGCGCCCCTGCTGAGCCTGGGCCGCCCGGCCCCCGGCCCGGCCCCGGGCGGGCCGCCCCCCAGCCTGCTGAGCGGCATGGGCAACGGGGCCGCCCCCTCCGCGAGCGGCGGCCCCGGCCCCGGCCCCGGCCCCGCGCCGCCGCCGCCGCCGCCGCCCCCCGCCGCCGGCACCTCGAGGTTCAGAGTGGTGAAGCTGGATTCCAGCTCGGAACCCTTCAAAAAGGGCAGGTGGACGTGCACCGAGTTCTACGAGAAGGACGGCGGCGCCGCCGCGCCCGAGGGCGCCCGGGCCCCCGGCCCCGCCGAGCCGCCGGCCGACCGGGACAGCGCGAGCGGCAGCTCCGTCAGCAGCGGCCTGAGCACGCTGAGCCACTACACGGAGAGCGCGGGCAGCGGGGAGGTGGGCGCCCCGCCGCCCCCCGACCTCGGGCCGGCCGGCCCCCCCGCCGCCGCCGCCGCCGCCGCCGCCGCCCCCCGGCCTGGCCCCGCCCCAGCTGCCCTACCCCCCGGCCGGCCCCCTGGGGCAGCCGCCCCTGCCGCTGCAGTACGGGCCGGCCGCGCCGGCGCAGGGGGGCCCCGGCCTGGTGCAGGCCGTGCCGGTGCCGGGGGGCGCCGGCCTGGCGCAGGGGGGCCCGGGCCTGGTGCAGGGGGGCCCCGGCCTGGTGCAGGCCCTGCCGGTGCCAGGGGGCGCCGGCCTGGCGCAGGGGGGCGCCGGCCTGGTGCAGGGGGGCCCGGGCCTGGTGCAGGGGGGCCCGGGCCTGGTGCAGGGGGGCCCGGGCCTGGTGCAGGCCGTGCCGCCGCAGGGGGCCCCCGGCTTGGTGCAGGGGGGCGCCGGCCTGGCGCAGGGGGGCCTCGCGGAGTACGTGCTGCAGCCGGCCGGGCCCCCCATCGCGCCCAGCCCCGCGGGAGCGGCGGCCGCCCCGGGCGTGCCCGCGGCCCAGCACACCGTGCCGCCCGCCGCGGGGCCGCCGCCCGGGCCCGGCCAGGTGCTGGCCGTGGGGCCGCAGGTGAGCCTCCCGGCCGCCGTAGCCCAGGGGACTCCTCCGCCTCCCCAGCCCGGGATGGTCCCGGGAATCCCGGCCGGCGCTTCAAACCTCGCCGCGCCGCTGCTCATGGCCCCGCAGAGCCACCTGGTCCCCGTCCAGCCCCAGACCCAAGGAGCCGAACCTGCGCCTCAAGGAGAAGCTGCAGCCCTCGGGATGACGAACCAGCAGTTGCCTCCAGTGAGCCCGCTGCTGTCCGCCGGCGCCGGCCCCGCCGCCAACCCAGCCGGCCCCGCTGTCCCCCCCGCAAACGTGGGGCCGCCTCAGAACCTGGCACAAAGTCCAGCCGTGCAGAATGGGAACTTGGTGCCGAGCCTCAGCCAGCCTCCCTTGATAGCCACCAACATAAACTTGCCCGTGACACAGCAGATCCCGCTAAGTTGCACACAGTTCCCCACCCAGCCGCTGACTCAGCCCATCGCCAGCCAGACCGAAGAAGCCAGGCCTCCCGCGGAGCTCGCCGCGGCCGGCGCCCCTCCGGCCGGCGCCGGGGAAGGCAGCGGGGGCCCGGCCTCGGCCCCCGACGGCAGCGCCGGCGCCGCGGCTCCGGCCTCTCTGTTCCCGCTGAAGGTGCTGCCGTTGACCACACCCCTCGTGGATGGCGAGGAGGAGAGGTAAGACCCTGCCCCGTGCCTGCAGATACCCCCAGGAGATTGGCAGCCAGTCTTTTGCAAACCTTTTTTATGCTTTACCCAGCTCCACTGCAGCATCTCAGGAGCTGTACGTTTAATTGACCATTTTTTGGTTTGAAAAATATTTTGAGGATGATAGTAGATTTTGTTTTCAGAATGAGAATGAGGAATACCTGAATGGTTTCAAGCTATGCCTAGAGTCTGAAGCTTCCTATTTTTGTAAACGTTAATTACTCTGAGCACAGTTGCTTGGGATTTTTCACCAGCAGAGATGAGTCAAGTGGACATTCCCCTTTTGCTTTATTCAAACAATTTACTAGCAAAACTAATGATCAGGAGTTTAATTCCTGAAAAATTGTGTCCTTTAATCTCCATTTTTAAGTAATGCCATTTCTTCGAGGCATTGTTTTCCTATATTGGAAAAGCTGGACATCCCCCTTAAACCCCCCCCCCCCCACCTCCTCTAGTTCTGAGGCATTTGATTGGATAACCTATAGAAGATAGTGTTACCAAGTGCTATCACATCAAGATGGTAGGGAAAGGTTACATAATCTGAGTTTTTTTCCCTAGTGCTCTATTGCTTTTATGAACCTAATTAGTTTAGATTTTTGATTTTTAAATTGGCATAACCAAACCTTTTATGTCGTTAAAGGAACAGAACCTTTTATATAGTTAAAGGAACAGAAGCGTTTTTCATACTGTTGTTGTTTCATTTGTGTATAATTTATTAAAGTCAGTAACATTTTTAATAAGTTGATGTTTAGAATCAGATGTATTTGGTTTTAAAATTTTTGTAATATTGCTTAATTTCCATTAAGATTTCTTCTTCTTTTTTTCCTTGCCCAGGAGTAGGCCATGGTGGCAGCCATTTTAGAATAAGGTATTGGGTTTGATAAAAACTCTAGAGGTACGGAGATATGGGAGCATGGGACGGAAAAGAAGTATGGGGAAGGAATTGTTTGTCATCACATGCTCCCTCCTCTTATCACGTTAAAGAAAATACAGAAAGTCTAAAATAATATTCTTAAACTAGTGTCTTCTCATAGTTGGTAAATGTGCACATACATAGCTGATATTATGGGATCAGAGTTGAGACTTAACTGAGGTGAAGTTGAAACTCTGCCCTGATAGTTTTATAGGTCAAAATAAAAATTGATTTTGAGAGAATTTCCATTCACTTATACTGTGGGAAGAAGATGGGGGGGGGGGAGGTGCCATACTTCCCTGTAGGTTAAAGAAACTTAAAACCTGAGTTTCATTCCTGTCAGTTAAAATTTTTAAGACAATTTGTGTGATTAAAACTTAGGTTCAAGTATTGAGTTCTTTATATACTATACATTGCAGATTGAGAATATGATAAAATCAGCAGTCTAGAGAAAATTCAGGCCAAGTAAGGGTTCATGTCATATTTAAGAGGGGGGCCTTTCAGATAAGGATGAGAGGATCTATAGAGGTCGTTGAAACTATCTTTTTGCTACTTTTTTTTAAAATGTTAGAATTTGAAATTAATAGTGAATAAAGTTTTAACTGGATAATTTTGACATTTTGGTAATGGAAGTTGTATAATTGAATTTTCTCTCTCTCTCTCTCTTTTTTTTTTGGCCTAATAAAACTGCAATCCTACAAGGTGGTTTCCATTATTCTGGTAGTGGAGGTAATCATATTAAAAATTATTATTAGGCCTCTTAATTTACCCATAATTTTTTACAGTAACCTAAAACTCATATTTGGGTCTCAATCTAAAAAAGCTTTTTAGTCTTGTGTACTCTAAATCCTTAGAGGTAGTAACAATTTAATAGTCAAACTTAAATGAGGTAAGTCCTCAGACTTTTTTTTTAGCTAGATCTGTTTTATGATAATCGAAAAGTAACAAATCAAGATAAGTGAATAGAACTGGCAAATGAAAACCACACACTCTTAATCTACATGTTAATAATCTATCCTGATTGTTAATGAATGTTTATGGACTCCAGTATATTTGAAGTGGTGTTTTGATCCCTTTTTTTTTTTCCCAGCCAGTAACAGAGGATATCTTTCCAATTTTCTGGACCAGACAGTCGAAAGACATCATTTTTACTTGATACCAAAACATTTCTTGCCTATTGAGACTGTGCAAATATAGTGCTGGAATCACAAAAACTTTGGTGTGGAGGTCACTTTTTCTGCTTGTAGCAAAGAAACACAAGGGATTGTAAATACAAGCACAGTATTTTAAGGCAGTTTTTAATCTGGAGAAGTCTGGTTGCTATTGAAAGGCAATAACTGGGGGAATAAAAGGGCAAATGTTTCTTTTAATGGAAGAAGTTCCTGGGTTATTTCAGTTTGGCTAGGATCTTTCCAGATCAAGTCCCTGTATTTTAATTTATTGCTATCTCCTTGAGACTCCCTTTGAACCTTGAGTTGTCACTGCTAAAATTCCTGATTCCCCTCCCTCCCTTGTTTACCCCTGCTCTCCCCCTCCCCACAGAAAACAGCTAAAATGTTTCATTTCCAAATACCTCCTTGTAATGGGGCCAGAAGGAAGGAGTACTAGATCTAGACAAGGTTGACATTGAATCTGGTGTACAGTAATTTGCTACAAGTTGTTTCTATCATTTCTCTACAGTTGGGATGTATGTTGACTAAATTGGCCCTTCAAAGGAAAATTGTACAACTGGAAGAATGATGTTCTGGCTTTAAAAAGTTTTTTCTTTGCATGCATGTTCTCATTGTATTTGCTTCTGTTACATGACTAATCAGCCAAGAGTAAAGCAGAACTTGATTTGCTTGAATTGATGGGGAAAAAGGATAAGGGAGAGTATGGTATTGATAAAGGGATAAGAAGAAGAAACCTTAATTACAAATACGTTTGTGGTAGTAATACAAATGAAGAGTAGTTATTTCAAAATGTGGTTGATTAAAAGAAAATCTTTGAGAATCAGAAAAAAAAACATAGGTTTATAGATTGAGAAAATGTTTAAATGGTCACTGGAAGTGATTATAGGGAGGCAAATAGGTCAAGGTACTATCTCTTTGAAAATTATGTACAGTTTTGTGTGCACATCGACACTTGTGCTTGTAGGTAGTATGCACACAAGCATATAGGTGTATGGGGGTGAGAGAGTTGAAAAAATCAGTTCTGGAGAGGATCCGAAAAGATCTTGCCCCTAAGCTGTCCTTACAACAGCAGAATAAACTAAACTGTATTCTTTTAAAGTGTTCAGAGTAGAGGCGCTAAACAAATCTATCTTAGGACTTTGGTGTTTTTGTAATCTGTGGGAAGTAGAAGTTTTTTAAGGCTAAGACCTTTAAATGAGAATAATACTATAGGTGCTGTGAATGGAAATAATACTACAGGTACTGTGTTGAAATTTTTTTCCCTGGGTGTAGTGTACCTTAAAATGGGGGCTTGAGTTTTGATGATAAATAGCTTCATGTGATCAACCAGTTCTTTTCTGCCAGTAGTTGAATTTAGACTACAGAGTTGTAGATGTAGGTGAAGGACTGACTGCTAGCCTAGTGTGAGGAAGCTCTTGGCATTAAAACTAGTGGTAGAGCAGGAAACCAGGGGCCAAATATTCAAACTTGATATAGATATGGTTTCTACTCTCCAGGGTTTGTGAGAAGAACTTGGCACCATCACAGACTAGTTCAAAGGATGTTACTACTTTCTGTTATATTTTTATGTACTTCGTGCATGGTCAATTCTTTTTTTCTTGATTTAAAAAATTTGAACACTGCCTCATTTTAAACAAATACAGGTGAAACCTTCATGATTGACTTGAATACTCCGTGTAATATGCAGTGCAAAAATTGTCTTGGGATTATTTGTTGGAGCATTTTATCATTTGCTTTACATTTTGCATCGTATTATAGTTGTATTCCTCTCCTCTCTCCAGTTGTAAACTCTCAGAAGCCAGGGATTGTCCTTTAATTTGTCTTCCACGTCTGCCTGATGCCTGTTATTAGGTGCTCAATAAATTAAGGGTCCAATGAAAGAAAGGATTGAGGAATTCGTGTACTAATTCCTCTTTTTTTTTCTGTTTACTAAGTTACTTTATTAACTTGTCTAGTAGCAAGTTGTCATTGACTTCCATGTGGTGATCAGCATGTGAGTGCCTTATACATGCTTTTTCATTCATCATTTTGTTGTTTGTTTTGGTGTGTGATAAGGGATTGTTTAATCCTAGACAAACCATGTAATATCTTCATCTGTAAAATGGGAATACTATGACTACTTGCCTCATGGTCATTGCAGAGAAAGACTACCTTGCTATTAACATGAGTTGTGTTGTATAGAGTACTATGATCAAGCACATTTATCATAGTAATGCCCTGTCAAGTATACTTGGATCTAATTGTGTAGTTTTGTATTGCATGTGTGAGAAATGTTGTAAATATGCACATAGAAATTGGGTCTTCAAATGAAATAAACCATATCCAGGATTTTACTGTAGTAAAATGGAGTAGACACCTCTACTTATGTTTCCAGAGTCAGTTATACCTAAAGGTCATGTTGCTGTACCTGAAAACTGAAGCTCTACTTTCCCTTTTCTTGTCTGCCCCCACCCTCTACACTAAGACTTAATCTTTTGGTAATCAGAAGTGACTCCTTTCCTTGCTGCTCTGTCATCCTTGCCTTCTCACAGTTTTATTTTCCATATTCTACTTAATTATGGAGTAATGAAGTCTAGTTGCTAGTAGTTTTTGTTTAAATGTTTTGTATGGCGTTAGAATTAATCATTTCCTGTTTTGTTTTTTTTTTTGTCTGATAACCTTCCTTAAAAAATGAACTTTGAGAAGAAAATTATAGAGATGTCCTGAGGGATTTTTTGCTTAGAGTGATTAACTGGTAAATTAGAAATAGAACTTAAAATATTAGACTTGAAATGTATTCTGCCTATCCATGTTCTTTCTAATTGCATATAAATATGTTCATAGTATGCATTTTGCAATTTACCCTTGTTTTCAGTAATAACTTGTTGAATTTGTCTTTTCAATTTTTTTTCTAATAATAACTTTTAATTCTGGAGAACTATTAAGGGAACTTTGAAGTTCTGTGCCTAGGATGAATTTTGATAGTAACTGGAACTTTTGAGACAAATAATCAGATTTCAGCATCCATATGAGTATTCTCTTTCAGACAATCCTCTTAGACCATAATGCTTATTTTAGAGATGCTGATGTTGCTTAATGCTTTTTTGAAGCTTATTTTTTGAAATTTTTTTTTTTTTTGCAGTCTGTAGCACATAACTTTTGAATCTCTTCCCTGGTGACTAGTTTTCTTTCTTTGAGAGTGAATTTAATTTTTAGGAAAAGTTAAAATGTCATTCAGAGCAGAATGAATGCTGTTTGTGAGGAGGTAAATGGATAAAGTGCATTACTTTAGAGACAAGAATACCTAGTTTCAGATTTTCAGATGCTCAGTGATTGTGTGATCCTGGGTACTCTGAGCTTCCATCGCTTTCTCTGTCAAATGCGAAGGAATTAGACCCTCTGATTTTTGAGGGCATTTTCTAGCTCTGATCTGATGACCAAGCTAGCATTTTTAAAAAGGTATAAATGAATTGATCACAGAATCTCAGATCTAGACGGTATGGTAAAGGGCTGGCCAGTCCAACTAGTACCTGGGTAAGAGTTCCCAGTACCATCATTTGAAGGCCTTCGATGAAGCCTTCATCTGATTTGTTTTTTTTTTTTTTGTTTCATGTGTTGTATTAGATTCATTTTTTAAATTAAAAATGTTTTTAATATTAAGTCATTCATATGAAAATATTTCAGTATACAAAGAACAAAAAAGGATAATAAATGAAATAATGAGCCCATGTTTGTGTCCTCTTCTGAACATTATTTTTCTCCTGTGTAATTTAAAAAAAAAACATTTTTTTGGGGGGGCGGTTTGCAAGGCAAATGGGGTTAAGTAGCTTGCCCAAGGCCACACAGCTAGGTAATCATTAAGCGTCTGAGACCGGATTTGAACCCAGGTACTCCTGACTCCAAGGCCGGCGCTTTATCCACTACGCCACCTAGCCGCCCCCCAAAAAATCATTTTTTGATGCTTTTTTTTTTTCTTGGTCATTACATAGAAAACTCTTCTCCATTCACCCACAGAAACCCTCTCGTAACAAATAGATATAATGAAGTTAAAAAATTAAACCCATTGACCCTGTGTATAAATGGATGCCTCTGTCTGGGTGTCTCTTAGTCCATCACATTCTGCCTAAAGGTTAATAGTAGTTATAGATCTTTTGAAGTTATGATTGGTGACTGCATTGGTCAGGAGTTCTGGAGTTTATCAGATTTTTTTTTCCTTTAAATTATTGTGATCACTGTGTAAATTGCTTTCTTGGCCACATTCCTTTTCTTGTGTGGTTCCTCAAGAGGTAGCATCATTAGAGTAAGTGAAGAAATTCCCACAGGGACTACTTTGATAGAATCATACAATGTTAGGGTTTAAAGGGAACTTGGGGGTATGGCTGTTCTAGTATATAGTACAGTTCCATTTAATTCATGAGGAAGCAACTTAAGAAGTGAAATGATTTTTTGAGATTATACTTGTAATGGTCTGGAAAAGAATAAAATTGAGCATAAAATAAAAATTTAACACCTTCAAATTTTGACCTAGAATGAGTTGCTAGGATCACATGTTTTAGACCAGACTTAAGTACTTTTAGAATGTGAGTTTGCTAGCCTTGCAGCGCAGTCTGATGTACAGAATGCTGGGTTTGGAGTGGAGAAAACAAATCAAGGCAATAATTAGATTGTTAAAAAAAACCAACAGGTATTTTTATCAACCTCTGGTTTCTGATTTTATGACTTAACTTCTCTTGGCTTAAAATTCTTCAGGTCCAGAATGAAGAAAATGGACTTGATGGACTCACAGGATCTCTGCAATTTTGAATCTGTGGTCATTTAACTTTCCTGTAATGTTAGTGCCTTCGGACCTCTGGCACTAAGTGTTTTGGCCTTTAAACCGCAGGGAAAGGGATGTTGCTGACAATCAGCATCGAAAAAAGATTGAACCAAATAATGGGTTGAATCTGAGAGAGAATTTTAATGAGCTAAATGTAAAGTCTTAGGCTCGGGTTCAAAAATGCAACTCTGTAAATCACGATGAGAAAGGTAGGATTCCCCCATAAATTGATGGGGGGAAAAAATAGAAGTTTTAGTGAAAAGAAAACTCAGAATCAATCAGCAGTGTTAGACTGCAACCAAGACAACTAAGTCTTATTCGGTATTTTAAGAGGAAAATTGTCTAGGGTTAGCAGTTCTTAAATATTTTGGTCTCTGGACTCCTGTCTTAGAACAGTTATACAGATACCTTTAGTTTATGTGGGTTATGTCCAGGGAGATTTGTTGTATTAGAGATGATTATCTGATAAATTTTAAAAAAATACTAATTCATTAAAAAATAACAATAACAAACTCATTATATGTTAAATAACATCTTTAATGGAAAATAGCTATTTTCCAAAATAAAAAAAATTTACTGTGAAGATTGACATAATTTTATATATTTTTGCAAAAATCTTTAATGTCTGATCTAATGGAAGATAGATGGATTCTTATATCTACTTCATTCAGTTTATTATGGTATATATTGCTTTGATTGAGTGTGTGAAAAAAAAAAATTCTGGCCTTACATACATAGTTGGAAAAGGGGAGTATTTTAATGACCAACTTTAACTATTACTGTAAAAAATAAAATTACTTTGTAGGTTCCCCTGAAGGGGACTCCTGAGGTAAACAAAGCACACTTTTGAGACCTGCTTGATGTAAGTTTAGGGTTGCTGATAGTCCTGTTGTATATTCATTTCTCTGTACTACATTTTAGGGAGTAAGCTGGAGAGTGTTCAAGATCAGGGTAATCTGAATACTGAAGGGTCTTGATTATAGAAGCTTGGTTGAAAGACCTAGTTAAATAGACTGGAGAAGAGAAGACTACTGGTTCTTGGGGACAGTGGATAGAGGAGGGGGAACCATAAGTTACCTGTCTGTGAAGAATTTAAAGAGAGATTAGATTAGACTTGCTCCACTTGCCTCATGAGTATAAGAGTATAAAGGTAAGGGCAATCAGTGGAACTTTGAGAGAAGCAATTTAGACCTGATAATAAAGGAAGCCTCTTTTAATAATTAGAACTACATTAGAATGGGCTTCCTTGGCAGACAGTGACTTCCTTCCCACTGAAGGTTTTCAAGTAAAATCTGGTTACCTTCTTTAAATTATGTGGAAGAAGTTATGGCTTGAGCTATATGGCATCAGAGGTTCTTTTGATTCACTAAGGTTCTTCTTGTGAACTGTGTTCATGATTGATCTGACATATGTATCTTTTTGAATTATATAGTTTAGAAATAGAGAGTTGAAATGCCTTTTTTTTTTTTTAGGCAATCAACGAGTATACATTCTTGATACGTGTTTTGGATCTCAGTTTTACCATCTAGTTTATTTGTTATTTGTTTTAGTTTCTTGTCATTTGCTACTTATTTCAGGTTATTGATAAAAATGTCAAGCAGTATGACCAAGGGCAGAGCCCTCCAGTATGTTCTACTGCAGAGCTTCCTTAGGTTGATATCAACCCATTAATTAGTAGAATTAGAACTTTGTTAGTCAAGAAGTTCTAAACCTACCTAACTGTAAATCACCTTTTTTGTCAAATTCTTTGGTGAATCCAAGGTATTCTTATTGTCTAGTAACTGTCAACAAGGGAAGTGAATTTGGTTTGCTTTGACTTGTTTTTATCCATGTTGCTTGTAAGGTACTGGAGAGTCTCCTGGGGTTTCCTCCTCACTCTGAAATGAACATCTCTATTATTTTTAAGTGTCTTAGATTTACCGGCATCTAAATTGAATGTGAAGGAAAGATATAGCTCCTACTCAGGAGAGGTTAGGAAGGAAATCCATGGGAGTAGAGAATGAGGAGAAAAACTAATTGTGCAAAGCCATTGAGGTTGGAAATAGGTAGTATTCTAATTTTGGCCTGAAAGTTAAGATAGGGATGCTATTTTTTCTTTCTGTTTGTTACAGCAGATGTTTTTGGGGTCTATGAATTTTAAAAAGAAGTTTTTTTTTTAATGGCTAGATTTCAGTGTGATTAGTGGTTTTTGTTGTTTTTTAAATTTCATGTATTTGGGTCAGTTGGGTGGTGCAGTGGATAGAGAGCACTGGCCCTGGAGTCAGGAGGGGACCTGGGTTCAAATCCAGCTTCAGACACTTAATAATTACCTAGCTGTGTGACCTTGAGCAAGTCACTTTAACCCATTGCCTTAAATAAATAAAATAAAAAAATAAATTTGGTGTATCTTATTTTCTGTATTTGAAAACTTTGTTCTGAAAGGGAGTCTATAGGTTTTTACCATATTGCCAAAAGGGTCCATGACTCTAGAAAAATTAGGAACCCTTTTTATAGAGACAGGAGAGGCAACTGAAGACCACTATATTTATACAAAGCATTTTCCTCATAACAACACTATGAAGTATTAGTGAAAATTGTACTTTACTAAAAAGACCCATTTAGCCAGAGAGAGGCAATGATTTGCGGTTGTGACAAAACTGAATCCAGAACCCTGGTTTCTGGGTTAGAGTCCATTATTCTTTTTACTTAATAACCTACGTTAACTTGACAGGCCCATATTGAAGAAATAGGAGTTAGCATTTTAACAATAAGTGATGTAGCAAGAGAACTTGTGACTTAATAGTTGACTCTTATGGATAAAGAACTAGGCTCCCATCTCCTCTCCGAAACATAACCATCCGTAATCCTGACCAAGTCACTTCATCTCTCGGTGCTGGTTGAGCTTTTGGAGGACATGTCCTCAGTCCATTAAATTATAGTTTCCTCTGCCATTAAATTACAGGACCCGTTATCTTTTCTTCTGTAATATGTAGGGTTTTAGAAAGAAATTTACAAACATTGTTTTCTTAGGGTCTTCATAATATTTGTGTGCAGGAGATATCATAGACTATGTTTTCACCATTTTAGAGTTGAGCAACCTGAGGCACAGTGAACAAGGCTGTGACTTACCTGTGATCATTCAGCTAGTAACTTGGATGGTTTCAAAGCCTTGATTGAAAACCTAGTGCTCTTTCCATTATGCCTAACACAAAAACTTGCCCATAGGAATTTCAAGTAAAATCATTATATTTAAATGATTCCATGTTGTTTTAATGTCATGGCTGTTTGCTCATAATTTGACACTGAAGAAAAATCATATTCCCTGGTTAACATAGACAATGTAGTTGCACTGCATGCTTTTCTACTCCTGTGGTAAACAGGAACATGTGTACAAAAGATGGGAAGATATGACTGTATAAAATTTGTATTCACCTAACTTTTCTAGTACTACAGGAGTAGTACTAGTACTAAAGTACTAAAGGAGTTTTATCTGTATAAAGTATACCAAAAAAAATCTGTGCTACATACATATAATGACTTAATGATTCCCCAATGAGACTAATTTCATGAAATGGTTTGTTTTTATGTTTTTGTTTTTAAAAAAGAACATGGTAAATTCACCCAGATCAGGAGAGGTTGAGGATTTTTATTTGTTCATTTAAAAAGGAATTTTTATACTTTGTTGTACGTTTAAATCCTTGTCCTATGTAGCAGTTATAAGAGCACTAGCCTTTATTCATCAGAGTCTTTTGAAGGGCATTCAGAAGCAACCCCCTTAAGGTGACAGAGGACTCTGCTTTGTGTTAAAGGTGATTTTTTTTTTTTGTAGAATATGGAGAGTGTGCATGACCAAATTAAAAGCTTGTAACTTTGAACTCATGCTACCAAAGCACACAATCCTAAAAAAAATACCTAGCATATGTATCATGTAACAGGAATAAACAATTACTTGTTAATAACATTGATTCCAAATGCAGCTATTAGTGCTAAACGATTTAGTGTCTCTAATGGTACTATCTTGCAACACTAATAGACATTTTAACAATAGAACTTAGTTTTGAGTTTACAGAATTATATAGATTTCTTTTTTTGTTTCTTTTAAAAATAAAGCATCTTGGCTTCATTTTACAAATATCTTGAGAAACTTGACCCTAGAGGGTTTATGAACTGGAGTCAGAGGCTCTGAATTAAAATCCCATCTCTGCTCCTTGCTTGTGTGACAGTGCATGAGATAGACCCTTTCTAGATGCAAATCTATGCCCTATGATGATTTAAAGGAATATTATTATTCTTGTTATTTTTTGCTTGTAAAGTGATAGCTGCCATACCAATTTTTAGGGATTAGAAGACTTAAGTAAGAGATCAAAAAAAAAAAGATAACTTAGTATTTAAGTATATTTATAAAAGTTGATAATCCTGTTTGTGACTGTTTTCTTAATACTATAATAGATTTAGAGATGGAAAGGACCTTTAAGGTTATTGAGTTCAACCACCTAATTTTACAGCTGAGGAAACTTAAGGCCCAGAGAGTTAAGTGACTTGCCAAGGAGCATACAGATGACTAGCTTCTGAGATCTTCCAGATCTGGTCGTCTGTCCACTACATCTTAGGGCTTCAGATATTTAAGACTTAAATATACATTATGTAAATAAGGATTATTTGTTTTTTTTTTTTAAATACAGAATAAGTTTATATCTGTGAAAGCAGATGATCATATGAAAATTGAACAAACCAAATAGGTGCTTAAAGTCAAGATATTTAACAGCAAGTAGATAAAACACTCAGGAATTTAAATTTTTCAGTTTTCATCTGGATATATTGGTATTAGTTAGACATATAGCTGATTAGACCAAAGTCAAAAAACTAGGTAAGAAGGACCTTGTATGCAGAGATGTTCCTGAAAAGTGTATAAAGCTAAAATTTGCATACTGAATTATTTCCCCATTGATTTCCATTATGATTTCAGAGGTGAGTTCCGACAAAAGTCCAGTTATGGACTAGGCTTTTAATGGACTCATGGCAGGTGGAAGAGACCCTGAGTTCCTGAAGGCTATGCCAGCAGAGTGCAAGCCCCGTCAGGTCTGGAAAACCTTCTAGTACGACGGGACTGTCCTCTGAGGACCCACCTGGCTAAGCTTGGAGAGACTCATCACCAAAACGTGGGCCATCAGGTGAGAAGTCTTTGGCCACAGCAACTCATGAAATCATCTACTCAGGTGTGGAGGAGTTGTGATCTGAATCAGTGGAGAAACTCCCCCACCCATTGATGAAACCACAGATCTGCTGAAATATTACCACAAAGAAGAAAGTTTATAGAAAAGGAGTTGTTAGAAAAGTCACATTTAACAATCTTAGGTGTTGTTTCAAGGAAGAAATTTGACTGGAACCTTGCATTGATCTATTCTTTTAATTTTTCTTAAAGCAGCAGGTCTAAAATTAGCTAAATGTCCAGTCAATCCATATGATCCATGTACATTTTGTTAAAAAGCAAACATTTACTAAAATATAATATGAACTTATTTTGTATTTTATTGAGAATTCCTTTTGTCATTGTGGAAATTGAATGTTGATGCAGTTAACTGGCCAGTCATTGATGTTAATATTCACCAGACCTCATTGAGCTGAAATGCCCCTTGAAATTACTAGCCACTTAATTTAGACTTTTCTGATTCATTAATACCACCACAGTAATAATTTAAGAAGTAAATAAATGACTTTTTCTTTTAAACTCTAGTTGGGGCAGCTAGGTGGCACAGTGGATAGAGCACTGGCCTTGGAGTCAGGAGTACCTGAATTCAAATCTAGCCTCAGACACTTAATAATTACCTAGCTGTGTGACCTTGGGCAAGTCACTTAACCCTATTGCCTTGCAAAAAAAAAACTTAAAAAAAACCTGGCTTTTTCATGGATTATAGAAACATTTGGTGGTAGTGATGTCTGAAGCTTAGTTCAACAGTTATTTTGTTTTGGTAGGAGTAAAATCAATTTTTTTGACTTGCAGAACCCAGGGCAAATCAGGGCAAAACTAAGGGAGTATTTTTTATAAATGTGAAATCTGCTAAAATTGAAATTGAAGGGCATCTAAGAACTTTCAAAAGGGCAATATCTATCTTGATTCAGTAGTAATCAATCAAAATAAGCATTTACTAAGTGCCTGTGTGCCAGCAGCTGGTGATAGAGAGCCAGAGGTGAAAGAGTTTCTTTCTTCTAGGAGCTTAAATCCCCTTTGAGTGAGAAAGTATAATTGAGGGGGATACAAAAATCTAAGAAGCAAAGAGGGGAGGAAGCACTTAATAACCTTTGACCATAAGCTAGGCCTTCCGTGCAGGGCTTTACAGATGGCCTCACTGGATCTTCTCAACAACTCTGATGGAGGTGGTAATGTCATCTCCATTTTACAAATGACAAAACTGAGGCAGATGGAAGCTAAATGATTTACTGAGGCTCACACAACTAGTAAGTGTCTAAGGTTGGATCGGAACTTGGGACTTTACAATACTTTTGTAAAAGGTCATGTGCTTGCCTGTTTTGCTTTGGTCATAATAAGATGTTTGAATTTAGTGTGAATCATATCTGAGTTTGTTTTTGTTTTTATTTTGAGCACCAACTGGCCAAATCATCTCCCCACTAGACCATCTAACTAGCAGTATTGAAGATTTGCCTTGTCCTCCCTAAATAAGGAACCTTGGGTATAATATACTTTGCTCCTTTCCCCTTGTCCTTCATTACATTAAATATGTAGACTGTTGAGCTAGCTAATAGGTTTGATGCTATAAATGTACCTTTCAGTTCTTGTCACTGATGTGGACACATGGCTTCCTATGTATGCCTCTGTAACTGATTTCCTTGTCATTATAGGTCCTCTAGCCATGACTCTGTCTCTATCTTGGTTCCTAGAAAATTTTATGAATATGTGCTGTAGATGGCAGTAGAGTTGTGCAGATTCCAATATGGGACCATATGTCTGGTACTCAAGGACATTTGATGCCCTGGGAAGCTTGTTAACTTACTCCTTCCCCTTCTTCCTTCTCCCCCCCCCCCCCCAAAGGAGCATATCATTTTGTATGATCCAGATAAATTATACAGATGAGGCTTTTAACTTGGTTGTATTGGGGTTTATAAACATTACCCAGATCATAACTCTAAGGTCTCTATTGAAGTCACTGTCAATTTAAAAAAAAGTCACCCCGATACGTCACTGTTACTGTAAACATCCAATGACTTTTGAATAGTCATGAGTCTAATAGTTTTGCGAAGAAGGATATCTATTTTTAGATTATAAGATCTTAAATTACCAGGAATATAATATTTAAATTAATGTTTTGGCTTGTAAAGCCTTGGTGTACAGATGAGGTTCAATAGTATCTTTGGACTTCCATGTCTTTCCAATGTAGAATTTGAAGCTTAATTACTTTCATACTAAAGGAATAGTTTACTAATGGTTTCAGTAATCTTGTGCTCGTAGTCATTTTCATATCCAGGTATATGGCCTATAAAAGTCCCTTTTTTTGATCTGCTTAGCCCTTGAGGGTGTTCAGAAGTCATTGTGCAGTCTTAAAGTTCACAGAGATGCAACATCAGCTTTTTAAGTTATTTTGCACATTATTAAGTGTGTTTTGTGTGCAACATTATTAGGTGATGAGAGCATGTACTTTTCAGTTGATAGGTAGTATTATGTAGTGGAGTGAGGGCTGACTCTGAGGCTGGAAAGGCCCAAGTTCAGATCATTCCACTGCTTTACTTAACTAGCTGCATGACTGGGTAAGTAGCTTAGCTTCCCCTTTCCTTCTGTATAATGTGTTACTGCCCATAGTTGTCTACCTTTGATGTAATCATGTGAGATCAGGCATGTAAAATGTTTAGCAGTTATCTCCAAGTACTTTAAATATCAGCGGTCAACATTGTTTTATGCAATTCATATAGCAGAAATGATCCATCATGAAATAATATTTTGGATGGGGCAGCTAGGAGGTGCAGTGGAGAGCCCCGACCTTGGAGTCAGGAGAATGGGAGTTTGAATCCAGCCTCAGACACTTGCCACTTACTAGCTTTGTGACCTTGGGCAAGTCTCTTAACCCTGATTGCCTCTCATCTAGGGGCACCTCCAGTCAATATGGTCACTGGATGCCTCCAGAGGAAAGTAAGGCATCAGGTGCCTTAGCACAACACTCCCTCACTCAGATTCAATTCAGGTGCTTTTCATGACATCACCTCGCTGATGTTATGGCTCTCTTCAAGAATGAACATCACCAACATCATATTTTGGATGGATGCTTCAAATGTGGACAGTGAACTGGGCATGGAATTGAATAGGAGGAGGAAAATATGTTGAATTGCATTTGAGAAATTTCCCTGGTACTTTTAATACCCCCAACCTGTAACTAAAGTCCAATATCTTAGCATTAGAATTCTTTCACTGTACATGAAGTGAAATATAAATAGTGTAGTTTCCAAAGAATGAAAAGGTGCAAGTCCCCCTAAGGAAAATAGAGTTGGTTGGAGTTGACTGCAATATGTTATCAATGAAGAGGTAGTCGGAAAGGACCATCATAAAAGACTTAAGGAGAGGAGCCAATCGGTCAGTAAACATTTATTAAGATCATATTGTTTGGCAGGCACTGTGTTAAGTTATGGGGATTTAAAGAAAGACTAAAGACTGTCCCTGACTTCAAGGAGTTTTCAGGACAGTAACAGAGGGATAACTGTTCAAAAGTCTATGCATTCCATTGATATTTTGGACAGGGAGCCCACTTTAATGAGAAATCTAAAATTAATGTATTTATTAATAGTAATAGTGGTATAGTTCTCCAAAAAAAAAAAAAGTGATGCTTGTATCTTCATTACACTTGAGCTCCCTAGCCTGGTCCTTTTTTTATGACCAGTGACAAGACATTAGAAATATTAATTTGGAGGGGAGTCTATAATGGATTATTTCTTTGCTCTGTCCTTGGTCCTGCTCCCATGCAATACTAACTTACTTTGTTGGATGGCAGAATTAATATCCAAGAAGATTTCAGTGGTCTAAAATGATGGTCAAAATGTAATATGAAATATTACTGGCCTTGTGGAATTTTTTTTTTTTTTAAACATAAAGGTGACAGTTGTGACCCAAAAGCTAGTATCATAAAGACCTGGTTTTCTAATGTCCTTCAAGTTAAAAAATGTGAACTAGCACTTTGTGCTAGTTGCTAGATGCATTAATAAAAGAATAGGGATATAGGATTTTTCTTATCACACTCTTAAGATTTTGTGAAGCCAGAGTTTAAGCAAAGACACTTAAAAATATATCATCTGAAGCCTTTCCTTACTCTTAAGCCTACAAAGACTTAGAAGAGAACTTGATCATTCTAAGTATATGAAAAGTTGTCATGTGGAAGGTGAATGTGTTTTGTTTAGTTTGTCTTTGGGAAACAGAAGCAGGATGAAAACTACCAGGAAGCAGATTTGTTCTCAGCTTATAGTAAAATATTCTAATGATTGGAACTGCCCCTGAATCGAATGCTCAGCCTCAAGTAACTGAGTTCTGTACAATTAGAGATTTTCAAGTGAAAGATGACTTACACGTTTGATGTTTGGGCATATATTGAAAGATATTCATGTTTCACATATGGTCTTGATTTGTCATTTAATATCTGAACATCAGTTTCTTTGTCTATAAAATGGGGATTATAGCTTCTGCTCAATTACCAGGATAGTGAAAGATCAGTTTATAGATACAGATATATGTGTGTCTATGGATGTGTATTTATGTATGCATATGTATGTATGTAGTGTTTTGTAACAGTAAAGTCCCAGAAGGATATGAGCTGCTCATTATTCAGTAGGATTACCAGAATTAGGTATTATTTAACTTATGGCTATGGATTGAACTCATTGAAAGATTTTTGAGTTAGAAGCTGAACTTAAAAGTGATGTCCCTTTTACCCTGAGATCAATTTTCTGGTTATTCATATTCTCTGGAACACAGCCTAGGAAATGAGGGCTTCACACATCTAAGAGAGCTATTGCAGAACCTTTCCAGTATAGCCCTGTTATAGTTATCTTCTTGGACTCATAAACTATTCTTTTTTTCCATTTATTTCTTTTATTTATTATTGAAGGTTCTGTGCTTTTTATCAGCTTGCTGCTTCTTCCACCAATGCAGATCACAACTCCTGTTGACATTGAGTGATTTTTCAAGACTTATGACTGAAAAATCATTCTTGGCTTTTACTGCCTTGGTGGCAAACACTTCTAAACTTAGACTGATTTGGCGCAAGTCCTACTAGTAGATGTTTTTTTTTCAAATCCCTTTTAAAAAAGAAATGTTTCCCTGACTCTTTCCTCCTATATGTTACCCTATCACAATTTGAGCTCTTCCTCAGCAAACCAAAAACCAGTTAGGCAGAACTCATTCCTGGAAGGATCCCATTTGACATTATGTACAATATTCTTCTGTAGTCCATCTTCCTTCGTCTAAAGAGGGGGAAGTGTGTTTAATTATTTGTCTTTGCAATTTATTTGGTATTTTTAATGTCATTTTCATTTGCATTGTTGAATTATTTACTCTTGGAATTCATTTACCTTAACTCTGAATCAGTTTACCATGATAATCTGAATTTCTCATATTTATCATTTTGCTCTAATAGAACTCTTGAATTCATAGATGCTACAGTAGTCCAACCGTTTTCCAGTTTATCAGCACCCACTTTGTTTCTGTTCAATTTATTTCCCCCCCCACATCAAAAAATACCACTAAGAATATTTTAGCATATAGCAGACCTTTCTGGCTTTATTTTCCTTTGGCAAAATAATTGGTTGGATGAGTCAAAGCATATGAAATGGAGTGGCTTTTCTCACACTTTAAATTATTTTCCCATTTTCTTTCTGACATAAACTTAAATTCAGGTTTAACCCAAAACATAGTGAAACAGTGAGGAAGGGAGGAAGGAAGGAAGGAAAGAAGACTCCTATTGACGGTCACTTCATACCGATTTTTCTAGATTACAGTTGATCAGGAAGGGAGTTAGGTTTGAAGAAGTAACAGACCTGAAGAAGTAGACCAGAGATAGCAGTAGAGGAGCAGCTTAGCCTGGCATGGAGGAATGAAATGAAAGCCAAAAAGTATAGTGCTGTAGAATACAACTGTTAATTTTCTACAGTGATGACTGTGTGCTATTGAGAAAAGGTAAAATTATCTTTCATCCTCTTTTTCCTCTAAAATATTCTGTCTGATCTTGTTGGAGTGACAGCCAAAGTTGTGGCATATCCTATCAAACTAGAAAACTTGAGAGTGATAGTGTGGTCGCTGGGATCTCAGCTGAGTACCATGTTCTCTGACAGTTCAGATGGTTACCGCTGGACGGCTGCTACTGCGTGAGGTTATCTTCCACTTGTAGCCTCATTTTGAGACAGGAGGAGATTCTGATATGCTTAGCTGTTAGAGTTGTCTGAGCAAACAGTCTTTATGATTTCTGAAATAATACTGATGTATTTACTGTTTAAAGAAGTAGGGAAGCACATATATATATATATATACATTATATGTATATTATACACACATATATTTGAAATATTTCAAAAAAATTTTTCAAAAGTTGGAAAATTGAAAACATTTAGTAAATTAGAAAATTCATATAATACTATTCATATATATTTTAACACAATGCTCTATAAATAAGGCATTACTATATCACGAAATCATTTAAATTTTTTGCTAACACCTCTTAAAGCATTTGTCTAAATTTTGTGTATTCCTTTAGTATTTTTATTTTGTTTTTCCTTTTCTATAGTAAGATTGTTGAACCTTTAGGTTATTTAGTTACTATACATTGATAGTGGTAATTATTAGCTCCAGAAATTTGGCTAGAGGATAAAAGATTTAGCATGATTTTTCCAGTCTTACCTGCCTACCAAATCACTTACAAGTGACATTGTGGTTCTAGACCCATTTCTTCATCTATTATTGTTATAGAAGCACTTGATCTTTGCCTGTCTTCACTAGTTAGGTTTTGTTTTGCCAGTATGCTTCTGTAGGCCATAAGCAAGGAAATTTGTATACAGGGATCACAGAAGACTTTAGTAACTAAAAAAGTTAGAAGAAACACACTTCACAATTGTTAACAGTTTTTTTTTTTTTTTGGAGAAATCCGATCATCATAATAACTGAAATATGCCCTCACAAGTATTATTCTCATCTTAAGATGAACAAACTGGGTGGGCTTGGCAGCACAAACCATGCTACTGGAGAGATAAGGGTGATCTGGTCTGCACCGGGCCAAACCAGTTAGATATACCCACCAAGTATAACATCAGTGCACCTGGGAGTGGGTGACTGGAGTAGACCAAGGTTCCTATGCCAGTCAATATTGTGATGAGACCTGTGAAAGACTGTGGCATTTCCAGTGTGGATGAGATAATGGAAACTCAAGTATCAAAAAAAAAGAAGAAACTGAGACTTTAGAGAGTTAATGATTTCCTCAAGGTATGAAACAAATTGGGAATATGAAAAGTCAGATTCAAACCAAACTATCTTGGAATGAAATTATTTCTATATTGTTTTTTCTATCCCGAGCTGCCTCAGCATGTGAATTTCACAGAGTACTAGAATTTTATCTTTTGGTAAAATTTTTCCCCCCTTTTTTGTTAAGATTTTTAGGTAACTTGAAAATATGCATGTGCAAATGGATGAAAATTAAAAAATATCAGGGAGACTTAGTTTCAGTTACATCTGGAAGTATAATTTTACTTCACTACTTAGAGCAGCATAACAAAATCTGATTATTTTGTAAATAGCAACCAGATCTCCTTTCTCCTTGGCCCCTCTTAAATGTGTTATAAAATCTAATAAAGTATATCTGTTATGTCAAAGATGCCATGTAAAGTAAGTTGGTTTTTGGTTTTGAGCAAAACTGATGTTTTGTCCTCCACCCACTCCCCACAATTCCCCATTTAAAAGAACTTGTGTTGTAGTAATCTGTTGCTAGGCTTTGTTTTGTCTATTTAAGAATGAATGACTAGTGTTATATGGTGCCTGTGGTAAGAGACATGAACTAACAGTCAATTATTGGTGGCTGCTAAAACCAGTTCTGCTACTCATTATTATTTATACTACTTCGGGCAAATCACTAACTTCTCTATACTTTAGTTTGACTCTCAGTTCTAAAATCTTATGATTAAATAGAATGTCTCTTAAATTGATGAATCCTCTGGAAACAAAGCACTTTCAAAACAAAGTTAATTATTTTATTTTTGTTCTTATGTGTGTGCAAGACTTGATTCTTCATCTGGGGGTCATAGTTTCTGCTTTGTGTTACTTTGTTGGTGTTGACAGGTTTTCATTGCTGTGCCAACAGCCTTGTTAACTTGGAAGAGAGAACAGAAAAGGAGGAAGCTGCTTTTCTTTATTTTTGTTCTCCCCCCCCCCCCCATCTTTGCCTCTCTTTTGAATAAAACTGATTTCTTGGAAAAGGAGATAGCTACTTTGCCCTTCTCAGTGTTAATTTTTTCTTAGTGGGAATGAAGAAGACAAGAATTCATACTAATTCATACATTCTTAAATACTAGGTCCAAGATGGGAGAAATCAAGCCTGATTTGGAGGATAATGAATTCATGATCTAGCTTTGCTTTTCAGTCAGTCACAGTTCTTGAAGCCTCCATAATAGGCAGGGTGTTTCTTTCAGTATTAATGACCTTTTATCAGGGAATCTGTTTTTAGTATTTTCATTCTATAATCCTTTTCTAATTCTTTTCAATTGTCATTATGACTTTGATATTTCTATATCACGTTAAGCAACTTCTGTTTAGCAACTTCTGTTTAGCATGGATTCCATTGAAGTATATCCACTTGATTAATACTTGGGTTTCAATCCTTCAGGCTTGTACGCTTGTATGCTTTCCTAGGAGTTGGTAACTTTCATCAATGCAAAATCTTAACTTGTCTAGTCATTCCATTTATCACCCTATAGGCCAACTTTGTGTTGATGAGCCTTTCTAGATTTAGGCAGCTTCTTAAATGACAGAAGTCTGTCTGTCACCATCTCATTCTCAGATTTTCTGGTTTGTTGAGGCCTGACAAACCCTATTCTCTTATTGGAATGTTCTCGAAAATTTAGAATTGCTTTCACAGCAAAGCATTTGCTATATAGTCAGACCAGTTGAGAACTAGAGATAAATTAGCTCTCCTATTAAAATTGTTTTGTTAACATTCTTTTTCATATTCGTTTTTCATGCTGTCATTTTAAAGTATGAATTTTTACCACTAGGTTAATTTCTACATGTTTTGCTAATTTTTTTAATTCACAAGATTTCTAATACAGTCAGGAAGGAAGAAGTACAGCTTTGGGAGGGAAGCTCTTAGGAAATCTCAACAAACTAAAACTAAGCCAAGAAATAAATACATTCATTTCACTTCAGCTAGTGTTCCTCAAGACCCAGATTATGTCAAATAAATTGGGTCAGTCCCTGAGGATAAGGACAGAATCTCTACCTTCAAGGAACTTTCATATGAATAGATGTAACTGGCAGTATTCAGAAAGCTTCCTTCTTCTCTCCCTCCATTCCCCCCCCCCCCCCCAGTCTGCTTTTCTCACTGCTTAATAACTTTAAATCTAAGAAACATGGTTGCCAACCTTCATCAAAATGTCAGATATCTAACTTTATACCTTATTTGATACATTGCCTATTATATATCCTTGGTTATCAAAGTAAATTTTATAGAGGCAGAGAGTTTTAGACTCTGGAAGAGACTTGATAGTTTAGCCCCACCTCAAAGTCATGACCTGCTAGAGGTGAAAAGGATCCCAGAACCATCTAATCCAATCCATACCTGAATAGGAATTCCTTCTGTAGAACAGAATAGCTAACAATTGACCATCTGGTCTTTGTGATTTAGAATTGAGTTTTTGGTAGAGCATATAGAGATGTAGCATTAATTGTTCTCAGATAACTTTTTATAGGCTACTAAATTGTGACTTTGATCATGAGAAATCATAAAACCAATAGAAAAATGAAGCTTAATCAGTATGTACATTCCTCTGTGTCTTTCTTTGTATTAGGCATTTATTTGTATATTCTAAATAATTTTGCAATGTTGAAAACTTACTGATTGTATTTTGTAAAGCACACTGTTGCATGATCTCATTTAATTTTTGAAGAACACTGGTGTCAACCTCAAAGAAGTCCAGAGAGACTGACAGAAAAATCTAACAGCTGAGATTCACACTTGAGTTTCTGACCCAGAGCCACTATGCTCTTCTTATTACATCATGTTTCTGTATCCAGTGTAGTTCTTCATACATAGTTGGCATCAGATTATATTCTCACTTTTAATATCTCTAGCAAGGACAGAGAAGGAGCACACTCTGGTGGTTGTTGTTTCTTATAAGACTTCTTGCAGCTGGTTCTGCCATCATTCTCATTGGTGAACCATGGTATAGCTATATAGAATATCATCTCAAGTATATTTGCCTCCCTATGGAGAAAAATCATATCAAAGATACTATATGTTGGACATATTTTTGTATACTGGAAACTGAATTATTATTGGTATTAAGGTGAAACATTTCACTAAAAGTAAATTTTAAGACATTATTTTTTAAGCAATTTTGAGAAAGATTAGAAAAAAATTGCCAGAATTATACTTTTAGTAAGTCTGCTGCCTTAAGGATTAGACTTGGATAGAGACTAGGAAAGCATCTGTGTTTTTTGGTTTGTTTTTTCCAATTTCATGCAAAACTGGTTTTCAACATTTATCCATTTGCAAGTTTTATGAGTTCCCTTCCCCCCTGCCCATGACAGGGAGCAATCTGCTAAAAGTTGTACATGTACAGTCGTGTTTAACATTTCATATTAGTCATGTTGTAAAAGAGGAATTATTACTAAGAGGAAAACTGAGAGAAAGAAAAGACATAAAAGAAATTTTAAGAAGTGACCATAGTATGCTTTGTTCTGCATTGACTCCCTGGTTTTTGAATGTTTTTTTTTTTTTTCTGGATGTGGATGTCATTTTCCATAACAGGTCTCAGAGTTGTCTTTGATCACTGAATTTTTGAGAGGAGCTGCTTCCATCATAATTGATTCATTTCACAATGTTATCATTAATGTATACAATCTTCTTCTGATTGTCTCTTCATTCAGCATCAGTTTATGCAAAATTTTTTCAGGCTTTTCTAAAATATAGTCTTTTGATTTCTTCAGATTAATACTCCATAGCATTCATATATCACAACTTGTTCATCCATTCCCCAATTGATGAGCATTCCCTCAATTTCCAGTTCTTTGCCACTATGAAAGAGCAAGGCATCTGTTTTAATAGCTCAGTGATAATCTATTTTATTACTTTTTAGATCATCATAGACCCAGTATAGTTTTATTTAGATGAATGAAAAAAAGTAAGGTAAAGATTGTGTTGGAATTTCATTTATTAGAGAATTTTAAAAAAGAAAGGAAGCCACGCATTGAGTATCAAAATCAGTAACTGGTTTAGTGATAGTAAGATAGTAAGAGAGATAGCACGGGGTGGGGGGTGGGTGTGGCTTAGGTGGTGTAGTGGAGCACCAGCCCTGGAATCAGGAGTACCTGAGTTCAAATGTGGCCTCAGACACTTAATAATTACCTAGCTGTGTGGCCTTGGGCAAGCCACTTAACCCTACTGCCTTGCAAAAACCTAAAAACAGAGAGAGAGAGAGAGAGAGAGAGAGTCAGTAGTATAAAAGATTCAAAAGGTGTGAGATGTGATGCAATTTTTTTTTTCCCTACTGACTTGCTTTGAGAACTCTCATTAGATCAGCAAACCTTGTTATAATCTGTTTTATCCAGCTAAGAGGAGAATAATATTCAACTTCATCTAGAATTGTGGGCACTTTGCTCATGAATTTGTTGGGAGGCTCAAATATAATTACATGCTTAAAAGATCATCAAACATGAGACAAATGTAAGCTGTTATTTTCATGGTTATGTCCATTACTAAAATAAATCATACATAATGAGAATTTTATGGCATTAATCTAAATTATCTATTTTAAAATGAAAGTGCAAATTTTTATCTTAACTTGTTAGTAATTTTTAACACTATTTCATTTTTGCTTCAGAGGGTCTTCATTTTTTGTAATATAATGTTCCTCATAAATGAATGAATGATTTACTTGAACTGACATAGTGAGCATGGGTATGGCACAGGTCAGGCTCCTAAAGGGCTTTCTGATCGACTGTCATGACATATATGGAAAAGGGAAACACCTTGACTTTTGAATACTAATTGAAACTGGTGTGGTATCTTGGATTTTATTTCTCATCTAAAAAATGCTTTCAACAGAGAAATAGTTTCAGATAACTTTAAGTAGAATAGTTTAATCATTGGGCATGAATTGATAAACATTCTAATATTTTAATGTTTTAAAAAACTAAACATATAAGGGCTTGTTATATTGTAAAAATTTTAAAGTTTTGTTTAACATTTACTTTTTTCCAGTTCCCCTATAAATCACATTGTCTTTAATTTCTTCTATTTTTGGAAATGCATGAAAAAGATCAATTTTTATATTAAATCAGTTCTTGAAACACTGAATTTGACTCTAGCTTAAAGCATAGATCAGTTTTGAACTGTTGAGAATCTTTTCATGTTAATCCACTTGACTATATGAATATCATTAACAGATGGTTGCCATGTTCCTTTAAGCAAGATGAATTAGTATAGTAATAATACTTGCCAGGAAAAGTCACTATCTATCTACTAAAGATAATAAGGAAGACTGAATTTTTTTTTTTTTGTTCAAACCCATGATTTTTCCCCACATGGAGGATGTTGTATAAACTAAGCTGTACCAGTACAGATCAGTCAGTCTTCTATAATTTAGTCTTAATTGATTGGGGTGAAGGGGTGCATCTTGCCCATGGTCACACAGTGATATTTGTCAGAGGCAGAGCGTGAAAGAAGGAAATGAAGCTAGCATTTTTAAAAATAAGTTTTTGTTGCTATTTTCTATTTTTTATATCACCATAGTATCTCATATCCCTCCTTCCCTCCTCCCAAAGAATGATCCCATATGACAAAATAGAATACTTTTAGAGAGGAACACAAAAGTCAGCACAATTGGATTGATACATTGAAAATGTATGAAAACTTATGCAATTATATGATAACTATGGACTTCCTATCTCCACGATGGGGTGGCTTAGGGGTATCTTTTTGTATACCTTTTCATTCTTGTCTTATTGATCTTTATAATTTTGCTAGGGTTATTTTTGATTTTAGGGACATCTGGTTCTTTCCATTTACCTTGTAGTTATTAATGTATGGTGTTTTCTTAATTCTGCTCATTTCACTCTACATCAATGCATATTATATCATGGGGTCCTTTGAATTTGCCTTTTTTTGTGATGTCAGTTGAAAAAGCTTTACATTTTTCTCTGTATCTGTCACACACATCATTTCTACCAGTGCAGTAACATTCTGTTATATTCATGTGCCACAACTTGTTTAGCCAATCCCCAGCTTATGGGGATCTCCTTTGGGGAAATTGGCACTGTTAAGTCCTTTACAAATACTTTTTCAATTTGAGGCCTGTGAGGATCCTCATTTGAACAGTTGAAGAAACTGTGGAAGAAAATGACTTGGTCCAGAGTGACATTGGAGTACAGGGCTTTTGGAGCCCAGGCCCTGAACTCTGTTCCCTGAGCCACAAACTCTTCCTGAAACCATGACTTAACCCCTCTATCCTTTGGAGCATTCTGCTTTTTTTAAGTAAGAAACTATGAAAAAAGGATTAAAAAGTAGTGTTAATACTAGCAGAATAATTTTAGAAGCACTTTGTTCATTGTACTTTAGAATCCTGTGATATCAATGGTGATATTAATAGGCATTGTACCAGGAAGATAAATATAAAATATTAAATGATTTTTAGCCATTTGCAACTTGATTGTTTCTCATCATTTAATCTTTGATAGTTTAATGCCTGAAATAAATTTATCACAGTATTTATCACAGTGAGCATACATACCTTTGCTTACAATTGTGCAAGAGAAGTTTTGAGCTCCTTTGAAAGAATAAGTAAAAACTTCTTGTTATTAAATTGGTAATTGTTTTTATGACTTTCTCAGACATTAATAAACAGATCAGCAAGGTGTTATGGAGGCCCTGTGACAATAAAGATGCTAGATTTGGTGATTTAAATAATTACTCAAACTAGGCACTAGAGAGTTTTCTTAGGTCCTATGATTGCTTCTGAAATCAACTCCAAAAATGTTGGGATTTGGTAAAAGGTTTTAAAGAATAGCAAAAACATTAGAATGAATGTGTAAATATATAAGGTCTCCAAAGAACAGTTAAACTAAAGCATGTCATTACTTTATAATTGCTCATTTAGATGAAATACTGAGGGACAAGATAAGTGAGGAAAAAAAGGTAGATTTAATAAGATTTCTAAAGACCAATGCTTTCTGCTAGAAGCATCTGTTGCTATAAATCAAAGTATAATCCTGGCATGTTGGAGAAAAGCCCTGCAAACAATAGGACAAAGTCATAGTAGTTATCATTTTTGGAGATTTTATAGGACAGTGGTTTTGTGCTAAATTTAGAATAAAAAATATAGGGGTTTGAATCGCTTCTGCTACTTATGATGTGATTTTAGAGCCATTAACCCTAGTGGACTTGAGCTTTCTTGCCTGAAAAAATGAGAGGCTTGATTTTATTTTCTATGATTTCTTCCATTTCCAAATCTATTGGCATAGGATGCTATGACATATGTTTGAGTGTAGGTCTTCAAATTGTAATGTATAAAAGAACGATGAATTATGTTTTCATTTTTTTTTTGTACATTTGTGGTTTTGGAAGTTGAGTTGGTTAGCACTATGGACATTGAAAAAATTGTTGGCCTTTCCTCTCTGATAAGAAATGTGAAATTTGTGGAATTAAATCTAATCAGTCAAAAATCAAGGGCTTTTATTTAATATGTGATAGGCATATGACTTGACTGAGTTCTTTTTACCATGATCATTTGATTTGAGACATCTCTTGCTTTTTTCCTATTGGTCCCTTTATTGCATTGCATTAAAAAGATGCTTCAAACATTTTAAAATAAGTGTCTCTCCTCTATTCTCTAGTGTGTCCATATATTTTCTTTCATTTCTCTTTGGCACCATGTCTTGATACTGAATTTTCGGTCAGACTTATAATTATGGGAACTGCTTGTTCCAGATTTTCTGAGCCCTAATTTCAAGAAAAGAAAGCCTACTTTGAAGCTCTGCCAAAGGAATAGCCTTTATTAGACCATTTATACTGATTTTCGATTAAGAAGAATTGGTTCCCAAACTCATAGGTCATACTGCAATGGATTAGCAGTAGGAAGCGGTGTGTGTTGGGGGTGGGGGGGTTTCTGATGTACACCATCTTAAAAAGTCTAGGTGCAGTTTTGCAAATTGTTCCTAGATTTCCCTAGAGTTTGATTACATTTATTCTATCCTTTTAGTCTGTTCTTTTGAAGTTAGTAAAATTTAGCTCTTTCTACTTTCTTGTTTAGTTAAGAGATTATTAATACTTTGGCCAAATAGTTTTCAGTTCTTTATTTCCTAAGTAAAGTAACCGAATATGTGTAATTGGTGCCTAAACTCATTTCAGGCTTAAAAGTCTATGCAATTCACACACTCATACACGCTCTGTCTGTCTCGCTCTGATCCCTATTCTATTGATGGGAAAAAGAGACCTAGTTAGCTTAAAGGATATTCAGAATCATGCAGCTAGTAAGAATTGATTCTAAATCCTGGACTTTTTTCCCAAGTTGTCAGGAATCAGATCTTGTGATTTCTTTAACTCACACCTACTGTTCTTGTTTGGACCCTAATTACCTCTTCATTGGACCCTTTTGATTGTCTCCTAATTGATCTTCCTACTCCAAGTTGTTTTGCATTCCCAGCCATCCTCCACACAGGTGCTAAAGTGATTTTTTCCTTCTGTATAGGTCTGGTCATTTCACTCCTGTGGTTCTTTATTTCTTCCATTCTCAGGTATAAAAAGAATTAAAGTTCTATTATTGGGCCCTTTTTAGCTTTCCATTCTTAGATTTTATTCCCCTATAAGCATTCTTATGATCTAGTGATACTGACTTCATAAAATAGATTTAGATATATTGTATTGATCTCTATTATTGATCACAGAGAATGGCAAATATCTGTGCTTAATAGATGATTGTATCAGTATTAACATGATTAATTCTATTAAAGTACAATAATCTTGGAAATTTGGACATTTTTAGGGTGTTCACAAATTAATAGCTGTTGAATTCCAAATCTGCAAAATGATAAAAACAATTTTAGGAAGTCAGTATTTGAAAGTTATAAATATTGAGTTATTTCCTACCACACATGCAGGAAAGAATTGGTGTAGGGAAAAAATGTTTGGCTATTAGAGCTTGAAGATTGGTGTTCAAATCTTGATTCTGCCACTTGCTAACTGAGTGACTTTGGACAACCTGCTTTTGCCTTCATGGCCTAAATTTTCCCATTGATAAAAGGAGGGGGTTGAATTAAATTGATTCCAAAGTTCCTTTCATCTCTCTGTTTATGATGGAATGATTCTCCCTGTTCTATATCATTGTGTTGGAAACCCAATTTAAAATTTATGGTGCACAGTTGGTATTGTGGATAGTGATCTTTTATCAGTATCTTGTTACAATGACAAATGCCATTCCAGTTACCCTTATTGTTTTTCCTTTCTTTTCGTTTTTTGGGGAGGGGTCATGGCTGTGTGCCCAAGGTACACAGCTAGGTAATTAAGTGTTTGATCTAGATTTGAACTCGGGACCTCCTGACTCTAGGGCCAGTACTCTATCCACTGAGACACACCTACTTACCCCCTCCTTTTCTTTAAAATAACGTTTGTACCAATTTTGAAATTAAGTGACATCTTCAGTTTCCAGTTTTTAGAATTGGTAAAGAGAAAAAGTAACAGGCTGAGAAATATCTGATTGGAGAATTCACCAACATTCAATTGGTGAATTTTGAATTGAGCCTCATCTTAATCTTTCTTAGTACCCCAACCAATACCTTCCATTCACATGCATTCAAAAGTGATGCATTCTGTATTGCCTTGTGTTTGGATAACAATGGACTTTTTTGTAGGTGGAATGAATATATAGTTGGAATGAAAAGATAGGAAATGTGAAAGCTGATTATATTGGTGATTGTAGGGATATTATGACAGATTAATGGGGTAAGCAGACCATCTTGGAAATCTTAAAATATCAACAACTTAAAAAGATGTAAAAAAAAGATTAAAATGCATGAGAGATTTATTACAGATGACAAGTTAATTATGTAAGCAATAGTTCTTACTTCAGAGTTTTCTGGACATTGTAGTTAACTTCAAAAAAGCTTTATAAGAATTTTACTGCAGAACATATAGCTAAATATTTTAAGTAGGGAAGATGTCTTGGAAAAATTTTAACAGTGTAAGTTTTTAGAATTTCCATTGCGGGGGGAAAACCCCTCATTGGATAAGTGAAATAATGGTATGTATCAGAATTTAATGTTCACTCCTCTAGTTGATTGAGTTGTGATGAATCTGGCAAATTCTGCATTTTACGTTTGAAGTGGAATCCAGAGATTACCAGAAGACTTACATTCTTGAACCTTGCTAAATAGCTTTGTCAGATAGTTAAAATAATTTAATTTAGTGTACTTAGATGAACGTGCTGTGAATACTTATTGAATGAGTAAATCATGGGTAAGTTTTTTTACATACTGCAAAGAAACTTGTGGTACACAAAACTTTCAGAATATTATATCCATAAGTATCAAAAGAGCATCAAAAGATGTTTAGTAAATTATCTAAGAAGACTAATAACTCACCTAAAACATACGCTTTTGCTTGCCTTTTATGGTTACTTGGGCCTGGGTGGGGAATTCCGGAGACTGATGCACAACTGTTTCAGAAGGTATGTGCTTAAATATTTATAAAATGGATAATTTCAGTCTCTTCCTTTCTCCCCTTCTCCTTGGGTCTGAGAAGAGATAAATGAGATTTGTCACTTTTTTATGTTATTACAGGCAAATAAGTGACTTCTTTTAATTATCTTGCAAATTAATAGTAAGGAAGGTTTGGGAATGAATTAAATTCCTAACTGAATTCTTAGATCAGTATGCCTTTGGATAAAGGGGTTGTGAAATAGTGACTTGATAATTGAAGTTCACATAAAAGTAAAATTGCTTTGGAAATTGTTTATGACTTTTGGGTGATGCTTGTATTTTAATGATCAAAGAGGCGAAAAATTCTTACTAGCTTAGATTCAAATAAGTGAATCTAATAAATATTTTTTTTAGTATAATAAAAGCTCAGTAATGTAGCATTTGCGTTAGTCTAAATATGTTAGGATTGACTCTTACCAAGTAAGCAAATTAAAACAATGTTTCTTGGAAGATTAGCAGGATCTTAAGAGTGAGAATACAATTTAATGCTGGTAGATTTATTATTGCAAGGACCTAGTTCAATAAAGCATTTCTGTTTTTGTTCTTTTGTTTTGGACTTCCTTACAGTCCGCAATAAGAGATGATTTTAATCTTTATTTTTTTCATCAAAATACCAAATACCTTTTCACACTTGATAGTGATATTTTGTGTAGAAGTTACTGTGTTAGTTCTGTAGAAGCAGGAATATAGCAGGGAAAGTCCCTAAGCAGCTAAAAACCTGTGCACTTAAAAATGCTCTTATATTTAAAGTTTAGAACCTCAGGACCTTGACCCAACTTAGAGATTCTTACTTTGAATACTTACTAAGAAGATTGTTTATTTCCCCTCCTCTCCTTAGGTAGGAGGAGGAAAATAGGAAACTGGGAGCTGTAAGAAGTTGAGAGGTGAAGGCGGCAGAAAAACTGAAAGGGAAAAATCAGAACCCAAAGTAGTCTATAGGGAACTCTTTTAGTTGAGGGACAATATAGTCTTATGTACTCATGCAAAAATAGGAGATAGAATGTATGTGAAAGATCATCAAGAGAGCTCTTTTCTCTGTTGTAAAAATTGGGAAGGAGAATCATGTATAATAAAGGTAGAAAGATAGATGAAAGTCAGTGTGAAGGGCTTTAAATGACAGAGGAGTTTGTATTTGATTTGAAAGGGAATAGAGAGTCAGCCTAATGATGTAGTCATGTCCAACTGGGTGGAAGAAATGGGAGAGACTTGGGGTAGAAAGACTAGTTAGGAGACAATTGTAGTCAGGCTGAGGTGATGAGGGTCCAAACTAGGATGGTAATTTTTGGGAGAGAAGAATGTTGAAACAAGAGATGCTGAAGGTAAAATTGACAAGACTTGAAGGTCCATATAAACTCCCTACCATTCTCTGGAAAAGATGGTGGACACATGGCATACCCTAAGGAAACAGTTGGAGAATCTGAGTTCATGTGCTATCTCTATTGCCTATTTTCTGATTGACTTTGGCAAGATGCTTCATCTCTGGGTCTCAGCTCCTTGATTCTAAACTGAGGATATTGGGCTTAAATAACCTCCCTTCCAACTATGACTTATAACTTCATACTGTAGGAAATGACCAAGGAGATTACTTCACCATTGTTAGGCTATCTTTGAGAGGCCATGGAAAATGGAAGAGGTATACAAGGACCAGGGCAATTTTTTTTTTAACCTAGGAAGAAAATTGAACTGGAAACTAATTTATTAATAAGCTTGACTTCCAGGAAAAATGTAATAAAGAGATGTTTATTATATAGATTTTTAAAAATGGAAATGATAATCAAAAAGACCCAGCATAATTTCATCAAGAAAAGGTCATGTCAGATGAAATAAATTTTTTTTTGACAGGATCAGGCTGGCATATTTTTTCACTAAACTGTGTGACAGAATATCTTATATGCTGTTACTGTGGATGAATTGAAGCAATGTGAACTCAACAATACAATTAAATGGATTCTCAATAAACCCAATCATTATTGACTTGATGACAACTTGACTCTCTCTCTCTCTCTCTCTCTCTCTCTCTCTCTCTCTCTCTCTCTCTCGATATCTTGGGGGGGGGACACTGTGCTTGACTTTGGACTATTTAATAGTTATTGCCAATGACTAGGCTGTATGTATGGCGTGTTTTTTAAGTTGGAGGGGATACAAAGAAGGGCAAAGACCATTAAAATCTTGATAGGTTGAAGCATTGGCCCGAATTTAATAATCTGAAATATAATAGAGATAAATATAAAAGTTTTTTCTTGGGTTAAAGTCAAACTCTCCTAGTATAATATTGGGAAGGTGTTGAGCAGAAAGCTGGTCACACATGAAAAAAGATATGTGCAATTTAGTGGGAAGTGTAGACTCAGTCTTAAGGATCTTAGACTCTGTTAAGAGAATAGTTTTAAACTTCATGGTGGTGATATTGCTACTGTAGTCTTTTCAGGTTAGATCAATTTTAGACTCTAGAGTATTGCACTTCATTTTAGGAAAGATTTTCCTAAGTTGGAGACCACAAGATAACGGGGTAGTTAATGGTTTGAAATTTCTGACAAATGATCGTTGGTGGAAAGAATAAAGATTGTTTAGCAAGGGGAAAATTAAGCTCAAGATGAATATGAGAGCAATTTCAATTATTTGAAGGACTTTTATTGAAGCAGGGATTAGATATGTTCTGCTTTACTTCAAACCAGAATTTCAAATCAAAGGATAGAAATAGAAAAGGGGCAATTTTTTGCTTTTAATGGCAGGAAAAACTTGCTTAGTATACAGTTATCTCCAAGTACTTTAAGAAGTAGTAGATTTGTCTTCCCTTCTTCCTTTCTTCCCCCAAAAGTTGCCCCCCCCCCCCCCCATTTAAACAAAAGCTGCATAATCACTTAGTTTAGAGGCTATTGTCACTCAAGTACTGACTGGATGAATTAGCTCCTGAGCGTCCCCTTGTATGTTGTGATATCATGATGCAGTGTTGATCCTTTTTGTAAACAAAAAAGGTTAAATTGTTTTAAGCTGGTGTTTAAGAAGTCAAGGAAGTTTGGAGACATTTTTAGAAGGATAAATCATCAAAAACTTCTAGTCAAAGGTATAAGTTTCATTGATGTAGAAAATGCATGTACATAAAACATTTAAATGGAATATCTCATAATATTTATGTAAATGGTTATTAAAGCAGTGTGACTTTATAAATTAATTTCCCTGTAAATTAGTAATGTTACTCGTATATGTATCATACTCAATTTTGGGTCATTGGCTGATCTATTATTGATTAAACGTGCAGTTTCTCTATTGAAATGTTATTTTAATCACTTGACACTTTTCAGGCCAGTGATTATTAAGTATGTAAATGAGATTTTGTGTAGATTATAGAAAATGTAAAATACTATAGACAAAGTAATATTAAGGACTTAGAGGAGAAATTTAGAAATCATTGGGTTCATTCCATTCATTTTAAAAGTGAGGAAACTTTGGCCCAGAGAGGGGATATAACTTGTCCTGAATCATACAGTAAATTATTAACAGTCTCAATAAAATATCACTATTTTGACTCAGTACAATGCAAGTTGTTGCTTCCTATTGATTTATTTTATTCTCATTATATTTCTGAAGGAAAACAAGGGACATTGAACTGTGAAAAGAAATTTTGATTTGGCTTATAAAGAAGGATAAACTCAAAGAAAGATTAAACTCAGACTTAAAGATGAATTTGGTCTTAGATTCTCTTTTGTGTGACTATGTATTAGCTAAGTTAGTCATTCTTAGTAGAAACATCGTTTAAATCTTACTACTGAAGTAGAGCTTCCTAATTAATGGTTATATGGAATGCTTCAAAGCTGCTTTCAGCCAGCCATTTCCACATTCTAGCAATTTAATGAAATTTTTTTTATAGTTTTACTTTTGATAGTTTAAACTGCCATTTCCACTACTTTCCTATTTATAATTGCTCATATAAAATAAAGTGTTCTTAATGTGACATTGTTAGAGAAATAAGTTTATCCAAAGTCTTAGTGTCTTTTCTTTGCTGAGCATAATTCTGCTTCACCTTTTTCCCACCATAAAAAAATGAAAAATAATAAGAGTTTTAATTCTCTTTAAAAAAATTTCTTTTAGACAGTAGGGGACTAATAAGTTGTGGAAAAGATTTTTTTTTTCCTCTTAGAAACTTGCATATAACCCAATATAACTTTTAGGGGAAAATGTTTTTCTTTGAGCACAAAGTGTTAAATTGAACTGTTTTAACCCTACTTAGGTAGATGTAATATTTTTAGACCTAAGTATTATCAATGCCCATTAATTACAGCAGCAGCCCCAATTTTTAGGTGAGAAGGAAGAAACAAAAAGTGAAGGAAGCAGTGTCATAGGAGAGTTGAAGAAAGAGGCAGGGTGGGTAGAATGTAAAGGAGAGTGAGAAAGATGTCTTGTGAGGATGTCTTGTGAGGCAAATGCTAATGCCACCAGCAGTAGTTAATTATTTTGGTAAATCTAGCCATAGACAACATCTTTAAACAACTTATTCTGATTAATTTGTTCAATCAACCAAAAATTTGTCATTTCAGTCTTTTGCTTATATAATAACTATTAGTCATGAACATTCAGATGAAGTGCCTTCTAAATAATTAAAGAGAAAATAATTGGTTTAGTTTCTATTGAGAGAAAATAATATCTAGATTAGTTTCTATTGTGTCTTATATCTAATTATTTAAAAACTGGTATTTTGTATGTAATATGTATTCTAATTGCCTATTAACTTGAATGTTTACAGAAATTTTTTTTTAAATAATGATAATGGAGTAACAGAATCCAGGTATTCTTAACAAATATAGAAAGTTGAATCATTAACTTATTTCAGTATATAAAAATTTTGCATCTTACCATGGTCCTTTAGACAGTAATTCCTGGCTTGGTTTTATAGATATTTAAGGACTTGGGAAGGTTTCTAAGTAATTAAGATGCCACAAAATTATTTTTTTCAAAATCCTAAATCATTTTTAAGTTACTGAAATTATCCCACTGTTAATGAGAGGTAACAGTCCAAACATAGGACATTGTTGACTTTAAAGACAAATATAAATTATTGCCCTAAAACAAAAATTCTAAAAGATGTTTTATGTATAAGACCATATTTCTTACTATTTATGGATGCAAAAATTCTCATGAGAATATTTGGACCAAATTGGATTATTTTCAGTGAAATGCCATTGTGTTGATATTTTTATTTGATAATCATTGCTCCGAAGGATTTTGGGATCTTCTTTCAACTCTCCTTTCTCATATATGAAATCTGAGAAAACATTTGTTCATGGTTACATAGCCAGATAGTGGCAGAAATAGGATTTAACTATAAACCTTCTGACAGGTAATATAGTACCTTTCCTAAGTACAACAACATCCTGGGATTATTAATTCCAAATACAGAAGCATAAACATTAAAACAAAAGACTGCCTAGTACACTAATTGGGAAACTACACAATAGGCCAACTTTGAGGATCATGTTGGATCTAAAATATTTATGAATTGCATTTCTTTCAAGAAATATTCCTACCTTTTCAGACTTAGGGACATGTCTTAATGTAATGTGTTTGGGAGAAGGTAGTACAAGAATAAAGAAAAGTTTTTCTGTTCCACAACTTGAGTACAAAAGTAAATCAAGAATTGTAATTAAAAATTTAAGTCATTTCACATCTACTGTGGTCCTTGCAACTAGTGATTCTGATTTCTACCTAACTTAGTGGTCTGGATTTTATTGATTTGTTTTTGTGAATCTCTAGTCAATAAAATGACAAGTTTGTTTTGCTAAAATATCCCTTGTAACTGGAAATTCCTACTGGCTGGGGAAAGCTGATGGAAGCTGGTAGCTTGCTTAAGTTCAAGAGTGATGGACTGAAACTGATTGGACAGATAGACTAAGTCTGGCACCAGGGCCTTGGATCATCAGGTGAGGGGAGTGGGGGAATTACTGCAAGGGAGCCTGGACAAGTTATTGAAAGAGACCAATTTTCGTAATAATCTTTACAAAAGTCAACTCAACTCTTTTTTTTTACACAAAAACATTTTATTTTGGTCATAATCACATGTTTTTGAACCGAAAGCATATAAAAAGATAAAAAATTCTGGAAATGGGTTAATATCTGCAACAAAAAACAATCAGTTATTTAATTTTACCTGGATATATTTGTTTCGAATACAGTTTGTAGCGAATAACTGAAGAAAACAATCTGAACAATTCAATTTATTAGCAATCACTCAATTTCCATAGTCACCATAAACGAAAGAAGTTTGGTTTATAGAAAGAAGTGTAACTTTAGAAACCATAAGTACTAATTTAAGATATTGACCACAGAAAAAGCATCTCCTGCTAATAAATACTGAGCACACACTTCTGGAAGTGAAAAACTTTAGAAAAACTGTTACAACATTAGTGATCAGATTCTTTTGAATTCAACTCAACTCTTCATCTTGATCCTTTGACTTCCATTCTCAGAAAACTGTCACAACCAGATATGATAGTACTGATGTGGAGAAGGATGATATTTTATTTTTTAAATTTTTTTAAAAGATTTTATTTATGTTGTGTTTTACAGTTTTCCCCCCTACCCCCCCCCCCCCCCCCCCCCACAGAAGGTGGGCTGTTGGTCTGGTTTCCATTAGAATACATTGATCTAAGTTGAATGTGATGAGAGAGAAATCATAAGGGATAATATTTTAAACTGAATTTAAGAAAGAGAAGTGAAATGAACTTTGGCATTGCTAGTGAGACAATCTACTACACATTTGAGAAATAGTATGACTTCCAAATGACTGTTTGGGCCTATTTATGCTAGAGGTTAGAAATGGACAAGGAATTTTTACACATGTCCTCTGTTCCTATTCAGGGAGTCTGTTCTGTTTGTTTTCTTACTCCTTTCCTCCTTTATGTAGCAGGCTAAAGTTTTTGTTAGTTGACTGGCCGTAGGATCCTAGATTTAGAGCTGGATGGGATTTAGAGTGCCATTTAGTTCAATCCCATAATATTACAAATGAAGAAACTGAGAACCATAGAGGATCAGTGAAATTGGCCCAGTCACTCTTCATTATTAGCAGAGCTGTAATTAGAAACCAATGTTCTCTGAATTCAAATCCTGCACTCTTTCGATTATACAATTTTGCTTATATTGTAAAAATGTCTTACTTTAAAGTAAATGCAATCTAAAAATAAAAAAATTCAGACAAATTGTGGGACAATATTTTTAGAAAATATTTCACTTTATTTGCTATTTTGAAATAATATCTAGTACATTTAAAGTGGTTTAATTTATGCATATTTGGATTAGGAACAGTTTTGAAGATAGTAGTCATGAAATGAAAAAAAAAACCTTGTATTGCCAGACATTTAAAAAAAATCAAATATTTGAGTTCTATCTTTTGTGTCATACTGAAATAATATAGGATAATTGGAGGGAAAAGTAGATCATATTAACTTTTCCTTTCTCCATATTTGGTTGTTTTCAAACAAGATAGAAATTAAATGCCTAGTATTATTCTTTACCTCAGACTTTGATTCTTAGTGTTGTCTTGCCTCTTCAGTGATTTTTAAAGCCTTGAAAAATTGTTTCTTTGTTTATCCATAAAGACCTGAGACTTTTTTTGGGGGGGGATATTTATGCTTTATCTTGAGGGCTGTAATGGCATTACAAAATGTATTTCTGTGGTCAAACCCAGTCTATGGTTACAATACCTCCTTAATCACATTATTATCTATATCTTTAGACAATAATATTAATATTCTTTCACTTCTCTCAGTTCACCAATAGTTTTCATCAATTTTCTTTTTTCAGATATGTTTTAATTTTCAGGTACTTAATGTATCTGTGTCAAGTTACTAGAAGCAGGAGTATGTGATTTTGGTGGTTTACGAACCACCACAATTTAAAATTTCCAGAATTACAATGTATCAATTTAGCCAAACTAGTTTGGCCAGTTTTGCTTTGTATGATCTGACTTGATGGTACTATCATAAGCAAATCTCACTAAAGATGACCCTTTTACACAGGAAATTGATTATATGCACAAAACTGTTAATCTTAGGCTGTTCTTTTTTGAGCTTGGATGTCAAGATCCTTGATTAAAACATTTTTCAGTTTTAGCAAATATATATATATATGTATACACACACACACACACACACAAACACACACATTTTCTTTTCATCCTTAAAATTATTATCATTTTAATAGATATATAGAGCTGTCTTAACCAAAACATTTTTTAAATGAATGAAAATACAGACTTATCCTTTGGATAAGAAATGAGTGATTGATCTAAAATACTTTAAAGCAACATTGTATTTTGCATTTGTGACTGTCATTGTGGATATTCTTTTATCATATCATGTCATCATGTCCACCAGTCCTACCCTCCCCCTCTTGTGATTCTTTAAATTCTTTGTGTATCTTTACATATATTCTCTGTAGAAGCCCCATGTACCTATGGTGCCTGCTTTAAAATTGTTTTAATGACTCAACAATATTGGTTAACTCTCAAGATGTCCGTTGTCTCATTCTAGCCATTGACTGTTCTACTTACTTTTGATCTCAGACGTTCATACTTGATGAAACATTTTATGCCACTTATAGACAACTTATTGTTGGTAACAGACTTCTAGATGGTATAGTTTGATCCCCGTGTGTCTTTCCATTACTCTTGGGTAACTTTCATCCCATTGAAATCGTGATGTTCTATGACTTACAGTTATATGGCATCACTAGACTATTGGTGATGAACAAATGACCTTGATATTGTTTTTGAGTACTTCTGTAAGAATAGAGGAAGAAATCATGTCTTTGTGCTCTCCTGAAATTGAATATCTATGATCCAACAGCAATAATCTTGTTTTATTTTTAAATGATTGAATAAGTGCATCACACAGTTGTATACAATGTATTTTTATTTCAGTTCTTGTGACAAAAAAATGATCACTCTAAGTGAAAAGGCAAACAGTGTCCTATTGCTGACAAATTGATTGATTTCTTTACTTGGGAAAAAATTCGATTTTCTTCAAATTGCATTTACACTTAATTTTTGTATACAGGCTGTGATGTTATGGTTTAAAAATGGCATGAGAGTCTAAAGACAGAAATATGACTGTCTTCATCTATTTGAAAGTTTGTGTCTGTCTGTCTGTCTCTCTCTCTCTCTCTCTCTTTTTTAAGGTTTTTGCACGGCAAATGGGGCTAAGTGGCTTGCCCAAGGCCACGCAGCTAGGTAATTATTAAGTGTCTGAGACTGGATTTGAACCCAGGTACTCCTGGCTCCAGGGCCGGTGCTTTATCCACTGCGCCACCTAGCTGCCCCTAGATTGTCTCTTCTTGACTTCATAAATGAAGGACATACTGTCTATTTGGAAGGTTTCTGTTTGCTCAGGGACATGACTGAAGCTGTAGAGAAAGTCTTTTAGAATTTAATAGAAAGAAAGTTGACTAGCCCTGTCCCAAAATAGGATAGATTGCCCCAAAGGCATTGACTTTTTCCCTGCCTGGAGGCTTCCTGGTGAAAATTAAATGAACCCTCCTTAGGCCAACTGGGCTATGTGGACTTTGGAGGTTCCTTCAAGTTCTCTGCTCTGTGAATTGTTAGCCTTTAGTTGGGGAAAGCTAACACATATATAATGATTTGTCTAGGCTTTTAACCTGATGTCTTAGTAAAATAAAGAGATTTTATAAAACAAAGTGGAAAAGGTTTCCCCATTTCTATTTCAGTACTTTTTTTTATGATAAAGGCTTTTTATATCAGCAGGAACTTGTTCTTTTACATTGCTGGATATAATCTTGCAGCTTTCAAATTCTATACATTTTATTACATCTTGTCAAACTTCTGCATGTTGAAATAGAAATTTAGTTTTTTAAAAGTTGTGGTTAATTTGTATTAATTTCACTCTGTTAAATATATTTAGCACATTCTAAAATATGAATGGTATTTTAAGATGTTAGTACTTCAGTGGCCTTGCATTAAGTTGATTTGTTTATATGTGTGTGTGTGTGTGGGTGTGTGTGTGTGTGTTTGGTGCGCATGTGTATACCAGAAAGTCTTTTTTTTTTTTAATGATTTCAAAGTGGTGGTTTTTAAGAGGATAAATTGTGCAGAAATAAATTATGCTTCAGATTATTCTTGGGGAAATAAGCATATATAAATTTTATTAAACATTTCTGATAGATGAGTTTAGTTTTAAAGTTTTGCTTTTCAACTGCATGTTTTAATACATTTAGTAATGTCAAAATATTTGTGTAACAGTTTCAGTCTTAATATCCATAGAATAAAAAGTTCACTTTTCTTTGATCCCTCATTGTTCTGCCAGTAAAGTGTAAGCTCTGGTAGCTTTGCACTTGGGACTCCATGGACTCTTGGACTGTTAGAGATACCAGCTGACCTTGTTGATGTGACAGAGACTTTCTTGCCTTCAACAGTTCTCCTTGGTCATCTGCCAAATCCTATGGGCCTTGTTCTCTTCAGGGATGACCAGGAGAACTCATGTCTGCAAAATCACAGACTTCTGAAAGGTTTGAAGTGTCACTGAACATTTGTGAACAGCAAGTAGTAGTTGGATGAAATACTTATTCCTTTACTCTGAATAATTTTAAATAGTGCAACCTGATTAAACCATAAGAGCAAAGCAAAAATCAGAATCACAGCAAAAAAAGTAAAAGGTGAAAAGGGAGAAGAAACAAAAACAAGGACAGTTGACTAAATTAGATGAAGAAAATACCATGAAAGGAATTTGCTTGATGCTTATTCTACTAAAAGTTGGATTTATGGGACCTCTTTTTTTGGTTGTTGACAATACAGATTTGCCAGTTTTATTATTTAGCAGTGGATTGAGACAAACTGTTAAGTTTTTTGTGGTTTCAGTTATTTTGGTGCTCAAAGTTCAAGTCATCTCTTAAAAAGCTGGAGAATTTTTCCATTTTTATGTCTGGATTTTGTATTTTCTGCTATATAACACTTGTTTGGTTTGGTTTTTATTACAGTTTTATTTTAAGCTGTTTTCCTTCTCTATTATGTCCTTTGCTTTATTAGAGTATCAGAATGGAGATGATCATCTACAAGATCCAAATAGCAACATCTTCTTTGTCCCCTCAGTTAATAGTTATTACCCCTAGGTATCTGAGGAGTGATTTGCCTTTGATGATCCCTTTCTTTGGAAAAAAAACTTATATTCCATAATCTTGGAATCACTATAGACTAGTTTACACACTGAACCCCTAAAATAACAATTCTACTTTAGGAGAATGTCCAGTTAGATATATTCATGAAGCAATTTTGTGTTGTTTCCTAAGCATCTAAGATTTTTCTCTTTTAGACTTTTTGTTTTTGTTTTGGAATGCTTTTAAGGTTTTTCATATATGGATTTTATTTACAAAGGGAAAAAACATGACTAGCAACTTCAATGATTTTTCCTAATATCAAAAGTTTTCTGACTTTCCACTTAAGTACACATTTAAGTGATAAATGTTAATTTAATGAGTTTTTTCTTAAAAAAAGTCTTCATATTTTACAATATAGTTCAAGAGAGTATGTAGTTTGAGCTCTTGTTTAAAATTCTGTTGGTGTTTGAGACTGGAGGCAGAACTTTTCATTTAAAACCACATTCAAGCATAAAAGTAAAGAAAAATTAATTCACTTTTTTTAGTCCAAAGTATCCAGGTGCCATTTTCCTTTCATATTGAAATCTATAACAGTAAATAACATAGTACTGAATGAACTAGACAGAATTTAATTAGGTTAGAGTTTTGCTTTTGACTAGTTGCTTTTCATTTCATGGATGGAACCTACCTACTTTGTTCCCCCCCTCCCCCCATAATCAGATAAAAATTAACTAAAGCAGAGTTCTAGCTATATTATGTATAGAAACAGATAAACTCTTTTAATGATTTATACAAAATAAAATGATTCATATTTAGATAGCCAGTGTTAATGAAAAAGTAACCCTTTGACTTTGTCCTTGGAGAGTTGAAATTTCAGAGCTTTAGCTTTTGGGTGAATTTTTTTTCCCCTCTTAGATATCTACTAAAGTAATTAATTTGTATTTAACCTCTCCAGATTTACTAGGAGAGCTTCTTTGATAAAATTAAGCACCTTTTAAAAAAAATTGTCAATAGGAAAGTACATTTATTTAGTTAATTTAAAACCAAGTTTCTTTTGTATTTGGCAAAAAAAAATTGCATCATCTTAGGAATGTCCTTTGGACATTAAGTCTTTCTAAAGCATCAGTAAGTGTTAATGTTTTCTTTTTCTTATAACAAGAAAATTTATCAACATTTTAGTTTTGTTTTAGATATAAAATACAGAATGCTTGATTACAAAGACATTAATGTTTCCCCTTTCCCTTATTCCACCTCTGTTCTGGGTGTTTGATGGACTTTTTCCCCCTTCCTGGGCTCATTGACTGTTTCTATTGACAATTTGAAGAAGTTTTCTTTAGTATTATTGACTTCTAGACCAACATGCCCAACATGCTTTAGAACCATTAAGTATTGAGTGATAGTTTAGGTTTTTTAACAGTATAAAGGGGGGAAAAGTAATGCCTCATCTGCTTTAGAACTTAGGTTTGACTATCCAAATTTGTAAATGATATATTATGACTGAATTGGCAAGTTCAGATAGTCACAGTTCCATACATAAATAAATAAAAGTGATGACAAGTGTGTGATAAGTATGTTGCTTACATTATTAAATGTTTAAAGGATTAGCACTCTTTCTTCTCCCTTGGAAATAGGACAGATAGTATGTTGAATACATGTATCTTTTCAAACCTGCTCTTGTACCCTTGTCCCTCAAATATCTTTCCAGTCTATTCTTCAGGGTCTTGCTTTCTTCATTTCTGTTGCTCAGAGTACAAAAGTAATTGTGAAACCCCTTTCTTTAAATCCCTATTCAGACTAATCATGTCCTAGAATCATTCTACATTTGTTCTTTTTTCCTTTTAAACCAACCTTCCTATTGTGTTGTTTGGAATCCCTGTTCTATTATAAATAAATTTCTCTATATCCTTTTTCTTTTCCACAAATGCTCCATCCAGTTTCTTGCTTTAACTGATGCTTTGCTTATTCCAGATTTCTCAACCCTTCTCTTTCTGTTCTTTTCCACTCACAGGGCAAAAATGAAATGTTTTCATAGTTCTTGCTCCATTTGTACTTCCACAGCATATTCTGTCCTTGAGACAATTTAACTTCTTATGAAGTATGCTGGTCGTACAATTACTTCATTCTCTATAGCTGTTGCTTGGGTGCTGGAAAGACAAGATGGATAAACTCCCTTTTAACACTTTTGTCTACTTAGTCCCTCTACAGCATTGTTAGTGACCTTCATTTATTTTGGCCATCCACAAAAATATGTCTTCCTTGAACTTCACTGGAGGAACCAACATCCTTAAGTAGATAACTGTTTAGTAAAACATTTGATTTAACTATGTTATCTGTTACAGGGAGAAAAGGCTCTTTTGTCATTTAAATAAAATGAAATGATTCGTGTTGAGAGAGATGAGAAATTTTACTCTGGTTTCATTTCCAAGTTGTAGCTCTTATTTAATTCTTTTGGTGGGACACTTTTGTCTAGTTCTTCAAAGTAGTTTCTTATTTGTATTTCACATCAAATTTATCAGGAGAGCCTCTGTCTTCAATAACTTTTCAAAATAAGGGTCATGCATTTAGATATTAAAAGAAAGAATACTCAAAAAAAGCCTGCCGAATAGAAAGTAGAGAATTACTTGGGAAATTTTAACTTTTACTTATATCATACACAGTTTCCACCTAAATCCCTTGGAGAAATCTTTGATAATATAATTTGGCAAGAGGAAAGACTCACTGAGCTATTTTACTTTCAAATTCTTAGATTCTGAATTGCCTATTTTCAGTCACATCTTCTATATTTCTCCTTTCTTTTTGCCCTTCTGAATTTTGATTTTAATTTGCAGTTCATTAAATCTCAAGATCATAGGTTTAGAGCTGGAAAGGGACCTTGGAGTACAGATCCTTCATTTTACAGAGAGAACAGATGCAGAGAGATTAAGTAACTTGCCTGTTTCTTGCATATATTCTCAGCCTTTCTGATCTGCTTAATCTGAGACTTTCATTGACAGCAACTTCAAGTGTGTTTTTACTAGTATCCTAGAGCACTTTACTTCTTGACTTTCTAATATATTCTTTCTGATAAACTGAACCCTAGAAAAATCACATCATTACTATTACCCTACTTTACTTCTCATATTGTGGAACATTTGGGGAAAAAGTCATGTAACAGCACCAAATTAATTTGTCTATATAAATTTGTGCTCACAGTGTTCATTATACATTATTCTACATCCTGAACTCTGATTGAGGCAAACCATTCATTTGATATTCTTCACATATAAAATTCTCTCTTCTCCCTTACTCTTTTCAACTCCTGGGAAATAAGTCTTAATGTCTACCATTTAAACTCTTGTTTTATTCAGAAGTTTCAAGTAACATCATCTTCATTTTTTTTCTATAGGCCTTTCTTGATCTACGCACTGTCATTGCCCACTCCACTCTACCCCATATTCATCTTGTATATGTATTTCTCTGCATATTGCCTCCTTTTATAGAATGTAAACTTTAAGGGGAGGTTCCTAGTAGGTGTTTAATAACAGGTGCTGGTTGGTTTATTCCATTAACTCCCTAGCTCAGTCCCTCAAACAGTCACTCATACTTATCTTACTTTGAGCTTGTGATTGTGGCTATTGCTTAGATAAGAGTGGTCCTATTTTAATTTCTTATTTCATGTGGAAATTTCTCTCTTCATTTCTCCATTTCTTTTTTCTCAGAGTTTCTAAAACTCATCATGATATAGAATTTAGTTAAAAGATTTGGAATCAGCTCTTCCATAATTGCTGTATAGTTTTACTATCTCAGGTGCTCTTTTGTTTCTATAAAGTAAGTATTAAAACACCATCCTGGATTGTTTAAAGGTTCAAATAAATTATACAATAAAATTATCATCTATCAGTTAGCCATTACTTATTAAACATTTATGATATGTCTGACTGGCGCTGTGCTTGTTATGGGGGTAGAAACAACAAAAGAGTTCATTCTTTCCATGAGTCTGCATTCTGGCAGCTACAGATTTAAGATGAGGTCACTTAGAAGTCATGTAATTCTGCCCCATCATTTTATAGATAAAACTGGTGTCTAGAGAAGTTATGACTTGCCTAAAGTGATTTAGTAATTTCATAACCTGGGATTGAAACTCTGGTCCTCTAAATCCAGTATTCTTCCCTGGGAAATAAATACTTCATATCCATAAAATTTCATGCAAATGGAAATTTTTGTTGTCCTAAAACTGTTCTCTCACCTTCTTGCAGCATGGTGATAGTCCTTTATCCTCTGCCTTTATCTTTGCCTTGCCTTGGTTCTTTTGATCCCTATTCTGGTATTGGTTTTTTTTTTTTTAATTTCAGCAGCTGCAACAAATTCCATATTAAAAAAGCTATGGTTCCTGATGCTTTAAGGGTTGCTTCTTTCTCTATTTCTCCATTCAGTCCTTCTCTCAAAGATCACTGATTACTTTTCATCTCCAAACTCAGTGACTTTTTCAGTTTTTGCCTCCTTTTATCTTTCTGCCCCAGCAGACTCCGTTGACTTAGTCCTTTTTTTCCATCCTCTTGGTCATCTTACTATATCTCTAATGGCCCATTCGATAATATCTCTTTCCACCTCCAGATGAAGGCATGTTATCCCAGCCCTTGGTGTTCTGATCTTTTTTTTCATTCAAACTTATCTTTGCCTGGTTCATCTCTTTTCATTGCTTCCACTTCTCATTTCATTACAGCTGATTCTAAATCTATTTTTCCTACACTGACTTTTATCAGCATTTAGATCATTTATTTCCAGCTGTCTGTTGGATCTCTTCACCAAAATTCTCCTACCAGAATCTTAAGCTCAACATATTCAAAGTTAATTTTTTCTCCATATTAGCTATTTTCCCTTGACTTAATTATTTTTGTAAATGTTATCACTATCTTCTCATTTATTTATATTTAAAAGCTTGAAATTAAAACTCCTTTCCTTTTTGCCAATATTAATCATTAGATCCTGTCAGTTTTATTTTCTCAAGTGTTTCTTACATCTCTGACCTTACCTTTATGTTCTCCCTGTCACTATCATATTTTTCATTGCTTTGATTTTTGAGGTACATTTTAGTTCTCTTCAAGCCTCCCAATATTTTCTCCCTCAGACCAACTTAGACACTATTTTTAAAAGCCCTAGTTTTGGTCATATCACTTGCCATTCCATATAGAATGAAGTCTAAAATTTCTTATTTCTTTGAGGTTGAGGCTTTTTTTTTATCTGCCTGTAACCAGGTTTTCTAGGTCATTATCTCTTACCATTGCCCTCCATGCGTCCTATTCTTTAGTTGAGTTTGACTGTTTGTGCTTCAAACTTACAATCTCTATTTTCTTGCTTCCTTTACTCTGTGTCATTTTCACTATTTGGAAGGACTTAATTTTATTTGTCCTTTCATGTTTATTAGCTCAGATGCTTGTAAATTCTCTTTTTCCTGGCTGAAAGTATTCTCTTTCCAGTGAACTAGTGCAATATTGTGTACTTTTGCTAGAGCACTTTTCAAGTGGCATTATAATTTTCATATCCACATATTCTCTCTTTCTGGATTGTAAACACCTTTGGCAACTTGAACTTTTGTCTTGTTTTGTGTTTATATTTTAAGTACTTTTAAAAATTGAGATTTGTTGAGTTTCTATTCAGAATCATCTTTTTCTGGGATATGACTTTAATATCTCCTGAACTTGATAAAATTGCCAAAAATAAGTCTATAAGAACCCGTTTTGTCCAATTAACTTAATTAGGAGTTCATTCTCTAGGAGAAATTGAAATAATTGTTCATTTTTGCTATAAGAGATTCTTTACGTTGTGTATGACCTCATAAATCCTTCGATTGCTTTTAAAGTATTAAGTCCTGAGGAAATGGGAATACTGTTTCTCCTAAAGGCTTCTAAAATCGTTTAAATTTTGCTTTAGAATCTATTTTTATTTATTTGAATGTGAGTATTTATGCTCTGGAAATCCTTAGTTTTCAAGATAAATCTAAGATGCTTATCTGAATTGGGAGAAGTTTGAAAATTCTTCTGTTCCTCTGTCTGTACCTATTCAATTTCTAATACTATCTTTCTAATCCGTAAGTTAGTAATTTCTGTTATTAGCTTTCAGTAAGTAAAATAATAAATTTTCAATAAGTAAAATATTTTAGAAGAGTAGTAAGAATTTTGTCTTTGACTTGACTTTTTGAATTGCAGCAAAACACTCAGCACCTTTCTAAGACTATAAGGCATAGATGTATTCTCTGACTTCAGGGAAAGAGAATAATACTTCCTTTGTTCCCTCTATCAACAAAATATCACAGGTCTTGCTCCTTACCCACACTCACAAATTGCATTCGTTTGTGGGAGCTTAAGAGATGAGAGGATACACATATATTTTTCAGGTATTTTAAAATCAGTTTTTGATTCAGTCTTGGATAGCATGAAGAACAATGGTAGGAGAGAGACTAATTGAAGATTTGTCTTTAGCTGAATACAATCTACTAGGTCATGTATCTTTTTTTTAGCCAGTTAAAGTCAAATATAGCAAAGCACTGCTAACTCAGATTTCACTAGTTTGGAATTTGTTCTTATAACCTAGAAGAATACAATTGCATGAAGAATGTTTACTGTCTAAAAGAAATAGTTTTCAGATACTTGAAAAACTTAGTTGCCATGGAAGTAGACCAAACTGCTGGAACTTTAAAATATGCTATTAAAACTTTTTTTTTCAGTTCTTTAAAGTTATTTGCTAAAGACTCTTGGTAAATTATACTTAATGAGTTACAGTTTTAAATACATATCTCTGTGTGTATATATATATATATGTATATGTATATGTACATATATATTTTTCTATAATGAAAATAAAACTGCATCTTTTTTAATTTCTGCAGTGAAAAAAGATCTTACTGGTTTATTTGTTCAAACTTCATTTATACTTGTTCCCTTGTTCCAGTCCTTACTTTTCCAAGAAATTAGTAAGTTTATTATAAATTATGTAACAGTAACCTACTGATCTAATGGTATGTTCTCTTTGAAAACAAATTTTGGACTTTAAATACATGTATTAGACTTTATTATCAGCTTATGTTCTTATGGGTAAAAAATTGGAAGTTGAAAGTTGATAAGGGCTCTGTAGATATCTTCTGGCTAAATTATACTTTCCTTTGATCACTTCCTTTCAAGTTTCATTAAAAAATTGGGAAGGGGGGATAGGGTTGGAATTTTAATATTGATGGTTTTTACTCAATTATGTTTTTTACAATGGTTGTTATACACTTTGCCCTGATTACCATTGCTTTTTCTAAAGTCTTACTGCCTTTTTCTTTAGAAACAGAATTCTTACGGCACAAGGTCATTTCATTCAGACTTATTTCATTTGTTCAGTTAGATTATGAAATAACTATTCCTTTTCAGCTCAAAACAATTCCAAATTGGCGAGCAGAGCCAGGAGTTGGGTCTAAAAGGTGAACTGAGAGCATTATAACACCAAGTATATGTTGGTTGTTGCTGTTCCTTAAGTACAGGATAATTAGAAGTAAGCATTCAATAATTCTTATTGATTGTTAGTTTATTAGGAGCACAGGCTTTTAGCCATTCACAGGTAAGAAATCTTTTAAATAACAATGGAGGGACTGTTGTTACATGTCAGATTTATTTATCCTCTTTTGTTCTTTCCCCAAATCCATCTCCCATAATGGAATAGTAACTAGTTGGCTAAAAAACAAGAGCATCAAAAATATCTTCATATCCAGCACTAAATCTCAAGTTCTTCATAGGGTTTTCTTTCTTACAGAAAGCATAACTTGCCCTATACCAATAATAAATCCTTCAATTCCCTTATTTCTTGTCACATATCTCTGTGACTTACTCTTAATATGTGCTTGTAGGACCTTTTACACATTTTTTTCCTTTTCTACTTCCCATAATAAGAGTTTTCTCTTGTGTATCTTTATCATCTATTAGTTGAACACGTCTCCCAGTTTTTTTTTCTGTGTTGTAGTCATTAGCAGTAACTTCTCTTTGACACTGTTCTGAATGCCAAATGGTCACCCTGTCTTTTAGTATGCACCTTGATTCTATACCTAACATCTATATCTACCCACCCAAGCAGTTTTCTTTCTTAGCCTAAATGTTAGAGAAGTGAACTTTTATCAATGCCTTTTCAGAAAGTCTTGACTAATTTTATGCTTAGTTTTGGTCAGACTCTTAACAGGGAGGGACTGAAACTTGCAAATTGATATTGCTTCTTATGTTGGTAATGACTTAAAGAGGAAGGACAAATTCAATCTCTTAGGTTATTACCAATGTTTTAGACAATTCTCATTAGTTTTATTATGGTCTCCTCTTTGAAAGCCATCCTTTTGTCTTTGACATTAGGATTAATTGTAGTGGAGCTCCCCTTTGACTTTATATGAGAATAAACTTTTACTGTCCCTCTAAGATAAATTCATTCTTGTTTTCATATCTGTCTTTGAATTTTAATATTAGTTTTCTATTCTGCTGTACAATTTGAAAATAAACACTCAACTTTGAGACTAAGTTGATTTTCATATACTTTATTATGGACTCTATTATATCAAAAGTATATTATTAGCCTCAAGTCAGGTCATTTCTTAATAGTGGCCAAAGAATTTATCATTTGTGGTGGTAACATTTTTGGAGATTAAGGCACTAAAGAAATTATGGAGAAAAGCAGCTTCTTTTTGTCCTGAGAATAAGCCATTACAAACTCAAATGATCAGAGATTGTAATTTCTTAATAAGAGTTTTTTTCTTAAATCTATATTCAGCTCTCTATTTCAGTGCTTCTCCCCTACCAGAGGTGCAAGGAATGATCCTAGAACCACAGATACAGCCAAGACCACGGAGAGCTTTTGACGTCAGGGGTCCACTTTCTCCACTGAACCATTGGAGGCAGAATATCCAGCTTCTGGAGAGAGTGGGAAAGAATAATAAACAAGTGGGTGCTTTCCATTATTTACTTGGGTTTCTTTATAGATCTGAGTGTTCTTCCATTTAGTTATACCAGTGATTTCACTGGGTTCATGCAAGAACCAAGTCATGTTGCAGTTGATTTTTCAAAGATATTAGCTATTTATCTGGTTCCTATTCCCAAAAAAGGAACTAGAATTAATTTTGTTTTCCCCTCACCTTCTCCCATTTATGAAAGTATTGAGTGATGGGGACATGAATGAATGGTGAATGCTGTAGAAGCTTATAGACATTTCAAGATAGAAGCAAAGGTTGTTTTAACAGTTAATTTTGTTTTGTATTGGTGGGCATTTTGATGCTCTGATATGTCCCAATGGCTCAAAAAGTTTATGTTTGACTTTTGAGCAGTCTGGATATCTGAATGCTTGTATTCTGTGCAACAAGATGTCCAGATATTATTCTGTCCTGCAAGTTAGAGCTACAAGATTGAAATTTTTACCAAATTGGTTTACACCCTACCCAAAGTTGAGAATTTAATGCAAGTAAATTCTTTAGAAGATACTTTAAATAATATCACTAAGCTTTACTATAGGCTTCATTCTGTAATATAAATGCAAATAATTTAAACAGCAGGATATAATATCTATTGAAGCTGATTTTAAATATACTGAAAGGTAGTTGTCCTTATCCTGGAAAAATGTTATTTATGTCAAAAGAACTTTGACTTAGATTTTTCTTAGTTTTAGAAGTTCTTGTCATCTGTGCTGGGTAGTCATTTGAACAAAGTGCCTTTGGCCAGTTTACTTTTCTCCATGGTAGACTCCTACCGTGACTTCAGGTATCTTGATAATGGGTTAATGGGAGACTGGTTTATTTCTTCTCTAATTGACCAGATTTCTTTCAACTGGTAAACATCATACTTCAGCAAAAGGAATTTCTCTAGCAGAGTCTTCATGGATGATGTCTGTCACATATGCCAACACCAGCAGTTTGGAAGGCAGTGGTGAATGGACCAGTATAAGATATCTAGAAGACACAAGGATGAGAAAATCACCTGTTCTTTCCATTAAAAACTTTAAAATTTGCTTTCTGGCTTTATATGATGACCTGTTGGTACTGGAAATGGAAAGGCTTTACATAATGAACAAAGCATTTCAGATTGGAATTAATGTTTACATGACCATGAAAATAATTCTTACCATTCAGAAGACTGAGCTGCAGGAAGTTCCAAATACTATTCTCTTTAAAAACAGTTCTAGAGAAGTCTCTGCACCTGTTTACTTTAGCAGTGAAACAGACGGAGCACATTTTTCTGCAGTTGTATATTTAGGGAATCTAAAATGGATGGCCAAACTGAGATATTCTTAACACAAATGATTCCCTGCCCCATGTTTTAAAGGAATTAGGAAGATAAAGGAGGAAATTTAATTTTCTAGCTAAACTTGACTTGTACTTTTAATTTGGGAAGTATTATGATCTGAAATCCTATTTTCTAATCTTGGGCTTTACCTACCATCACATGTATCAAATCTATCTACAAAAACTCCAGTTTAGTAGTAGAAGAGGCTACAATGTGAGTAAATACTTAGTTTGGTCTGTCTTCTTCAGCGTATACCTTGTTTAACTGGAGATATTGTGCTGCAAGAAGGTATACCTAAAGGAGAATGCACAGTACAATTTCAGTAAGCTCATGGGCAACTTTTTAAAAAATATGTGATGGAAATTTATAAAATGTTACTCTAAATTTAATAATTAGGGGAAGTGCTTATTTGGATATTGATATATAACTGACATATTTGTTGAAAGCACATTTCAGTAGACATAGCAAGCAGCTTTGCACATTTTTGAAATTGCAAGTATATAGTTTCAGATTTGTTAACATTAAAATGGAAGATTTTGCTGCTGGTTTACACTCTCTCCCCTCCCCACCCCGTTTTTCCCTTGCCCCAAATTATCAGATTCCTCTAAATTTAATTTGTATTATAAAGAGATTATTATCCTTATAATTCCTTAATAGAGGAATATATGTAAAAGATACTTACTTAGCCTTGAAGAAAACTATCTCAGAAGGGGATTTGAATTCTCATAAAGTATACTATTTCAGTTCCTAATTTTTTCTCGTAAATGTATTACTAAAATGATTTGATATGATACTCAAGAATTTTATAGAAATAAAAATTTTAAAGTTAAGATAAAAATAATTTTCTTGAAAATCAAGTTAAGCTTCATAAGTCATGACACACAAAACCAACTTTAAATTTCAGACTTAATATAATGTTTTTATTGTTGGTTGGTTGTTGCTGTTTTGAAGATGAAAAGTAATTTAGTCTCTTTAAATTTCCATGCATTAAGTCTAAGTAATCCCTTAAAGTTTATATTTTAAAAAGTGCTTGACTCTATAGATAGTGCTTATAAAAGATTTTTTAAAAAATTAAACTTGTATTCTTACATGAATTTATTTAAATTCTATTTTGTTTACCTAAACTCAACATTTTCTTGACAAATTTTTAAATATCTGGTGTCAATAAGACTATAGATTGTTTATAGCACTATATTTTCCAGTGGTCATCAAGACAAAACTGGTATTTTTCTCAGTTTGGTTAATATTTTTGAATATTTGTATATATGATTATTTTATGTAAATAAATGTTTTTTTCATGAAAAATGTGATTTTTATAAGTGACTTATTTGTATTTCAGGAATAGACCTTGAAAATGAAAGTTTAAAAATAAATTTTGTATTTTCTCCAGACATTTCTAAATATGACATACTATTTAATTGATTTTTGTTCATTTGGAGGGAGATTCTATTTTTTTTAAAGTGAAATGGATTTAAATGAAAACTGTTTTTTGCAAATTAGTATGTGAAATAACTGATTTATTTAGTCTGCCTACATTTTTCTAATAGCTTAATCTTTGCTGTTTGTCTCCAGAAGCATATATTTTGAAAACTTTTTTAAATCAGAAAATGAGATTCATTTTGATACATAGCAAGTAAATACTCCAAAATATTTTAGCCTTTTATAAGTTAAAAAAAAAAAATCTGGCAATCTGTGAATGATGTAGAATTTAAATTTCTCTGAATCTCTGTAGTATGAGCTAATTTGAGCGACTTACTTAAAAGCTGGACAGATTAAAACATTAAAAAAAAATCCTGACATTTGAAGATGATAGATCTTATCAGGCTTGGTCCCAATTGAAAAAATTATTGGAGGGGAGAGATTTATGTTTTCAACTCTGCCTCAGATATGGGAAGAGAACTCTCACTATTTAACCCTTGCTGTTAGTACCAGTTCCAAAGTCTTGACTTGTTTCAAATGAAATAACATTTGAATAAAGGGCTTTGCAAATCTTAAAGCACTATATTAATGTTTGTTTTTATCATCATCATCATCATCATTATTGTTAGGAGTACACTCTAGTGAAAGATATCATGGAGAAGGAGAACATTTAGAGTTGAATAAGAGTGAGGTCTTTTGGGAGACATCAATTTAATTGCATCAAATGGAAGAATTTACCTTTTTCTGTGCAGAGTCTGCTAAAAAGAAGCACATGGATTTATCTCTGGGATATGAAGAAGAATTTCATCAGAAATGGACTATGCAGATTCAGGATAAGATTGAGTTTTAGGCAGGAAATTTCAAGTTAAATAAACACTTTGCTGGGGCCCAAAACAAATTAGTTTGGCCTGAAATGAAATAATGGTTTTGTGAACAACATAAGAACTTAGAAATATATATATATATATATATATATATATATATATATATATATATAATATATGCATATATAAATATGACCCGAAATAATACTATTGAATGTTTTCAGGCTCATTGCTGTTGGTGCCCCTCCTTCTGGTAAGTGTGTTGGTAGAAGCTAGTAAAGTTGCTATAGATTGATCACATTTTTGGAATCAGACTTCAAAGAGCTCTTGATAAGACTGAGCTCTTGTAGCATCTACATTTTACCAAAAGCATGGTAAGTTTTTGCTTATTATTAAGGGGAAACATGCCAGCTTAAATTTTGAATCCATTTTTAAAACCAAATATAGCAATAATCTTGATTATGCCCTTAAAATCAATTTTATTATGATTATGGAAGCATTAAAACTTACCTTTGGGCAGAAGCAGTTGGCATGACCTAATAACTGTTAATATATATTGTCAATTATTAAAAGGAAAAAATTCTTTGGTTAGCCTAATATGCATTTAATTTATTGGCATTTGAAAAATCCTTCATTTCTTTTCAATATTAATCATAGAAGGGGCAGCTTGGTGACACAGTGAATAGAGCAGCAGTTGAATTCCCACATCAGCTACTTACTAGCTGTGTGATTATGGGCAAACTGTACCACTATTTGCCTCAAAAAAATAAAAACCCACTTAATAAAAAATGCAATACTAAATTGAACTGGTGGCCATTTTGTTCAGTGAATGATAGATGGATAGATGGATGAATTATTCTAAATTGAACCTTATGTAATAGCAAGGTTGGCTTAATTTTGTGTCCTCAAGGCATAGTCTTGGACATATATGCCTATAACACATTTTAACATTATTAAGTCCATTAATAGTGCATTTTTTTCCCTTTTCCTAAAGTCCTTCCCAACCCCCACCAAATTGGGGAAAATTCTATACTTTAAAAAACATTCTAAAATTGAAGCCAAATTGATATTTGTATATTCTCACAAAAGGAAAACTAATGCCTATCATGACTATAAAGTAATGTGAGAGATTTATTTTCCTTACAAAATTAATCTCATTGTATAACACTATATATACAGAATAAACCTATCAAATACAGTTGAAGGGTTTTTTATCTTTTTTTTTAAAGGCAAAATGATAGAATAAGGGAAATGCCTTTTTTTTTTTGGTCTAGGCCTATGAGTTTTTTGAAGTGGAGGGTTCTTATTGTGAGAACTACCTGTGCTGATGAACAGCTTATTTATTATTCATAACCATTATGGCCCAAAAGCAGTACTTAAACTCTTAGTTTTCCTAACTCTATCTACTGTGCCATGCTGCCAAAATTTTAAGGTGTTAAATTATGATTTCTTTGTTTTCTTCTCTGCTTAGACAAAAGCTTCATTTACAAGGTGCGGTTTTCACAGTTAACTATGGGAAAAATATCATTGTGGAATGATTTTAATTTTTAAAATTAGACACTTAGATGTCTAATAAATATCTTTAAAAAATACCTTTACATTCAAGATCCTTGTGAGGAAATCATTTATAATAAAAAGACAGAAAACTCTTTCAAAAGACAAATGAAGTTTTCAGAATGCTTTTTAGGAATTCTATTCAAAAGTATCCCTGAAAGAGGTAGGTAAGGAAAAGGCAGCCAAGTATTAAAAATGATTTGAAATAATTGATTTTTTAAAAATAAAAATTGTCCTTCCATTTTGATTTTTTTTTTAAAGTTTGCAACTTGTTTGATCTAATTAATTTACCTAATTAAACAAGTCAACTTTTGGTCATTGACTCTAATGGATGGAAGAAGATAAGTAAACGACTGGAAAACGATTATGTATTTTTTGGAATGCGTTCTTAGATCTCGTACACAGATACTAATACTGTATCTTTATACTTCAACCAGACTGTCCCAGTGAAGTTAGTCGTTTGAGGAATACCTGGTGTTATTGACAGTAATTCATCTGTAGTGTAATAAGAATTGACTATTACTAAAAACTTTTAATAAGAGAAGATATATTCATGTTCATTTTTCTTTTATTAATTAATATTGAATATTCATTGACCACATGGCTCAGAAAGTTGTTACTGTTTGAATTTGAGTAGATATTTCTATTTGTTATTAGGTCTATAGTAGAATATATAAAACATAATTACTTAATCCAGTGATCTTGCTTTGTTCTGAGAAGTTCATGCTGCTTTTTACAGTTATTTATTTTCATATTGAAGAACAAATATTTTCATATTTGTATGGGTAAAACTGAAACATTCATTTCTTGAACTATATTAAATGATAAAGATTTCTGAATGGATCATTTGGTCAATATTTTATATTTAAACTGATTTCTTGAAGAATTCAATTAGGTTAAAGGACTTTTTTCCTATAGCTTTACACATATTGTTTAATTTCCAGAATTGAGGGGATACTAATCTGAAAAGTGAATTACTCTTTGATTTTTTAAGATTCTTTAGCTAGTGCACCTCACTTGGTAGTGAGGTAGCAGAGGCAGTGGAGAGAGGGTTGAACTTGGATTCAGGAAGATCTAAGTCCTAGTCCTGTTTCAAATGCTTACTAGCTGTGTGACCCTGGGAAAGGCATCCTCTTTTTCCTCATCTCTAAAATGGGAGATCATGATAGTCCCCCATCATAGGTTTGTTGGAACAATTAAATAGGATTACCCATGAAAGCTTGCAAATCTTAAAGTGCTATAGAAATGCCAACCTAGTTGAGTATTAAATTAATGGAAAGTTAACTGAAAAGTGAATTTTCATAAATTGAATCATTTTGCCACTGATTTATATGATCATTTTAGAGAACACGTTTTTGTTTCTGAGTGAATTTTGGTTGTCAGGGATATCCAGTATTTTAGTTTTAAATTTCAGTTTATCATATCACACCAACATCTAATCTATTATTTAATTTTCTGTAAACTTTACTGAAAGGATTTTTAATTCAGGAGCTATAAATTAAAAATACATATTTTGATAGCTGTACCTCATTCATGATTGTTTTCCTTTTTAATCTGAAGTATTTTATTTTATACAATTAAAACCATTCTGAGCATGGGTTCATAGATTTCACAGGACTTTCAGAGAGAGCCAAGATCCAGAAAAAGCTAGGAACCTCCAGTTTTTTGAAATGTATTTGAGTCATTTGTGAGTTCTTACTCTTTATCAATTCTGTCTCATCATATCTATTGTATATTAATGTTTTTCATCATTTAATTTGAAAGTGACTTGAATGTTATATTCAATTTACCTAAGGTTGTAATGTATATTCTGCAGCAGTGGTGTCAAACATGGCCCTCGTGACAAGCAACACTGGAGTACATCTTCAATCAGATTAAAATAAAATTGGGAGTTACTTAAAAAAGACAATAAAATGTAGATAATGTTACATTTAAAAAATAAGTCAATATTTGATCCTTACATACAGATTAGTAATCCAGCGTTCTTTCTCAGAGTGACATGATTACTTTACAATATCCATGACTAAGTATTCATGCAGCTTTTGCTTGAATAGCTGTAGGAAGGATCAGCTCTCTAGTTAATTAGAGTCCACTATCTTTAAATATTGAATCATTCAGTGGTAGTTCAACACACTTTTCCTTGTTTCTGTAATCCTATTTTACAACTGAAGATACTAAAGCCTTAGGGTGTATGGAGATTAAATTATGTGACCAATAGAGCTGAAAACTGGAACCCAGGACACCTGATTTGAAAGCAACTTATTTTCTTTTGAGCCAAAATCTTACCTCTATCTTCAGTTAATTGATTATATTTACATGCTCTGGGGAAACAACAAATAACAATTCCTCTAAGATGGAAGCTATCTTTAAATATTTGAAGGTTTATTACATTTCTCCCTAATGCTTCTGTTTTGTAGACAAAATACCCTTCAAAAGTAAGTTCCTAGTCTGTTGAACTAAGAATCAGGGAAACCTTGGGTTCAAATGTCATCTCATATACTAGTAGGGTGATCTTGGGCAAATTATTTAATTACAACCTCAGTTTATTCATCTTTAAAAGGGGTTGTTAGTTGTAAGGACCAAAGAGATAACATATTTTGTTGTCATAAACAGCGAATACCTTTGAGTGCTATTTAAATCCTAGCTATAATATGACCTTTTTTCCAGTCTATTCACCAGCTTGGTTTTGCTTCTTTTTTTGAGCTACTTCATTTTGTAAGTGTGTCTCTTTTTTTTTTTAAAGGTACTCAGTGAAAGAATTACAGTACTCTAGTTGCTTTCTGATTAAGGGACCATAACCTTTATTCTGAGTAAAATATTTCTATTAAGTCAACCTAAGATTCCATTGACTTTTTAAGGCAGTTAATGGCAATACTCACAGTGTTGACTCATATTGAACTTAGAATCAGCTAAAGTTTCTAGTAATTTTTCCCTGTGTATAGTTATTTAGTGACCTCTCTTATATTTGTATGGTTGAGGTTTTTCCCTTTTAACTTGTTGAGGTATTTCTGCATTCTGATTTTATTCTCCACAGTCTATGAACTGTTCTTCTAGCTTTGTCTCCTCTTAATGATTTGATAAGCATGCTATTTCTCTTTTCCAAGTCATTGATAAACCATGTAAAATTTCATTTAGAGAAATATATGTAGTGATATATATATATATATATTTAAAATTCATGAAAGTTATTTTTAATTCATATAAAGAATAGGTGTTATACCTATGTCTACATTTGGATAGGAGAGAAAATTTCACTGGAAAATAATTTTAGGACATTTAACTATGTAGAAAATAATTTTATTGCTAATTATTTTTAAACCATGAATAATTAAGCTAGAAGAGATGTATGTGTTCAAGTTTATCAAATTTATCTTGATTCATTTCACTTATATTTTATATAAACTTCACTTCTCTATTTTGTAAATCATTTATTCTCAACTAGACTATCAAATTCAGGCAGAAGATATAACAAATTTGTAAGGAATAAATTATATTAAGAATCTTTACTCAACAAAATGCTAATTAGAGAGGGGTCAACATTTTTTCACTGAGAATGCTAGATAAGATACTTTCAAAAACTCACTTCTATTTGAAAATTAGGGATTTTTATTAATTTCAGGGGCTTTGAAAGCCTTCTAAGAGACCATTCTCTTAAGTGTTACACATGCATGCTAGAAATAACTGCATAGTGAACTTGAGTCAAGAAGGTGAGAAATATTGTACTTTTTTGGATGAGAGTAATATTTATAATTTAATAATAAACATTAAGTAGAGGGTCCTAAAATGGTAAATTGTAGCTCTTTTTACCAAATTTTTTAAAAGTAACATTCAACTTAAATTGTGCTTTAGGCAATAGAGAAATAATTTCTTTTAGAATGTAGACATAAGTAGTAGGAATGTTTGACATTAAGAATAGATGTCTTTCTAATGTGTTCATCTTTATTTAACATTAGCAGAATGGTAAAAATAATTTCATCTTAATGATAAAGTATCAGATAAAATTCAGAATAAGAGACCTCTATAGAACCTCAGATGACTTTAACCTAATGTCTCTTTTACAGACTTGGAAGTTTATGACTTGCTCAGAGTCCTTAAATCAGTCATTACAGACCTGGGACTTTGTAGCTTGTGTTAAATCCTGGAATTTATAAATATTTAAAGTGTAACAGGAACTGAGAGGAAAGTATAGAAATCTTGACATCTATTCTTTTTCTCTATGCTCACATTTCTATATATTTCTGCTAAATATTTTATGTAGTGATGGTATATGCATTTTTAAAATCCCAGTGGTTGTTGTACTTACTATCAAGTGGCATATCAGGATAGACACTTTTTTGGGGGGAATGACACCCTCTTTTGAAACTCATTCAGCAGTGAAGCTAATAATGCTAAACTTCCCTGATAACTACTTAAAAAATTTTTTTGTATATTAAATGATACTTTTGTGGTAACGGCTTAATTTAATACCCCAAAGTAATCTCTTCATTTTTAAACTTTTGAGTTAGTCACATCATTTATCAAGCTCATGATATTTTCAAATTGCAAGAACATAGCATGCTTGTCTATCATCTTGCACAGACTTTATCACCAACTTTTAGAAAATCTTAGTACAGTATAACAATTTTAATGTACCTTCATGTGGTTAAAAATTATATATTCCCCAACAGAGTCATCTAGTCCAGCACCACCTGAAACATTTATGAAGATGAGTATTAGAACTCTCTGAATTATTGATTGTAATTTTTCATGGTTGCTGTTGCAAGTGTAGAATTGAATTAAAGTATCAGTAGCTACAGAAAAAATACAGTGTTGCTAGTATGAGAAGTGAAGCATTCACAAGTTAACTTGATGTAAGCAACGGGAATAATTGTTAAATTATTGGTTCTAAAGGGATTTAGATGAAAAAGAATGATTCTTTGTACATTTTCATTATTCCTTTATTACATATGAGGAGACTGAGGCTTAGGTAATAAATAATTTGCCTAGTTATACCACTAATTGAGGCACTAGAATCCAGTTCTTCCTATCTCCAAGTCCATCACTCTTATCAGTTTTGTCATTATTGCCTCTATAAAAATATAAAATGCTCTGCAAACTTGATAAATGCCTGGATCCCCCCACCCCCACCCCCAGTACTAAGTATCAGGTGACACTCAAGAGATAATTCAGGGTCTGTTTCTTCATGAATCTTCAGTTTAGTAGCAGGATAAAGCCTTGGAACCATTTACATAAATCTACATTGTAGTTAAGTATATGAAAGAAATTCACTAAGTGTATGAGAGACAACATTAATATTGAATGCACAATAAAAGCTAAATTGATTGAAATTCTATAGTTAGTTTGATTCTACCTTCATGTCCTCATTTCCAAAATTTAATGACTTCCATTTGACAAGTTTATAACGTGAATGTTTTAAAATAAGCAATTTAAAAGTTCAGTGGCAGTTTAAAATTGTGTACTCTACTATTTACACTGATAAAGTTCACAATAATAACCGCCTTTTAGAAACCTATTTTCTCTCACCACTAATATAACTTGGCACATATTTTGTGTTAAATTTAGTAAGTGCCTGCTCTGTGTCAGATGTTGTATTAAGCATTGGGATACAAGGATGAGAATTCCTCCTGTCAAGAATGTCTTCTTTGACCTGTCACTGTATATCTTGTTTTCCCTCCTGATAGAGTGTAAGCTCCTTGGGGGCAGGTGCTTTGCCATTTTTGTCTTTGTATTTCTCAGAGTTTAGTGAAATGCCTGTCTCTTTGGCATTTAATACCTTGTTGAATGAATGATCCTGAGGCAATTCACTATCCTAAAACTTTAAGGAATTCATATAATATGAATTGTTATTCTTGTCATTCTCCTTATCCTTAAGGAGAATGGATATTTTTTATCATTCTTTATTTGGCAGAGAAGTAACTTAAGATGTTATGAATTCATAAGTTTTGTAAATATTTTCATCTCAGATCTGAAGAGGTTTAACTGACTAACTCAAAGTAGTTATTGTTTGAGACTATATCATATTTATATTTAGTCAAGATCCATTTTCTGCCCCTTCTAAGTGATTTAGTTTTATAGCTTTCAGGTGAAGGGATACTTGGTGATGTTTTTCACCTTCTGAATATGTCTATTGGGAGTGGGGGCAGATAACTCAAAAAGACACTTGAGAAATAAGTGATTTGAATTTTTCCCTTTTCCATCTTACTGTTTCTTTTGTGAAACCACTTCTTTACATGTATCTTTCTAAGAAACTTGACTGAGCTTGAGGGAATAATAAAGATAGGAACAAGTAGCTCTCATGCTCACTTAAAAAAAGTTTCAAATGCTTTTTTCTTGCAAGCTGTTTTCATCTGGTTTTTAAGATCCTAATGCATTATTCTCAGAGCACTATGTGCCCTTGTATCTGATGCTTTCAAACCTCACAGCTTAGGAACACAAACCAACTACTGAATACCAAATCATGTTTTTTTTTTTTTTCTTCTTGGAAGTAAGACTCATTTAAATATCAGGTTTATTTTTTGACAGGACACAAGTTATGCAAGAACAAGAGTAGTTTCGGGGGGGGGGGCTTTGATTTCATCATTCATGCATGGATTTTTACTACATTTTCCAACCTGAGGTCCACAGAGGTAGTGAGGTAAATTGGGTGTGTTTCAAATCATTTACATTATGAAATGTAAATGACATTTCTACAGTGAACTGATTTTAAATTGGCCCAAAGGATATGATATAAATTATATTTGCATTTGTATGTTGACCATAAGTGTAAGTTTATACCAATTTGCTTTGGTCCAATTATATGAGGGATAGATAATTTCTATGAGAAATTCAGAATATATTTTCAGTGAATGATTAATATTTACAGGTATTTTCATTTAAAATATTTAAACATGATTCTATCACAGTTAAAAATTTTGTCTTAATAAACATGGTTATGTTTTCTTTTAAAAATGGAGAATGATCTTCATTTGCATGTATTGAATTAAATAATTTTCTTTTAGATTTTTATATTGAATGCTACCTAAAATCTCCCAAGGATTGCAAATAAGAACCATTATATTTTTCTTTAAGTATATAAACTATTGTAGATGGGGTTTTTTTCCTTCTTTAATTTTTGCAAGGCAATGGGGTTAAGTGACTTGCCCATGGTCATACAGCTAAGTAAGTATTAAATGTCTGAGATTGGATTGGTACTTGGGCTCTCCTAATCCAGGGCAGGTGCTCTTATCTACTGTGCCACCTTGCTGCCTCTATTCTAGATTTTTCACAGAGCTTAATTTTTTAAGAGGCCCGTGTTAAATTTTTGAACTTTTTAAATGTGAATTTGAATGAATTGTTGGAGAGAGAACCCACATCTATGAGCTCACAGATGAATCAGCAAGAATTTATTGAGCCAACTATAGGCATTGTGGTAGATAGGCCACAAAGCTTAAATATTTTTAAAATCAGACTTTACCAACTCCTCTATAGTTAAAAAAGGTACTTGATATTTCTTGCCCTTTCTGGGGCCTGTGAAAATAATGGGAGTCTTGGTATGTGCTGTTGGCCATGCTTCACCATATACATGGGAGCTTCCTAAGTCTTTACTCTCAAAGAAATATTGCTTGATAAAATTGAATTGTTATGCTTTTTTAATATTAAGTGTTTATGTTTAATGTTAATAAAGACATTAAAACAATTTGTTTCATTCTGTTTTCATTCTGTTTTTGCAGCCTTCAGCTGTTGAGCTGATTTCTTTCTGAACTTCTAAACAATCCAGCAAAAGACATCAAAATACCCATATTGTATTTAATAAACTAACCACCCCATGCCCCCACCAAAAACCAAAACCAAAACACTTGTTTTTTCTAGACCATGAACTAGACATGTTCATTTGGTGGGTAATATTGACTATTAGGGATAATCATAGAAATTTTATATAGAAGCTCTATGACAAATTCCAAAACCCCTTAATGTTATCTGATTGTTGGTAAATGTGTCAGTAAAATTGAGACATGGGCTGCCCAATTCCTGGCCATCAAAACTTGGTACTTTATAATTTTGGTCAGATGACTTCTTAGAGTAGCTTTTTTGGAATGGAATGACCTTACTTAAATAAAACATGATTGGGAAAAATGCTTAATTTGTTGTCTTAAAGACAACAATTAGTAAGAGTGAACTTCGGTTTTAATTTCCAGTCAAAAGTTTTACAGTTTAAAAATAAACCATTAATTCTTCTTTAGAAAAAAAATTACCAATATCCCAATTCTTTGATGTGTAAAGTGTTATTTTTATTTACCTTTATTCAGTCATATTTGATAAGACTGAGTACTACTTGAGGAATATTTAATAGCAATGAGAATGTTTAATTTGTTATCATACATACATATTCTTTTTATGGCCTTTAGTTTAAAGTTTAAACCAGGTTATAATATTAAAAATGAACTATAAATTATTTACTATCTTTAATAACCCTTGATCTCCTCTCCCAAAAGATCTTCTCTTTCCATAATCTTGAACTATATGTGAATGGATTTAAATTATTAAATAAGTACACATTGCATAAACTTTGATACAAAACGATACTATTTCCATTCAAAGCAATTAAAATCAACAAAATTAAACTCTGAGATTCAATAGTATAACATTGAAATGAAGACTATATTAATTTCAAATAAACTTTTTTAGTGAGATTTGATTTTGAAAATGTCATTTTGTGAAGTAACTAATATTAGTTTGGCTTTAAAGCTGGACTCAATTATCCTGATCTGTTTATAAACAAGTGGTTTTAAATCTTGCTGACAAGTTCTAAAATTTTTGTTTGATTTAATTTTAAAATTTTGCTAAGCTAAAATGTTTTAAGTTAAATGTTTAGTTCTTGGTTGGTCAAACTATAATATTAAGCCTTTAGAGAAATCCTTTTCTTTTGCTGGATGAGTCTTAGGAAAGCAAGAATGATGTTTTTACTGGAAAATACTAAACTCATATAAACTTATTAGCTTATTTTGACTTATTCACAGTATGAAATACTGTGATGAGCACACTGATTGTAAAGTCAAAATCATTAACCAGTATAATTTGATACAGTTCAGCAATTTTTTGTCAAAGCAATTCTCCAAAACTAAAACCATCTAAGTTGTAACCCGTGATTTTTAGGGAAATACCCACAGTATTGAAATAGCGTAACCTTAATGAAATATGTGGTCTCAAGTGAAGATTAGGATGAAAATTAGAAATGACATGAGCCTATGGAATGAATTCTATTGAACAGCTCAATTTTTTCTGAATTTTACCCATATAAGACCTAAGGATGACATGTAGTTTTGAGGTTTGTGGGAAATGTGCATTCCTTAAAGATTAATTCCAATCATAATGTAAGCATAACTTGAAATGAAACAAGAACACCAAGTTCCATAAATTGAACATGTTTAAAGTTAATTGAGATTTTTTTTTGGTTTTAATTACAAGACTAGATCATTTTGGGTAGGGGCATTGGGTGGTAGAAATCTGAATTTGTTTTCAATAGACTTGAATTTCAGTCCTATGATCACTTTTCTGAACCTTTTAAACTTATGAGCCAACGGACTGAACCCAAAGTTCTGTGATTCATGAACTGAAATGGGAGGCTCACATAGTTGGGGGAACAATATGCATTTGAGATATATATATATATATATATATATATATACACACACACATGTATATATATACATACATATATGTATATATGTATATATATGCATATTGTTTAAGGCCCTTAATGGACCAAATAAACAAGGAAGCATATTTGAATTGGTGTTTCATGTCACAAAACTGATTTGGCCAGAGTTTTCAAGTGTTGATGCCTGTATTTGAGGGCTATATCTTTATAATAAAATTTTTTAAAATCAAGTTATAAAAAGACTAAATTCTTAGGATTTAAAAGCTGGAAATGCATTTTACTTAGACTGGGATATAAGATACTATTGATTCTTACGTGTCAAGCTTTTTTTTAAAGAAGCAATTTCTGATAAAATTGTTATAACTGGAGGAAAATTAAACATGAACTCTTTAATGAATTATATACTTAAAAGTTTACATTATACTTTGAAGTTGTCAACATAAGTAACCCAGCCTTTTTCTGCTAATATTTTGAATATTAGTAGTTTTTAAATTTAGAATCTTCTAGTGCCAGGATCTACCTTAAACTGTAAAGCATTAGAAGCTATTCGATTTTAGAATAGTGTCATAAGGTCTAACCTACTTTTTTTTAATTCACTATAGCTATTAGGGATTCAGTATTTATAATTCTAATCATTTTGGGTTTCATGCTATAAAAATCTGATTTCAGAAACTTTCAATATATGTATGTACATAACTGATAAATGAGAAATGGAGTTTACATTTTTCTTAAAATTTTGATGTTAACATAATCTATGTACTATTTAGACTTTAATTGAATTCAACAAACTTTTAAGAATCCTAATTGTACCAATCACTGGGGATATAGGGACATTGTTTTGTACTTGAACTCGTATTCTACTGGGGAGAGGAGTTCTGAGAGCAGCATTAGAGATGGGTGGGGAACTGCCATACCACATAGGAGGTGGCATGTAAGCTGGCCAACATTAGATAAGGGTTTTGGCTGTGGATGTGTGAAGAGAGGACTTCTAGTCATGTTGGAGCAGATGTGTGGATCACAGAGAAGGAAGGGCACAGGCAATGTATTCCAAGTTGACAGACATGAAATGGAATTATATGGAGATACCCCTGCATATTTTTTTCCTCTGTTTGGCAAAAATATCTTTTCCATAAAGGTAGATTGTACATGAAACAATCTACTATATGTAGCTTGTATCTGTGTGTGTATGCACATGTAAGTTTCAAAGCTTTTCTGCTTGTGTCTCTGAAGATTACTATTAAAGATGGAAAGGTTCTTGGGGGGGTAGATTGAGGAGTTGACTTTTAGGTAAAAGGGAACCCAAGTATCTTTGAAAGGGAACCCAGAAAGGATTTTGGGCACAGGAGTGGCAGGGTCCCACTTCTGCCTTTGGCAGATTATTTTGTCAGCTGTGTGAATGGAAAGGAGGAAAGAGATTGGAACCAATTAAGATTATTGAAGAATTAATATGGTTGGAAGAAAGGAGAGGAGTAACAAAAGATTTAGCTGTAGTATTGATAGTACTTGACAGCTATCTCACTGCAGGAGGTTTGGAAGAAGAAAAATGAAGATTGACACCAAAATTAAGTATCAGGGTGGCCAGAAGGTCCTTTTAATCAAAATGACGGTTTGGAGAATTCAGTGGAATGTAAATTCCTAAGGAATGGGGAGATGGTCCTTCTAAATTTTTCTATACACTGCCTAGCATAATAAATTCCTTTTGATTTAATTATAGGAAGATATAAGGTAAGTCCATTGATATATTAAGTGAAAGTTTCTTTTAAGTATTTGCTTTTTCACCTTTTCCAAATGACAGTAGATTTCTATCTTTCCTGAAAATATAACTTATGTGAAAGAGTAGTTTAAGCACATATCAGCTACTACCATCCTCTGAAATTCTCAGCAGGATAATCACAGTGTTCATATAAAATCTCAATTCCTAATTCCCCAATCTCTTTATAAAAGACTATAGTTGGACATTTCCTTTTTGCCTTTTGGACTCTTCTATGCTTTTATTACTTGTTTTGTAAGAACCTCTCGATTTTTAAAAATTTTTGTCATTGGTCCTACATTTCATAAGAGGTTAGTGTGATTCTTTTGAACTCACTGCTTTTTATGATTCAGTGAAACAGATTTTTTACTGGAATTTCATAAAGTTTTTTATTTTTCATCTATTAAATCCAATATTAATATTATCTGTTAACCCAAATAATCCTGTAAGAAATTCAAATGAAGTACATCAAAGTTATTTAAAAAAAATTCAATCTGGTAAGCTTTGACCTTTGCCTTTTTAAAATGGCACATTGACAAGTTATAATCACTTAACTTTAAATCTTAAGTAGAGAAATTAGAAATTTCTCTCTGTTCCCTCTCTGCTCATAATTTTAACTAATCCTTGAGTAAAGCATGATAATTTCCTTTAAAAATCAAATGTAAGACCACATAATACAACCTTTACTGAACAACAATGCTCCCAAGGTGAATTTTTCTTTCACTCTAATTGTTGGTTTTTACTTCCACCCCATTATCACCACTCCTGCACCCATTCCTGCCTAAATCTATCTGCATTTTTAACCATTGGTGCTTGCTTTTCCTTTCTAGAATTTAGTCATCCTGGTCTAGCTGGTTTAGTAGATGACTGTGCTGGACCTGAAAGCAGGAACTTGAACCTAATTGAAGCTAATTGTATTTTCCTGAGCAAGTCACTGAAACGGTTTCCATTTTCTTCATTTGTAATTGCTTCCAGGCTTACTGTGAGGGTAAAATGAGATATTTGCAAAACCCTCTGAAAAAACCTTTAAACTCTAAATAAATGCTAGTTACAGTTCATTCAGCAGGATCACTCTTGACTGTTTTTGTTCTCTTCTGAATGCTCTTCAGTTTACCTGTAGTCTTCCTCAAATGGGACACTTTTCCCCAAATATGATATTCAAATGTTGGAGCCAGGCAGAGTATGGTAAAACCATTACTTTTTTAGTACTGAACGCTATGTTTCTCTTAATACATACTGTTTTCACACTGCAATTGACCCATTAAGTGTTTTGGGTTATATTAAAAACACTCCAGTTTTTTTCCAAATGCACTGCTTTTTTAGCTATATTTTCATTGTGTATTTGGGAAATTGATTTTTAATCTAAAACATCAAATTTTAAATTTATCCTTGTTTACTTTTACTTTACTAGGTTTGGTATTGGAGTTTATAGGTGTAATTTTGCATCTTGAATCTTAAAATTTGGTAAACTTCAACCAGAAAAAATTAACCAACTGCTTTTTTTCTTCTTTCTCACTCAGCTGTTCACTCTGATTTAGATTTTAGACATTAAATTCTGGTTAACAAATGCTGGAATTATTTTCTTGGCAGTGTTATGAGCATTTTAAAAAACTATTTCTGTGATTTCCTCCATGGAAATTGGTGAAACTTTTCTACAAATACAAATCGACAGCTTTCCTGTAAATTATTCTTGATAATTATATAGGAATGCTGAGATGCTAAGTGCTATGTCCCAGGTCACACAGCCAGTATATGTTGGAGGCACTCCTTGAATTTCAGTCTTCCAGATTTAGATCAGCTCCTCTGCTGAAAGAGGACAGCATCTCTTTTAGTAGATAGATAACCTTAGTTTTTTGGGGAGTAATAAACATATAGATCTCTTTAATGCAAACTATAGTATTGCATTGAGAGAACAGGCACAATTCTATGGGAGTTGAAAGGGCACGTTCTGGGCAAATTCTACCCATTTATAAACTCATGGGGAGCTGGGAATGTATTTCATCCAACGTCAAATAAATATTGAATTTGAGAGTTTTCTGAAGGAAGCATGGCATTTTGAAAGGTCGTAGCAAGGAATGGAGAAGTAGGGCTCTGGACTTAGGAAAATAGTGTGCTTAGGGAATTAATGAATAGTATCTTGTCTGAAACGTGTGTTTGTAGGGTGATAGTGGAAGACTGCTGAAAAAGCAGGTTGTGGCTAGAGATGGGGGATTTCTTGAAGTTTTTGAGTATGGATGTGATATGCTTGAAGTTCTCAGATTTGGGAAGATTATAATAACCATTGTGGTGTGTAAGATGGAGAAAAGACATCTCTGGAGGTCAGTTAATATGGGAGGTGATGAACTATAGTGGTTTGAAATGAGGGATGCTTTGACCAACAACAGCTCTGCTTATTTTTGAACCAGAAAAAACAAGGAAAGAATAATCTCATAGGTGAGAATACTTTTATTTATATCTTGTGTTGAAGGAGAAAATTAAATAGGCAAATAATGAAGTAGGCTTGAGTCTTTGTAAACTTATGATAAAGGTGGTCATTGAAAAATTCTTTGTTAACCTCTTGTTTACCTTCTTGAATTAAATAATATTATTTTGTTGTTTTTGCTGTAATTCCATGCATGAGAAAATGTGTAATTAACTTTCTCATCTATTTTGTCCATAAACTTGTACATTATGAAGATGGCTTGTCAAATCCAGTGGTTATTGTATCACTATTAATTTATAGCCCCTGATTCATCCAATTGATGTCTTGACATTCTGAAGCTCTTTCCAGAAGACTTTTTGGAAGGATTTTGATTTAAGAATAAATTTAAAGAAACTTAGAAGTTTTCCTGGGAACCTAGGTCCTCTTTAAGAAAAAAAATAAGTTTCTAAACTTCAAAAATGGCTTTTCAAGGCAAATTTTGAAAATGAACCACTTATCATTTTTTCTTAAAAGTGCTGAAGTTTTATAATTGAATAGCAAGTTGGTCTCATCTTTTCCAAGATGAAATAGTGCTGTGATTTCAAACTAAAATTAAGTACAGGTTAATACATTCATTTAATGTTCATTCTCTTGACAGTTTCTCATGTTGGGCTGCTTCACTGAAAATAATTACTCCCCACTCTGCTCACCATTTCCAGTAAATCCATAACTTTTTTGTTAGAAGGGATCTTTGCACAAACTGTTCCCTTGTCTGGAATATCCCTCTTCACCCTTTCCTCTTAAGAATCCCTAGCATACTTCAAAGGTTATTCAGTTTATGGGCTATTTCATGGGAGAAATCTTTCTGACTGGCACCCATGTCCTCATCAAATTTGTTTACCCATTGGCTTGTCTGTGCCTCAGTAGAATGTAAGCTTTTACAGGGAGCAGTTTCAGTTATTGCTTCAGTGTTCTCAGGGCCCAGAGTAGGACCTTGACTGTATAGCACATGCTTAGTTTCTTGCTTATGGAATTTGAGTAGTGGAGCCTGAAACAGGTTTGAGATCAGGGAGTCTTTCACTTTTGTTCTTAAATCTCTTGCTTTTCCCCCTCATACTGGCACACACATGCACACAACTAAGTAAGTCTTGTTTAGTATTGATGGTTCCATTTGTGGAGATACTAGTGGTTGATGAGACAACTGGAAGATAATTTACTAAACTTCGATTTTTTTTTCTGTGAAATTGGCTACATATCTTCTAGGGAATGCTCTTTCATTTTAATCATATCCTTTAAGCACTCTGAAGAGACGGCATTAAAAAGACACAAGTAACAGTAAAATAAACTGTGTTGGCATGTTTAACATCAGATGTCTACCAAGATGATTAATTAGTTCTTTAATGCTAACAAATTGATCAAAATATGAATCTAGAAGTGCTTTCACCAAATTTATTTTATGCTTTGTATTGTTGACATGCTTTTCTTGGGAGTCCAGTATGAGTTGCCTTGATCCAGACTGCTTTTAATTGTTTATCCGGCATTGTCACACCTATCCTTGGCTCTTAATTAGTAGTTTCAGAGTGCATTCTGCAGGAAAAAGATAAAAATAGGATCCTCTTGTGATAGTACTTCTGAAGAAGTGGTTATGGTTGCTTAATAACTGACTATTTCACTGGCCTATTTAGTATATTCTGGATTGAAACTGGTCAATCACAGTTCTTATTTGGTAAGGAGATATTCCTTTGTAGGAGTTTTGGAGACTTATTGCTCAATCTTTAATCGAGTTATTTCAGGTAGGTTTACAGGTATTTAGTATGTAACTGACTATGTGATCTCAACAATAACTTTTATATGCTTTCTAATGCTATACACTTAAACCTCATCCATGTGCAGTTTTATCTTTGTTCTATGTCTGAAATTAAGAGTTTGCCATGAAAGTGAATAGTTTAAGAAAATCAGAAGGGGAATATTTATTATTTACAATGACAAACTATTTTCAGAATTGTCTAATTTCAAATTCAAAACAATTTCATGTTTTAAGGTCAATAAAATTACACTGATACTTTGATATTGTAGTTGTAAATTATTTTTAATCTGTTCTTTAAGAAAGTATCTTTAGGATTAGTCTAAATTGAGTTATATATACTTGAAAGTAATTTTAAAAAACTTTAAAAATTCTCTCCAGGGAAGCTAGGTGGTTCAGTGGATAGAGCATCAGTCCTGGAGTCAGGAGGACTTGAATTCAAATTTGGCCTCAGACAATTAATAATTAGCTGTGTGACCTTGGGCAAGTCACCTAAACCTCATTAAAAACAATTCTCTCTTCCAACTGTTCCTCTCTTATCTGAAATTTTGTTTAAACTAAACTTTAAAGTTCCTCACCCCCAAACCTTCTCTTTTACCTAATGTTTTTGACTTGCCAACCTTTCCAGTAAACTGCTAGGAGTTAACAGTTTTGCCTTTAGAATAATCTCTTCCATCAGTCAGTCATCTTTCCAGTCACATGACTACCTCCATAGTTCAAACCCAAGTCACTCACGGTTTTCTATATTATTGAAATACCCTTTGCTTTTCCCTGCCTACTCATTTTCCCCCCAAACCCCAGTCTAGCCTCCACACACATGCATGAAATTTAGGTTCTTGCACAGTTTACCTGTTCAGACTTGAGAATCAGCAGTAACTGTCTGAGATTTCTCGAATAAGATAAAAACTCCTCTTTTATATTTAAAGCCTTTAACAGCCTTATAATAAATTATCTTATCAGCTATTTCACATTGCATATCTCTTGTAGTTGACATTCCAGCCAAAACTACCTACTTGTTATTCTCCATCTACTGTCCTTCTGCCCATTGTTATCCTTGGGTACATCTGGGATGCTCTCTCTACACAATGCCTGTAAATCTATAGCACTCTCTTCAAGGGTCTGCTCAGGAACCCTTGTTGATCCTACTTGGGATTGCTTTCTTAAATAATGTGCATAAGTCAATAGATGCGGACAGCACCTCTGAGGCAAGCAAAGTCCCTTCATTTCATGGATGAGGGGGCTGAGACCCTACAACTTTTAGGGTATTGTCTCAAGGTCAGACAGATAGAATCCCTGGGGCTTCGAATCCACATCCTGTGGTCACTTTTCTCATTTGCTTCCTCCAGTAGAATATTAAACTTGGGTAGTGGTAAGCATTGTTTTCTTGTTTGTCTTTGAATCCCTAGGATCTATCACAGTGCATTGCTCCACATTGCTGAATATGCTTTCGGAATTAACTTTAACTGTTGATGTTGTCATCCCTCCAGTCACCCAGATGCTTAACCCTTTGTCTTTCTCTTGTTATTCACCCTCTGATTCTAAGGATGGCTTAGTTCCATTGTTCCTAATGTGTGTTGCATGTGTTGCAGCTTTTCTGAATACAACTAGAATCTTTCCAGATCTTATTTCTTCCTATTCAGATTTTTGTAATAGCCTATTGTCATTTGATTCCCTTACTTAAAGTGGCTCCCTTTTGCCCATAAGTAGTTTTTACCAGAATCAATAAAATTAGCAGATTGTATCTATATCCATCTTTTCCCTCCTTCAGACCAATCTTAAGATGTCTCTTATTTTTCCAAAATTAGTTTTATTTAACCCAGGAAAAATTCCTATCAGTGGGTTGTTTGAAGAGGCAGGTGGTAAAGTCAGTGGTGTAACATGGAGGTTGACCAGAGCCATGGGAATATTTGGGAAACAGCAAAATAAATAAAAATAGGATGTAACATAGATGATGTTAATTTGTGGGTTTTTTTTTTTTTAAAGCAGTACAGGCCCATAAGTTTCTATTTCTGTTTGAATCTGATACCATTGGGCTGAAGTAATATATTGTTGAATTTTGAGTCTGTTCTGAATTCCATTTCTACCTTGTCTCTGATTGTGGGTGATTCACACAACTGCTCTGAACCCTTTTATTTCCTCATTTGTAAATTGAGATTGATGGTAAGCTTAAAGAGTCCTTTATTTGGAGTTGGGAACAAAGCTAGGCTCTGTGACTTAACATTAAGTGGGCAAGTCACTTTAGCTGAGTGACCTCTAAAATTGTTTTTAACTCAGAAATAGGTTTTATTAGTAAGAGTTTCCAGTATTGTATTACAATTTTCTTTTCACTGTTTTTGTTTTGTTTTGTTTTGTTTTTTTTGCAAGGCAAACGGGGTTAAGTGGCTTGCCCAAGGCCACATAGCTAGGTAATTATTAAATGTCTGAGACTGGATTTGAACCCAGGTACTCCTGACTCCAGGGCCGGTGCTTTATTCACTACCCCACCTAGCTGCCCCTGTTTTTGTTTTATATTTAATATTATTCTGAATGATCAAATTAGATCAATTATTTTAATAGTTATAAAACCTTTATTATAGTGCCTGGCAATAGTAAGCACTTAAGAAATGCGTGTTCCTCTCCTCTCTCCCATGTTGATACGTGATTTACATTGGCTATTGTGTTTTCTGTTCACATAAAGGAGCTTTGAATTTTTTAAAAGTAAATAAGTATTATTTAACAAAAAATTTCATTCAGTGTTTTTATGGAATAGATGCCTTTTTTAAAATATGAGGGATCCCCATATAATAATGAGACAAGCTATAGAGTGTACATTTAAAAAAAAAGTTCCATCTTGAAGTAATATCTAAAGACAAATATTCTTTGACAAATATTAAAGCTGTTCTAAGCCAAAAATTATTAACAATAAAAATGTATTTATGATTTTACTTTACCTTCAGAGTGGTTTTTTTGTGCCCCTTTTATTTTCATATACATCTTTTTTATCTAATTAACATCCCCCTGACTTACAACAATGTACTACTTCAGTCCAATGGTATCATATTCAAACAGGGGATGTTTCCCTTTTTAAATGTGGCAATAGAGAGAGGCTTCAGAGAGTTGAATGTCCTGGTCATGTTTAGCTATTGTCACTTTAAAATTACTTTTTAGTTGTGAAGAAACTGAATCCTTTATGTATTCTGTTAAATTTTTTTTATTCCAAATTGAAAAAAATAGCTAAGTAGGTTATTCTGGAATCTTCTAGCAGTGACAGACTTGATAAGACTGATGGAACCAAAGAAGACAATTTTTTAGTTAAGAGAACTCTCCCCAGTATCAGTGTGATTCTACATTTTCTCAAATATGATCACAAAAGAAACTTTTAGAGGCTTTAATCTTGACCCTTTCCCTCTTATTCCGTTCCAGAAAGAATCAAATTTTGTGTGAGACTGAATTGGAAGAAACTAAAATATCTTAATTTTGGCTACTCATAACATATCCCAGACTGGACACCATGGGAAATTTGGGGAAAGTGACCGCTGTAATTTGTGACAGAGGAACCCTGATTATTTTCAGAAAGCAAATTTCACAGCTTTCAGAAAAAAAATCATGTTTCTCTTTACCTGAAATTCTAAAGAGGATGTCAGACCAAAAACTATGGGAAATTCTTGATGAAATCTTAAAGAAACAAGCAAACCAAAAAATCCCATTAAGAGCAAGAGGGAGAGTTGTCTACAGAGACTAGTGGAGCTACATGGGGAAACAATCAGCCTAGATTATAAAACCATGTTCAGAAGATAGACACGAAGGAAGTCACCTTGAGAAAAATGTGTGGTGCTTTATGATTTGCCTCAGATTCGTTCAAACTCTGAATTGAGAACTGAACATCAGAAAAGGGTTTGTTTTTCAAAGCTGTGTTGAAAGAGTTCCAAATTTTATGCTTGATGTCAATGTTCTGGAGAAGGTAGAGTCCCTTGATTTTTAACAGGAACAGGGCTGTTGTTTTCTTTGCTAAGGAAAATGATCTTTGTACAGGAAATGGTAGAAAAAATTGATGACAAAAAGTGATTCACAGAATGAATAGGGAAACATAGTAAGAGAACACTTGCCATGTCTTAACAGAGATGGTATCTCCATTTGAGTTAACATAATAAATTAGATAATAATAGCAATGATAATATTAGTATTTACTCTTAACATCTTTTAATACTCTTAAGTTTTATCCCATCCTCACAAAGACCCAATAGGTGATATTTTGACCTCCCACTTTAACCATGAAAAAAAATGGAGGTTGAGAGAGGACTTGGGCCTGGTCACACCACTAGTAAATTCTTAAGTGATTTGGACCCAGATCTTTTTAATTTTATCTATTTAAGGCAATGAGGTTAGTTGGCTCGCCCAAGGTCACACAGCTAGGCAATTATTGTCTGAGGTCCTATTTGAACTCAGGTCCTCCTGACCCCAGGGCTGGTGTTCTGTCCACTGCGCCATCGGCTGCCCCTTTAGATGATGTTTAAGAGCTTTGTAAAGAGGTGATTGGCCTACTTACTGTCTTCTGTTCTGTAAGATCATGTGTTTTATAATGTGTTTCAGTCTGGCTGATTCTTGTACATATTCTTTCAGTGGAATGTAAACTCCTTGAGAGTTTACTACTTGTTATGTTGCCTTTGCATTCCTAACATCTTGCACAAATTCACAGTAAAAAATTTGTGTATTTGTGTATGCCAGTGAAATTAAGACTTTTTTATACCTTTGGAAAGGCATGCTTTCTTTAAAAAAACATCTTTTGTGGCAATATGCAAGGAAAATTCTAGAATTTCCTTTCATATCTAATAGAGGCAGGGGAAGAAATACTGAAAACCAAGGGATAGGGGATTGTGGAGATAGTTGAGAATCTACCTAATGTGCAATTGACGTTTTCATGTAGTTGTTTTTTGACACATCTTTTGGTACTAATATCAGACTCAAGCTCTTGTACTTAATTCTTGTGCTCAATCAGCCCAGGTTCTCTTTCTGGTTACTCATTTCTTTAATCTGTCTCCCTTACATTTTATATGTGTTGGTCATCCTTGGAAATATTGTAACCTGACTTTTCTCAGTCTGCATCTCTCTGTTTTGGAGGATGATGAGGAGACTAATGTAACAAAATTGGCAGTTCCATGCTTAAGAAATAACCTTGGATGTATAGAATTTGGAAGGTTATGGAAGTTCTTGAAATCTAAGGAAAGGAATTAAGATTTGAATAGACAACAGGAAGCCATTCTAGTTGCTTAAGTCGAAGAATAACATTACAATCAGTGTCTTGGGAAGCTAAGCCTTGAAATGATATATAGTGTGACCTAGAAGTCAAAGAGACTGTGGGCTGATAAAGGTCTGTGTTAATGCATCAGTGGGCTTTGAGAGAAAACATTGAGGCATGTTTCACCAGTGGAATCAACCTTTTTTTTCTTTTTTTTTTGAGTGCTTGGGGATAGTTGGTGAAGGAAGGGGAGGAATTAAATTTGGCTCTACAGTTGCTACTCTAGATTGGTACTACTTAATGGCTGAGGTGTGCAGTAGAGAGGAGTTTGGATTTTGACATGCAAAATTTAAGGTTTTGACAAGGTATCTGAGAGGAACTGTTCAGCAATTTCTTTATCATTCAAAGCCATCCTATTTTATTGCACATTATATTCAAAACTCTAAATACAAAAGAATTGCACAGAACTTGGTTATGGTTTCTAGCTGTTTAGGGACTAATATGAGTTTGGAATGCGTGATCTAAAATCTTGCCAGGAAAATAGAGCTCAATAATGAAGGAAATAGATTTGGTGAATCTCTATATGTTTTCTTCTATATGCAGAATATTTAGGTATAAACTTATAGGTAGAAGTGGATTTGAACTCTGAACAATGAGTTAAAATGTAGAATCTTTTAATAATGACACCCTTTAACAATTTTTGGCCTGTACATAAGTCAAATTGCTATAGAAATTTTAAGACTTTAAATAACAAATTTGAGTTATTTAGAATGTCTATAAAGAAATGTTCCTGTTTGTCTCGAGCTGTTGATCTTCTCAGAATCTTTTGGGGGGGGGATAAAGAACCTAGAGTCCTTCTGAAAGATCTCAGAAAGATGTGAGAGATAGCTGAAACATAGATTTGGGGGTAGGGAGAGTGGAAGTGATAGTAATGCTATGAATGTAACATGGTGTTCCACCAAGGGAGACCAGCCAGCAGATTCATGAATTATTCTGACTTATCTTTCTCTACTCTTAATTGTTGAAGGGACTCTGTTTTTAATAGTACTCTATATCTGTGAAAACATGTTAGCATTTTGGTAAGTACGTTTTAATTTGATCAGTCTAGCAATTGTAAGAGATTCCATTCAGTAAATAAAGTGACAACTTCAATCATACAGAGACCCTAGCCACAGAAAATGAACACAAAAAAGAAGAGGCAGTTCAGCAAAACCAACAGATTTATCAGCTCCATCCCCACTGAAGCCTTCTCTTACGTGATTAACCTTGAGAACTAACTAACAAGAATTTGTTCATTGTTCTTCCCTGAGATTTTTCACAAAAATGACAGCCTTTTTGCACTCCATTACCAGCAAAGGCTGTCCTCCTGTTGATAGCTGGAACTAGGACTTGTTGCACCATGGGGGTTAGAATCATTGCATCTCCAGGTTTACCAGGCCCTACCTGAACAAGAAGCTACTCTTGATAAAATCCCAGGACTTTAACACATACCCATAGACATATCTGAGAGGCTCTGACTCCCTGTTATACTTTTGGATAGTTTTGATTAAGATTTTCTTGACAGCAAACCTCACTTTGCCTTTTTAAAACTTGTACACATTACTTCCCAATTGCACACTCAAGACCAAACTGTACAAGTCTCATCTCTATGATAACCTTTCAAAGCCTTGAAGATTCCTATGACTCTTCATTATCCCTCCCAGTTTTTGTGTCATCTGCAGATTTATTTATTTTATTTTTAAAATTTTATTTAAGGCATTGGGGTTAAGTGACTTGCCCAAGGTCACACAGGCAGTTATTGGGTGTCTGAGACTGGGTTTGAACTCAGGCCCTCCTGACTCCAGGTCCAGTGCTTTATTCCCTGCCCTTCATCTGAAGATTTAATAAACATAACCATCACACATCTCAAGTACGTTCAACATCCTTCCCTGGGATAGCAGTTTCTAGTCAGCTTTTTTCCCTAATCAGAGCCCTACTAACTCATGATGTATTCCTATTTTGTCCCTGCCCCAAGCCATGCATTCTCCTTGATCTGATACCCTGCTTTTCTCCACAGTAGCTTTAAAAACAAAACTCAACATTTCTTGTTGTTCAGACCATCAAGTGTGCATGATAGGCGTCACTTTTGTTTTTGTTTTTCATTTTATATATGCATTGGCAGTGGCCCCCAGAAACAATTTCCCCTTTTCCTCCTTCATACAATTATATTTGTGTGTTTAGAATTTCATTCTTTTCTTTTTTGATTTTACTTATTTAAGGCATTAGGGCTAAGCAAATTGCCCAAGGTCACACAGCTAGGCAATTTATTTTGTTTCTGAGGTTGGATTTGCACTGAGGTCCTCTTGATTCCAGGGCTGGTGCTGTATCCACTGCATCACCTGGCTGCCCCTAGAATTTCATTCTTGAAAACTTCCCATCCTTCTTGGACTGATTTCCCCATTAGAAGTGTAGGCCATGGGATTCTATTTATCCTTTCTCCAAAACTTGCGAAATCTGCTGTTCCAAAATTGAAGATGACTGTCTGACAATTTTTCTGTTTTATTCTGTTTTCTAGCTATTCAGGTAATAGAGGATAGATCAACTAATAAGTGACATTATATGATGCTTTATGGTTTCTAAACTCCTTTTAATGTACCTAGGCTATTGTATTTGATTCTCATGAGAATTCTTTAGGAAACTGGACTAAATGCATAGTAAGTGCAAATTTATAAGCACATCTATTAATATTATGTATAAGTGTATATGTAAGACTATACTAAGTCCTGGGAGTGCAAAGAAGAAAAAGAATGTGTTTCCCAAAGCAGTTTGTAATTTGGTGTTGTTTATTTTGTTTTTCTCATCATACCAATCTTGCTTGTAAATTTCTGGAGGTATTATCTTTGTGTCTTCTCCAATGCTTAGCATGATGCTTTACACATCATTTAAAGGTTTTGAATGAGTGAATATGAACAAAGATACATTATAGTCATGTTCTGAAAGATAAACAGAAAAACTGGAAATTGTGGATGAATGGATTTGGAACTGCATGGGGGTAATGAGGGGAGAATTATTTTCCAGAATTCCATCTAATTAGGTTAGTAGATAGGTTCTTAACTCTAAATGGGAAATGTGGTGAGAGAAATTATTATAACTAACAATTAAAGGGAGCAAAAGTTAGTTACTAAAGGTTTAAGTACAGTGGTCAGGAACATTTGGTGTGCTTATCAGATCAATGGATATACTGATGCACAATGAGTCCAAGCAGCTAGCAATGGTTGTAAGTTTCTACTCAAATGCTAGAAGCTAAAAAACATAAAATATGAGAATTTGAAAGCTTAGGTTTGGTGGGCTGGGTTTAAACAATGGAGTAGAAAAAGCACAAATTCTATTGGAAAGAAAAGAATAAAATGTATTTTTCGAGGGCAGTGTTCTATGTTAGAGATAGTTTGTACTAGATTAAAATTCAAAGTGCATCTAATCTCTGTAAATGCAAATTTTATGGTAAAATAAATATGATAGAATCAGTTATCCTGGAAAAATTTGAAGCAGTTAGGGAAGTTGGAGAATTTGATCATATTAACATGGGCCCTTTCAAATAGCCATTGGTAAGTAAGTTGATGGTCTACTTCAGTAGGATTAAGATGGAAAAATTCATAATTCTCAAGATTAATAAATGAAATGCTAATAAAAAAGGAAGTATGATATTAGGAAAATAATAGTTTGGAATGTTCTAACTGTAAAGGAGCACATCATATTTATAACCTGAAGGAAGGGGAAATTTGTAAATTTGAAAATAGGAGTGTAAAATGTAAATGAATACTAAAGGATTGTTTTACAGAAAAAATTGAGGCATCTCTTGTGTCTGAAGACTTAAAGTGATATGAAGTTATTTCCTTCCCTTCATTCAGAAGTCTTATTGTTGAACTCTAGAATGGCCAATGCTCAGTCAAGAATTCTTTATGCCAACCAAATATGAATTGAACATTGATGGATTTGAGATAATAGTCACATTTCAGTCATCAATTTTGAATAATAGTTTTTATGATTTTCATTTGACTCTTAACTAATATGATCATGTGAATGTATAAAATTATTCATTTATGGAATAGTTATAGTAATTCATAATGCCTTCAAATCTAGCATTTTAAGACCTTTACAAGTTAGTTAATAAATGAGTTAAATTGGGCAGCTAGGTGGTGCAGTAGCTAGAGAGCACTTAATTGCCTGGCTATGTGACCCTGGGCAAGTCACTTAACCCCATTGCCTTAAATAAATTTAAAAAATAAATGAAATAAGTTAAACACAGAGGAAGTTAAAGGTCATTAAAATATGTACATGTAAATTAGAATACATGTGTAAGTAGTGAACAGAAAGATTAAAGCAGTAATTATAAACTTAAGTAACAGTTTCGGATGTTTAGATAACTGATCAGAAATTTTTAAATGATTATAAATAACCATTATTTATAGCTTAAGTAAAAAAAAACCCTATACTTCAATTAGATAACAAACGTTTATTTCAGTATCCTTTCTAAGTGTGCTTTTTGTTCCCTGAATTTTGTGCCGGTTATTTGAATAATTAGAGTCAGTGTGTAAATTCTTTTTGGTTCTTTTCTCATCACTCTGAATTGCTCCTTATATTTCTCTGTATTTTTTGAGTTGTTCATGTCTCTCATTTCATATGGCATTAATAATGTTATTGTAGCCATACATCACAATTTGCTCTGCAGTTTCTCAGTCATTGAACAGTTTTTCTGTTGTTTTACAATTATGAATAATATTGCTAGGAACATTGATATATAGATCTTTTCTCCTCACTCCCAAAGTCAATAAAAGCCTTAGAGTAGATTATGAGAATATCAGAGTTCTGTACTTGTTACTGTATGATGCTGTATTGCTTTCCCTAAAAAGATTGCATCATTCACAGTTCTACCAACATATATAGTAGTCTGTCTATTGTCTTGGTCCTCTAGTATCTTGGAATTGGATTGTTTTGAACTCTCCTAGCCAATTTAATAAGTCCCAAGTATTTGGGTCATTTTAATTTGTTTTTTTTCCATTATTTAGAGCACTTAAGCTTTTTCAAAATCTTTTATGGATTTGACTCATACTTAATAAATTGAGATTCTGATAGATTTGGGGTATTATACTTTATATTCATTCATCCATTTATTTATTCACTCATTTATTTATTTGTTTGTTTGTTTTAGGTTTTTGCAAGGCAAATGGGGTTAAATGGCTTGCCCAAGGCCACACAGCTAGGTAATTATTAAGTATCTGAGACTGGATTTTAACTCAGGTAGTTTGTTTCCATGCTATTTTTGGAACAGAATTAGCCCTCAATTAGCAACTATCAGTTTTTCTTTGGACAAGTCATTTAACTGGTCTAGGACTCAGTTTACTCTGCTGGAAATAAGGTGGGAAGGGTTGGGAGAGAAAGTAATGTAGAAGACTTTAAAGATCCTTTCCAGCTTTTAAATTCCAGTTTCACATAGGAATTATAGTTTTTAATTATGTGGTACACCTAGTTGAACCTTAGTATATTAATTTTTTCTCTGAGTTAAAATTCTTTGTCCCCAGTTGGGCTTTGTATGAGACAATTGTATTTTCATAATAAAATTTAGAACTTAGAGGCTTTAAACAGTAATTGTTTTAAGCTTCAAAAATGCTTAAATGCATGAGTGTTTTTTCCTTACCTTTTCCTTAATAACAGATTTCCAAACTTGGTAGAGTCTAGCTTATTTATCTTTAACCTTTAAAAATTGTCATCTTAATTTATTTTTATATGAAATCTTATCTATTCATTTCTAAAGGTCCTATGCAGTCTCCCCACTGCTTCTTCATTTTTTTGGCTAGGTCATAGCTAGAGATCCATGACTAGATAATGTTCTCTTGCCAGGCATTGGGGGGTAGGGTGGTACTGTGGAATGAGCATGGGGTATGGAGCCAGAAAACCTTGGGGTCACATTCCAACTCTACTATGACTTCAGGTAAGTTATGTGATATCTCTGGGCTTCAGTTTCATCTTGTGTAAGTTGAGAAGGTTGGACTAATTGAGGAGATCCATTTCCTGCTATAAATTTATGTTCTTATGCATTGCCTCACTGTCTCTGTTGCAGTTTCCTAGTTTGAGATTTTTGGCTCATAGTTCAGTAGGTGAATTAGATTTAGAAGCCTGAACTCTAGCATCTTGGTAGCAAAGCTAATTCCAGTGGTGGGGTGGGAAGAATAGCATCTGACAGATGATAATTATATGATTGACAACAATATTGTAGTTAGGCAAGTTAGGTTAATTTAAATGATTTCAAGTTCTTAGACAATAAGAGAATTTCAAGCTTAGCTTTATTACTGCTTTTTAGTTTAGATCAGCACCTTATCTTAACTAGCAACTCTGCAAAATCAAACTGATACATCAACTGTAACTCAGCTATTAACCTATCTCTGCTTTACATGTCTACAGATTTTTAAGCTTGAGGTTATTGCTTCGGCTTGAACCTGTTTTGCCTAATGCACATTTTCCCAGTCTGCCATCTGTTCCTTGTATAAATCATTAATTTTCCTTTCTGCTTTCTGAAAAATTCCCTCATTCTGTTTATGTAAACAAAAATCCTGTATGAGGTTGCTGAAACTGATGTTTGAGGCTCACTGTTTTAAATTTCATTGATGCCTCTGTTCTGGATAAAGCAAACTCCTAGTGTTTTTCTTTTGTTGATGTTCTTGTTGGCAGCAGCACAATACAATAATAGGTGCTTGGAGAGGTAATTGTTTGCAGGATTGGGAGTCAGATGGACAGGTTCTTGAAAGTCTCATTACTTATGGAGAAGATACAGGACAATTTTCAAAGGACAGGGTCCAGCAATTACATACACCCCAGGAGGACTGTGGTCCCAAAATGTGTAAATAAGTGATTGTTTTGAACTCATAATTCATTCTCCCATTAAAAATCCTTGTGTATTAGGGTCTGATTTTACTTCATATTGTACTCGTGACCTTAGTGGAGGTGGGAGAAGGGATTCCTTTCCTTTTCCTTGACTAAATGTTCTACTGGTATATTCGCACTGTTGTTCTTTCTCCTTGTTCTCTTGCCAGTTGGCAGTGCTAAATTTCCTCCTTAGACCTGCCTTTCTCTATCTGACACTGCAGACAGTGTCTGCACTTTGATACAGCTTTCAAAAACCCAGAGTCCTCTTCTCTACCATAATTAATCTATTGGTTAGATGATTTTTGGTTAGATGTTTGTTGTAATTCTCCAGTAATATAGCTTGCTTGTAAAGATAGATTTCCTCCCATCATCTTAACAGACCAGAAATTTTGATGAAGTTATGAACCTTGGCTTGATTATGTGCCTTGAAATTTCATCCGTTTTCTGGGACATGTAGACTAATCACTTATGAAGATAATTATGGAAAATTAATGGAGTTTAAACTGTCAAATTTGTGAATAAAAGACATCCTTTCCATCCCCTTTCATAATAGACTTTAATATAGAAATCTGCAAACTGGCAATGAACCTTTGGGCCACTCTCTGTTTTTTATTTTAAAACATTACACAAGACAAGACAAAAAAAAAGCTCTTAGAGAATGATTTTCATTAGTAATTCAATTAGTAGTCCACTGTATTGGTGGGAGGGGAGAGAAAAAAAGGGAAGAGACAGGTGAACATACTCAAAAAAGACTATTTACTAAGGACAGAATGGTTTTGATCTGTTTAGGTGAAGGGTGTAGCCACATTGATGAAAACACAGATAAAGTATTGAAATATATATCATTATCATCAAAGACAATTAAGTAGTCTCATCACTATTTGGCATAATGATGAGTTAAAAATATTTTAAATAGTAAACATGATCTACTAGAGAAAACAAGAGATAAGCAAAACAAATCAAACCAACTATCAAATACCGTGTGTGTTTATACATATACACACCTCCATACATATGAAAGAAAAACATTAAAACCGTGTGTATGCCATTTTCAACAAACTGTACTTTACTAACCTGTATAATTGTTCTAAATGAGGTAATGCTGATAGATTATTCCCACTCTAGGATACAGACGTTTGACAGGGTTCACTATCCATCCTTAATGTGTTTGTGAGAACTTGGAGATTGTGGAATATACTCAACTGGTTCATGTTTCCTCCCCCCCCACCCTTTGCTGCCTACATTTACATGGAATAAACACTACAGTTGGGTCATAATTGGTGAAAGATAACCTACCAAAAGATAATATAAATTGCAATGTTTCTAAATGGAAAAATAGCATCATTTAAACAATATAATATTTTGTTGACATTTCTTCTGTGTATGATAATTCATATTGCTACTTTTCTTATAACCCTTGTGGCATACATGATGTAAATGATGTAGGCCTCATTTTGCAGCTGCAGAAATTAGCATAGGTTAAATGACTTGTAGGATTCAAAACCAGTTCTTTCTGATTCCAAGTTCAGCATTTGACTAGGATGAATTTGTGCAATCTAAATCATTTATTTGTTTAATTTTTCTGTCTCTCCCCTTTGCTACAAGGCTCTCAACTTTTCGGTTCTGGGTGTTGTTGACTTTGCTCAGAATCACAAGGATCTCCTTTCCATTCAAACCCAAAGCTCCTGACCTCATCTGCAGGACAGGGTGTTTTTCTTCATTCAGAGATCCATAGAGATCCTTTGAGATAAGGTGCAGCCAAGACTCCAGAACTACCTTTTCCTCCTCTCATCACACTCCCTGGCCCCACAGGCCAGTTTGGGCATTACTGAGACTTATTGAAGATATGCTAGCTCTGATGAATGGTTTTTCCCTTTATCTCTTAACACTCTGTATGGCTACAATTTTATTACCATTTCAATTGATGTAGAACAGTATTGTATAACAATTGTCCATGCCTTAACTTGTATTATCAAATGTACATTGTCTGGGAAATCAGATAAACGCAAAGACTTTATTTGGAATTGGAAGGGACATTAGAGATCACCTATTTCAATGTCATTTTACCAAAAAAGAACTGAGACTTAGGCTGTTAATTGTTTAAAAGGCCGCTAGGTGGTGCAATAGGTAGTACATTGGGCCTGAAGGGAAGAAGACCCAAATTCAAAAACCAGCCTCAGATACTTACTAACTCTGTGACCTTGGGAAGGTCACTTGACCGCTGCCTCAATTTCCTTCTCTTTGACAAAGGGGCTAATAACAGTTCTGTCTCCATCAGGGTGGTTGTGAGGATAAAATGGGATCATATTTGTAAATGCTCAGCCTGCCAAGTAGGCATGGTAGGCCCTCCCCTCCCTCTTTTTTGGGACACGGCCCTGGGAGACTGGTCAAGATTTACTGGCCACATCCCACACTTGTCTTCATCTTGCAGTAGTAGAATCTTCTGAATCCTCTTATGTCTGGATCCTGAACCATATTTCTTAGCACACTTTTTGCTGAGGTTTATGTAGACCTGGGTAAGTTGAGCAGAGAGATTCTGTTCTTCATGCTTTGGTTGTTAGTGCATAAGTTGTAATCCTCTCCGATGGTCTGGGTGGACATCCACCTGCTGAGTGCCCTGCAGTAGTTTTTAAAAACTTGATGCATAACTGTGTCTGCTCCTCGATTTGCTTGGGGCCACCCATGAGCCAGCATGTTGTTTAGCTGGACTTTGTTCTAGCTTCTGGTTTCATTTGAAAATCCTTTTTCTACTTTGTCTGGTGAGGAGTCTGTCTTCTAAGCCTGTTCCACTCCTAAAATCTAGCACCTGAAAATCAAGAACCACATTTATACCAAGATGAGGAGTTGGACAAGGAATTTTCTTGAGAAACAGAATATTTTTTCATTAAAATAAGGAATCTCCCCATTTGGCCCTGTTTCCAGTCGGGCTTTGGTAAGGCTACTAATGTTGATGGGCACGTGCTTGCTGGGAGCACCAAGTAGCAGTTGGGCAGTGAAGCAAGCTGAATGGGTTTGGGGATAAAATTGACTGGGTGCTAAAAGGTTCTGCATGGAATGTGACAGGATTGGCTGAAAACAACAACAAACCTCCCCTTCAGAGTTGTATTAAAAAATATCTCTATTTGACCAAGAACAAAAATCAATACCGAGCACAAATAATACTAAATCAATCCCAAATGCAAGTAACTCTCCAAAATGATTTTGCTTCATTTTCTTCTCAAGCCATTACACCTTTACTATCCTCATCTGTATTTTGCCACTGCAGCAAAATGCCTGATGTATCAACGAGTATTGATATTTCTTCAAACTTAAAATATTTCTGTAATCCTCTGAGGTATAAAAGGAAATGCCATGGTTTAGTCATTAAAATCATTCAATAATGACTAAAATTCTTAGGTTTTATTCCCTTATTAGCAAGGGAATCTTGACAAAGTTACCTTGCTGCTGCATCAACTGCACTGCTAATTTGAAAGGAATAATCCTTGTTATCTCACTTGTAAAATAGCTTACTATTAAAAATACCTTCTTACCTAGTTAAAAGTTCAGGGGTCTTTTCTGAAGGACCTTGATAAAAGAATAATTTCAAAATTCTCCCGAGGAGGAAATGTATTTCAGGCATAGGGACTTGTGGATGTACCACAAGATCAAGGAATAACTAATTGTATATTGAATTCCAAATTCATAGGATAGGTAGGTTGCGTCTCAAATCTCCATATAAAACATTTGTGTTTTTAAACTTGTAAGTAATGGGGAATCTCTTTGGGGGTTTAAGTAGGGAAGTAACATCAAATTTGGATTTTAGGAAGCTTTTAGAAGCATTGTAAAAGATGAAAGAGAGGAGAGACTCAGGCAAGAAGTTTAAAAGACTAATAATGGGATGTGGACTAGTGTGATCATATTTAGAGTGGCAAGGAGGAAAATGGCTATGCAAGAAATTGTGGGGGTTAACATGAAGGCATAACTATAATTCTTATAAATGTTTTGATGTGATCATTGGTGTGATATGACTAAATACTAATACCAAGGTTTTGTTGAAAATTAAAATCTCCAAAGCTCTTGCCATATTATCATTATTATTTGCCCTTTGTAGGTCTGCTGTTATTTAAAAATAACATAATTAAGACAGTTTAAGCAAACTAGGAGGACCATTATGAAGTCCTCCTAGAAGTAGTCCAGCTGATGTGATCTGAGATGCAAAGTGGATAGTCAGCAATGTTCTAATCCAGAGCTTGGATTTCTAGTCACCTTAGCTCTTTTGACAGTGTCTGTTTACATTTCAGTTTGTAGCACTTTTTTATAGAGCCTTCTTCCTTTAATATTGTGTTTTCCCAGAACCAAATGATAGGTGGAGCATACATTTATAGAGGCTGTACAGATTATAGTGCTGATTGAACAGTTCTCTATGTTATTTCTAAGAAAAGCAACTTTTTATTGATTACCTACTTTTCAGAAGGTCATTGGCATTTTAAGATTTTCAAAGTATAATATAGAGGGGGAAGGGGAATATTTATATTTTTTTTGACTGAAAAGCATGATTCACCCCCCAAAAAATCAGAAAAAAACAGCCTTGTGGCTTTGGATTCAATTGTGATGACTTAAAATATAGAAAATGATTGAATTTTTTCATTTTCTTTTAAGGGAACAGTGACTTTGAAGCCAGAAATAAACTCCATTCCAGAAGACTCTTATAAATTCAATAACACAGTAATTCTGCATTCACTTAATGTTCCTCAATCTGTTTATTCATTCCCCAATAAATGAGGATCTACTTTGTTTCCAGTTTTTTCCAATTACAGAAAATATTCTTCAGATATTTTTGTGATATGTTAAGTATTTCTTTTAGTCATTGATCTCTTTGGGATATGTACCTAAGAGGAGGAAATGTGGGTCAAAGTGGAAAGCCATTCACAAATTGCTTTCTATAATGGTTAGACCAGAGCTTGCCTAGCAGAATGTAACATGAAAACTTAGAATTGTTTTGATTCACTTTTTTCTTACTATTGGTGATTTGGAGCATTCTTTCACTATAGTTCTTTGGAGAGTTTTGCATAATCTTTGATCCCTTTTCTGTTGGGGAATGGTTTTTCATTTGTATGTATTTCTGTTAAGTACTATATATCTTGGATACCAGGTCCTTATCCAAACTATTAATGGCCACTGTAATGGTTTGCACCCCACCAATGCAATCACTTGTCTTCTTACTGTAGTTGTAATGGTTTTCTTCAACAAAAGCCTATTTCATGTTATTGAAATTATTTTATCTTTTATATTTAACCCTTGTTTGCTTAAGAATTTATCCATGACCTGTTTTTGAAGTATCCCTGATTTGACCTTTTATTTATTTATTTTTTATCATGGTAATACTTAGTATTTAAGTTACAAATCTATTTTGAGTTCATGAGGTAATGATATAGTATGAAATGTTGGATTGTACCTCACCTGCTGCCACATCGCTTTCCACTTTTCTCAGCAATTTTTATGAAAAAAAAAAAAGTTCTTTCCTAGGTATTTTAAAATTTAAATTTATCAGACATTGAATAACTGAATTCACTCATTTGTGAATTTGTCTTTACTCATTCTTTTCCACTATTTTGTTTTTTAACACATAGTGTTATTATGTTGTACTTCATTTTCCCTTTTATTTATTTTGTTAATTTGCATTGCTTGTTCCTCCAAATGAATTTCTTTGTTAATCTCTAAATTAATTTGAGCAGTATTATTGATCATAGCATAAATCATGAGTACTGACCAGTTATTTAAGTTATTTATTTCTTTGAGAATATCAGCTCCTCCTTTTTTTTTAGGTTTTTGCAAGGTAAATGGGGTTAAGTGACTTGCCCAAGGCTACACAACTAGGTCATTATTAAGTGTCTGAGACCGGATTTGAACCCAGGTACTCCTGACTCCAGGGCCGGTGCTTTATCCACTATGCCACCTAGCCGCCCCCAGTTCTATATAGTTTTAAAACCCCTTTGTATAGATTTTAAACCTCAACAACTCCTCCCTCCCAGTTAGATATAATTTTCAAATCCCTTTCCCCCAACCCCACAGCCACAACCCAACCCCAGTTTTCTGGTCTTCTACCTTACATCCTCCCAGGTATTCCTTAATCCAGTGGTCCCAGCCTCCTTAGTTGTTCCACAAGAAAAACCCTGCATTTCTGGGCTTTGGGCATTTTCTCTGTCTCCCATACCTGGAATGCTCTCCCTCCCAAATTCGCTGAATTCCTTCAGCTGCCATTTAAAATCCTATCTTCCACAAGTAGCATTTCCCAATCTGAGGATTATTTCCAATTACCTGGGCATATTTAATTTGCACATAGCTTGTTTGCCTTTTTTAAAAAGCTTTTTCCTAGTACTTACACAATGCCTGAATTGACTGACTCCCAAATTTTTAATGCATTTTCTACTTATTTTGAATAAAACCTTCCTTTCTATTACTCCCTTTTTGATTTTGGTTTTACTATATAGACATGCTTTGGAATTTTATAGATTTATTTTGTAACATACTACTTTGCAGAAACTTTTCTGTTTCTCTTAAGAGTTTTCTAAGTAAATCATTGTCAGCAGATATGCAAAGTGACCAAATATTTCCACTTCTATGCTTTTAATTGCTTTTTCTTGTCTTACTGTAATTGTTAATTTCCAAAACAATGTCAAATAACAGCTGGTAAAGGGATCAGTTTTTAGGAAAACTTCTAGTGTTTCCCCGTTGCTTTTAATGCTATCTATCTTTGGATTTTAGATAGATACTTTTATCATAAGCATCTTAGGTTTTGTTCAAGATTTCTGGGCATTTGTTGATAAAATTGTATGGTTTGGGATGTTTTCATTTTTAATAAAATTAATTATGTTGTTTTCCCACTGTAGAGGTATAAATCCACCTAGATCATAGTGGATTTTTTTGGTTAATTTTTTTTTTTGCTAAGATCTTATTTTAAAATTCTGAATTAATATTCATTGATGGCATTGTTCCCAATTCTTTTCTTTGCTTTACTTTTCCAGGGTATTTTTCTCATTAATTTTGAGGAATTAAGTAGAATGTTTTCTTAATTTTTGAGAATTTAATATAGTATAGGTATTAATTATTTTTAAAATATTTGATAGAAATCTTATGTAAATTAATCTGGACCAAGGTATTTCTTTGGTAGTTCCTACAGGGTTCTGGAAAACAGACATTTATTTGAAGCTGAATGTAGGAGGGAGACACTGAAGTTTATTAGTCAGGGGGTGACATAGTCATATAGTACTGAAGAGAGATCACTTCCAAAAGAAATGGCATTTGAGTCAATTTTGAGGGCTGAGTAGCGTTTCAACATGTGAAGATGATCAGGAAGGACACTGGTTCTTAACCATGTGGACAAAGGTTCAAAGGATGCAATCAAAAATAACTCCATTTTCCTGGAGCATAGAGTATGTGAAAGGGAAAGGGATGAGATGAGGCTGCCAAGTGTGGATTCCTGTGTCTAGATGCTAGTTTGGCAATTCCCTCTCTTAGTTTAGTTTTGGTTTAGATTATCTCTGGGTTTATTATAATAGAGCTTTTAATATCATTTTTGCTATTTTACTGAATACTAAATAGTGAAATAGCTTTTGAAAACAGAAAAATTTAGTTCAGAAACTTTAATATGTACTACAAGTTGAATCAGACTTTATCATTAATTTCACAAGGCAGTATTTTTTTCTTTAAACTTTTATACTAAATGAGGGAAGTGATAGTTAGCTATAATGTGTCACTATTTCAGATTTTTCTTTTAACCACCTTGGTGAAAATTGCAGTAAAATTGCATCCATCAAAAGGATTAAAGTCTTCTTTTGTGGTAACTTTTATAAGATATTAGGCACAGTCATGAACCAAACAAATTGGGTAATTTGGAATAAATAATCAGAATTTTTGTTTTTTTTTAATATCTGTCCATAATACTTTAAGAATAAAGGATTTCCTAAGAGAAGTGAAAAGTGGAGATGAGAAAAATCTTAGAAGCCCTTTTAGTTTCATGTATTTCTAAGATTTACATTTCCCTCAATTATGGGAAGTAGTATATTATAATCTCACACTGAAAGACTTCCTCTTCCATAGTTTACGCAAGACAACTAATTACTTTATTCTGAGAAATTTTATTGTCATTTATCAAATTGGCAATTCCTTTCAATTTATATCATCTGCAGAGAGCCCAATTTTTATGTTTTCATCTGAGTCAGTGATAAAAAAGTTGAACAGGACAGCCTCACGACATATCATTTGATGTTACATACATATGTCCCTTCATCAGACTTTTTGTTTAAAGCTTCTCAACAGCTGCAGTTTCTTTCTCCACATTATGTTATTAGTTCTATCATGAGCACATGGTAGTTTCCAGCTGTCAGTGATTTGTTCGCTGTGCTCTTTGAGTTATTTGTGAATTCCTAGAAGTCTTGCTCGAGATCAAAATTAAACTCAGTAGTCCAGCGTTTGAAATCTATCATTCCTCCACTAGAAAATTAGAATAGTTGCTTATCCCTAATACTCTAAGAAAAAGTACTGTTTGGGGAGTTCCCCCCCCAACTCACTTTTAATTTTTTCTAATTATTGCCAGACTCTTTCCACACTGGTGGTAGTTCTTTTTCTGTTTAAACAGCTGCTTTCCATCTATAGTGCTTATTATTTTTGGGATCATCTATATACCTACTTTCCTCATTTTTAAATTCCTTTTGAACATAGTAGCAAGCTTGACTAAGTGTAGTCTTAGAAGACTTCTGTCTGAAACACATGATTCTAGTGTCATAAGTCATGTCCTTTTCTTTTCCATTCACAATCTTCTGTTGGAGCAGGGCTTCCTACCCTGGGGCACACATTCTGAGAGTGTGATTAGCTTGTTAAGCTAATTTGGAATGGGTGTTAAAGAAATTTATAGCTTCTGTGTACATGAATAGTAAACTCTAGAATATACTTTCTTTTATATTGAACAGTTTATGTCAGAAAACTAATAAAAACCAAAGGGTATACCCAAAAGGGACTGAAAAAAGGTTCGGAGCCTGAGACCTAGAACAGAAGATAAAAGTAGAATTTGTACCCCCGAGTCTTATAGTTTTGTACTCAGTACATCCAAGTTGCCAGATTTTCTTGGATTTTGTTGCTTGATTCCACGTAAATCAGAATAAACAGACAGACATGAAATGTTGACAGTGTTTTCTTAAGGTTTTACATATATATTGGAATTAACTTTTTTTAGTCATATATTCAAATGATACAGCTTGGTTTTTTTTTTTTTTTAATAGAAATACATTCTGAGAGGCATCTAGGTGGCACAGTGGATACAGAGCATTGGCTCTGGAGTCAGAGGACTTGAGTTCAAATTTGGATTCAGACACTTAATACTTGCCTAGCTGTGTGACCTTGGGCAAGTCACTTAACTCCATTGCCTTAAATAAGTAAAATAAAAACACATTCTTATGTGGGTTTTGGTCAACTATCTGTCAGGTAGTTCCTGAAAGAAAAATTTTAAAAACTATGTTGTCTTAGAGAGTTCCACTTATTCTGCACTATTTATAATATTTCTAATTTTCCTTAAAAACAATTGTTGCTCTTTATAGTCTGTTTTCATGATTTCACTTTATTTGTTAACAAGAACAAACTTTCACTTTACAACTTTGTCAGATTAACTCCCATAGCAAACCTAAGAAGACAATCATATCAACTTCACTCCCTTACCCCCCCCCCCCCCCCCCATCAGCTCTGCTCCTAACCTAACTTTTGTATTAGGCATGAATTGTCCTCTCCAGAATCTTACCACAGTGAGCAGCAAAGTTCCCTCTTGGTGTTCCCCTGACCCAAGTCCTAGTTTTTGTGCTCTTTTCCTCTTTGTTGCATGCATCCATCCCCTTCTTTCCATTCTTTCTCTCTTCCATTTAGCTCTCACATTCAAAGTCAACTGTCTTTTAATCAGTTTCTGGTTATCTTACCAGCCATTTGCCTGATTCCCATAGCAATTTTCCCTTTGCTGATTTCTTTACAAATGGTCTCAAAAAAAAAAAATGAAGGAGTAGCTTCTCTTATGAAACAGAACATTTTTGGACAGAATTTTACATAAAAATTAAATCACTTTTCTTTCAAACAGTGACAAAATTAGCAATCAGAAGTTACTTTGGAAAAAGAAAGGAGAATAGAAGTGAAATAATTTTCCCTGCTTAGGTCAAATCTACAGTTTCTGCCAATTAGAAACATGGTTATAGAAAGCAGAAATATATTAGCAGGTTGAATAAATTATAGATTTATACACAGTTCAAAAGTTTTCTTTGTCCTTGAACCCTCAGTTTATATTGCACCTTATTCCTGACCTAAGATTTCTGGTAAATTGGCCAGAGATTATTCATGTTTTTATGGTTTTCCTTGTATAGAACTAAAGAATTGCTGAGAAATTTGTATTTATAATTCATAATGACTTTTGGATATCCCTGACACCAGTGGCAGATCCCACTCCAGTCCCTCCCCACTTCCTTTACAGATGGCCAGCTCTAGCATTCATCTAGCCTTTGGCACTGGCTTCTGAAACTATCACAATATGGCAGCAGTGGGAAGCCAGAAAACCTTCCCATCCTCAAGCCTTGGGTTTTGGCACTGATTTGTGTTGGTGCCACATGTAGATGCTGCTGTGTGATGGATTCACAAATCATATTAACCTCACTCTTTTTGGAAACTTGTCTATCCCTTTTCTCTGATGGTGAAAAAGGAGAACATGCTGTATGGCATGAATTGAGTATAGGCCTGAAGTCTGAATGCTTTTATTTCATGGGAGCAGATTTCCAAGGAGGCGTCTAGAAAGGGCATGAGATGGGTAAGAGCAGTTGCAGTTGTAACTTCTCCAAAGCAAATAGAGCAATGGTTCATTCTCAGTGGTAAATGGTAAGCAGGCTGTGTGTGTGTATTCTCCCTCTCCCCATGTATAGGTGCCCATGTAACTTAAAAATGTCATTAATATTTTCTGTCCTGAGAGATAAGTGAATAATCTTTGGTTATGAATATTATCTCAAATGCTCTCTCCTTCAAATGATCATCTTTTTTTACCTATTGCTTTCAAGACATATTACATCCCTCCAGGGAATAAAAATTTTTTAAAGGCAGGAAAAATTTTTGTTTTTGAGATCCCTATGCTTAAGACACTTCAAAAATGTTAGTTAAATTGAATGGAATTGAAACTACAGTCACATGTAATACAAGTTTAATTTTTGAATGTTAAATGTTCAAATTGAATAGAAGATGACATTTCCCTCACTGGTCTCTCCTACTGGTCACATTATATATCATCTCTTTATTAGCTATGTGTTTTCTTTCTAACATCGATTTCTAGTAGGGATTCCCAAAAGAAAATAATTCACCATTATAAAGACATTTTGCTTTTGAAGCCTTGCTACAGTAAGGAAAATTCCTTCCTTTTTTCTTGAGGTGGTCTTTTGTTTTGTGGTTGTTTTGTCCACTTATTTATTGGCATATGGGAAGTAGAGTTACTCTGAGTTGCTTAATTTTGCAGCAGTTATTGACACATTATTAGTAAACTCTGTTGTTTTCTCATAATCCAACTCTTGTTATTTGACCAGTTGTTTCGGTATAACATTGCTCCTAAGGAACTAACTTCCTCTTTCTTCCCCTTCCCCCACCTCACTGTTGTTTCAACTGATCTCATGTTCCCCCTGAATCAGTTAAGCACAAGGAGGATGGTTCTATATTATGGTTCCTGTTACTCTGAAGCAGTGATCAGGACAATGATCTTCCTGGAGTTGTAATCGCCTCCCACAGCATGTGAGGGCTCAAATGGACCTTAGAGCATCTAGGCTAACCAGATCATTTTACAAAAGAGGAAACGGAGGCCTGGAAAAATGAAAGTCCTTGTCTGAGGCCACAGTAAATGAGTGACCTCATCAGACATAGACCCTGGGGTTCCTTCTACCGTGTTATGTTGTTCTCTGTGTGCTTTCACATAATCTATAAAACTTTTTTTTCCAAATTAATTTGAATTAAAATCAATTTTGTTTTAAACATGTTCTGAAAAATTTTATAACTTGTTAAAAACATCTTAGGATGCTGCACAACCAATTCTAGGACTCGTTTTTAAAAACAGCACTTTTCACCCTTTGTTTTCACCCCTATTTTGGTTAAACAACAAATTACAAAAGGGATAAAAATCTAATTGTTTTTAAAAATAGCTCTTTTCACCATTTGTTTTCACCCCTATTTTGGTTAAACAACAAATTACAAAAGGGATAAAATTCTTTGACAGAACTCCAAATCATTCAATAAATGCAGGAAGCTTTTCATGTTGTTTATTTAGATCCTATCATATTTATTAATTATATCATATCATATATTATGTTGATCATGATGAAGTCAATTTGTTGTCTAAACCAGAGTTTTCATTGTTAGCCTTTGATTTGAAAATTCCCTGCTTATCAGAGAGAAATCCAAATCTTAAATTATGGCAAAAGTTCCCTTTCCCCCCTTTTTTGAGAGGTATAAAAGAATGACCCGATGGCAATAAAAGAAAAATAACATTTTCCCCCCTAACTGTACACCCTGAATGAACCTGATAATAGAATACAAAAATATATCAGTTCATGTATTTTCAGGTTTTAAAACACCAGTGTTTAAGAAGCTTATTACTTGTTGATAAAGTCCCATACTGATCATTAATAATTATATTAATTGGGAAATAAGAACTCTCACATAAACCACACAGCCTAACCACCACTTGACCCAGACCCAGAGGGTGGGAAGGGATATCAGAGGTCATCCAGACTAAGCATCTCCTCTGCAATGTGCCTGAAGAGTTGTCTCCTAGGCTTTTCTTGAAGACCTTCAGGAGGGGCACCCCACTGTCTCAAAGAGACTCATCCCAAGGTAGTTGCCTCCCTTCAATGTCTATTCCTCACTTGTAGGTTGGCTTGAGGAGCCAAACAGAACAGGTATCATCTCTCTTCCTAAAATGTGATTTCCAGAACTGTGTACCTATTCCAGATGGGATCTGACTGGGACAGGGAAGTCAAGAGTGAGCAGTGGTTCTCTTGATGCTCCTAAAATTAAATTAACTTTCAGTAACTACCATAGTCTGCCATTCTCCAAATTCCTTCTCTTTTTCAGATAATCCACAGACCAGGAAGTTGACTTTTTGAATCTGCCATAAAAGACTTTACATTTGTCCCTATTACACTTAACCGTATTACATTCTACCCAGGATTTTAGCATGCCAACCCTGTATTCATCCATGTTCATTGATGAAGAATGTTAAAGCTGTTTAAGGCCAACCCCAAGAAGCTCAACCTGGTCCCAAAGCCCAGGCTGACACTTCTTTGGGACAGCTGTGATCTTAATCCTTCTAACTTGCTCAGTTGTCTAGCCTTTTGAAGTTTGTACAGGTTGTTTACACACACACACACACATCTCCTTTGTACCTCTCATGGCTCTGTGAGGTGGCTACTGTTAGTATTATTCTCCTTTCTTATTTCCACTGAGATGGGTGATTGACTGTCAATTTAGTTATTGACCCTTGGCTCCCTGTTGCTGCCCGAGTCCAGTTTAAAGTCCTTTGCTGGACGTCCAGGGCCTAATCTAATATTGCCCTGTTACCGTTGTTTGTGTCTTCCCCTCCCAGTGCTCTGTTCCAGGCTTTCTCATGCCTTAGTTCGCTCTGGCTCTATGATTCTTATTAAGATGTCTCCACTTTCTCACTTAATGAATTCCTACCTAACCTTTAAAATCAAAGCAAATGGCACTTTTGTGAATCTTCTCTGAATCCTGAACCAGTTTTCCTTCTTGTGCTTAATGAGTATTTCCCTAATACATCTACATGTTTTGTGGTTATCTGGAGATGGGAAATAGAGGAGTGTTTTATTTTGTGTTCATTTATATAATTCTCACTTACAATTCTTCCTGCCATTTTGAAAAGTCTCCTGGGCTGAGGAGAAATCCTCAGCAAAAGATTGTGGGATTGACTGGATTATGATTTGCCATGAAATCTTGGGGACATCTTCCTAAAGACCCTGTATAGCCTTTTGAAATCTCATTCAAAGCAGAGATTTGCTATCAGTTTTCAAACAAGTGAAGCTCCGGTTACCAAGATAGTGAAAGGCAACCACAACAATAATCCTGGGTACAAAAGAAATTGGATCGCTGTTCCTTTAAATAGAAACTGTCCTTCTGAAGAACTGGTAGAACGGTGGCAGAGCACCTTCCAGAAGGTCCCTGGGCCGCCTGGAGTGTCAGTTGGGACTGGATGTGAACAAGTGAGAGCTGGAGGAGGAAAGGCCTTCCTGGATTCAGACCCTGTTCCCCTTTTCTGTAGTTTAGTGATGTGACTGCCCTGAGCTCATGGTGGGGGGGCTTAGCCTTAATCAGATGCTCTGTTAAGGAATCGTTAGGCCGTTGTCCCAGAATACCTTTTCTTATTTGAAAGAAAGCTGTTCATTTCTAAGTCTCACTTTGATGATGAAATAAGAACAACTTATTAGCCGTTTTTATGATAACCTCTTAAATGTATCATCTCAAAAACAACTGTTTCCTCAACCCCTCCCTCCCACCTGTAATACATAAAAATGTTAACATGTTGGTGTTTTTGAGATAATCCTTTTTATTTTGCTTCAGACATTTTTTAATGAGTTGACTTTGAATTAGATTCCTTAACTAACAATTGGTTGGAAACTGTAAATGTCTGAAAAATTTCATATTGAAGATAAACAGAAGAAAATAATTTCTTTCATAACTTAAGCACTTAAGTTTGTAATTTTTGTTCAAGCATATGCCAGGTCACCTCTAAATTTTAAAACATCAGTTGTGTGTTACAAGTCTCAAATATTTAAGTTTCACAAATAGTCAAAATAGGAAACTACTAGGCAAAACAGATCATACATGTGTTTTGATCTTAGAAAGCAGTTTCAATTAAATTTGTATTTCATGTAATAATGGACAATAACAGTCCTAAACCATAGTAAATCAAGTGAGTACTTAGACATAGGATTTGATATTTGTTCTTTATTAGAAATTTAAACTTGTTTTAAGTTCAAACTTTAAACGGTTTTTAAAATTGAGATGTACTGATTACAAGAGTTTTGTGTAATGCTGTGAAAGGTATTTTATAATCCATATATGAAGTGAAATGATCCAAAGAATTCTAGAAGAAATGAATTCTTAAATCAGTTTATTCTTTAAGTGTGTGAGAAATGAAATATAATTTGTTGCCAATAGATAGCAAAATGTTTAAGAATCCTTTTAAGAGAAAACTATATGTATTTTCCTTAGTAAAAAATTAATAACCTTGATTATACTATTTTAATTTTTGATGACTTTTTTTTTCTGTTGATGTATAGAAATACATGCTAAAAAAGTACATCATCACTTAATGCTAATTGATTTTTTAAGAACGTGACTGGTGAAAGTATTATAGAATCCAGTCTGGAGAATGGACTGCTCCATCAGGATTTGGTTGTATTATATGAAGGCGCTTCATCAAAATGTTACAGTAGCAGTTTGTGAGGTGTGCCATACCTGTAATCAATAGATTTTTAGAGCTGATTAATGATGTTGTGAGTAGGAAAAATGTGTTTTTCTCATAATGGATGGCTAATATGGCAAAGTTTATTTCCTAGAATTTCAAAACAATTTTAGATTTTAGTAGTTTATGGTAATAGATAATCAGGAATTTTTGGTTCAAGACAGTTTAAAATAGATTTTTATTATGAATTACAATTATTGATGGAAGGCTTTTGTACAAAAAATCAATTTAGCACAATTTTGTGCTAAAATTAGGATAAAATTTAGTTGCTGAATAAAATGAGACTAAAATATCATGAAATGATGTAGCATTTTAAATGTTGTCTGATGTTTTGAGAAACTATCTACTAAAAAAAGAAAGAAACAATCTATCTTGAATATTTGTGGTTATAACAGGTGCTGGAAGAGATACCCATGGTCTACTTCATTCAATCTCTTAATTTCTAGTCCAGTTTTTATTAAGCATCTATTCGAAGTCCAGGTAGTGGGATTCATTTGAATCAAGAATATATTAGAATTGTAAAAGTATTGCATATGGTACGAGGAGAAAAATTGTTAGAATTGGAGAATCAGAGAAGGCAAGATGTGCAGAGACGTGGGGTGGGGGGACTGGAGAGAGTACATTTCAATCATGGCAGAAGCAGGGATGGAAGTGTAGAGGAACTTTAGAGCAGTCTATTTGGGAATTTAAAGTTCCCAACATAGTGGGAAGAGATTGAAATAAACTCTGGAAAAGTAAAGTGGTGTCCATGATGGCCACCTGGTTTAGGACAGGTAGAATATGTCTGGCAGGTATGTTTGCGGCAGCTTGGCAAGAGCTGATTGGTAGAGTTTCTTTACCTGAGAGTTCTCTGGGCCAGTAAAATTCCAGGTTCTGTTCCACCAGCCCCTGCTACCCTGTGCTTTTCTCTGTCTTTTTACTTGTGGGACCAGATATTGAACTTAAAAATGGGAAGTATGCTTAGTGAGCCACAAGGATGACTTGACCATATCTATGCCTAAAAAAGATGATTCTGGCAACCATGTGGGTCTGAATTGGAAGCAAAAGAAAACAGTTTAGGGAAGACATGTTGAGAAGTTCTTGGAATAGTCTGGAAGAGTGAAAATGAGAGTTGATTCTAAGAAAGTAACAACTAAAAGCCAAAGAAGAGGAAATAGATGTGTGAGAGAGATGGAAAGCAAAAGAGGTTGCTTGGCAAGGACACAGAATGTTCCAGAACTGCAAAAAGAAGCAGACTGGGCAAATGGTGATGAAACAGCTTCCAATAGTGAAGTCAAAAGAAAAAGTACCCATTTAGTGAAAGAATCCTTTCCATAATATTATAATATAAAAATATAGGACATTACAGGCGGCAAGGTGGCATAGTGGATACAGTGCTAGGTCTGAAATCAGGAAGACATGATTTCGAATCCAGACATAGACCTTGGGCAGGTCACTTCATATTTGTGGCAGCGCTAAGCAGGTGCCATATCAGTGCTGGATGAATTACTATTATTGATGTGGTTATTATCTAGTAGTCACCAGTTCCAGGGACTCATTGAATGTGATATTGTAGAAAATGGGGTTTGAATCGGGATTTCTGACTGGACAAACTGCCAAGCTCTTCTGAGGCTTTAATCTGTCAAGTTGGACTACTCTCTCCTGCTAAGCCAAGAGGATTGTCAAGAGGTCCAGATGAGAGGGAGCAGAAGTGCTTTGCAAACCTTACAAGTGCTCTGTAAATGTCCTCTGTTACTGTGGAAACACTTCATTGTTGGAGACCATCCCATACCACTAATTAGTAAGTTCTTTCATATATTGAACCAAATCCACCTGTAACTTGTATTTGTTACAGTTTGTAGCCTTTGAAGCTACACAAATGACATATGATTTCCCTTTAAAACATAAAGTCTTAGAGGCTTTTCACCAATTTATGAGTTTCATTCTCATGCTGCTCTAGTTAGTTCCCGTTAAATTTGGGTTGAAACCAAATGCAACCTGTGCAAAGTACAGTGAAATTATTTTCTCCCCTGACAGACTAAAGCAGACTAGAATTACAGTGAACTTTTTAAAAAAAAAATAGCTGTGTGAAACTATTGGTTCATATTGAGCTTGTGACTACCAAAAACCCAAAGTTGTTTTTTTATGCAAAATACTTCAGACTTATCTATCCCATATCTGTATATCATTGTTGTTTAGTTGTGTCCAACTCTTCATGACCTCATTTAGGGTTTTCTTGGCAAAGATCCTGGAGTGGTTTGTCATTTTCTTCTCCATTTCATTTTATATGTGAGAGAACTGAGGCAAACATGGTTATGTATCTTGCCCAGGGTCACATAGCTAGTAAGTGAGATTTGAAACCAGAAAGATGAGTCTTCCTGACTCCAGACCCAATACTCTATCTCCCAGGCCACTTTGCTACTCTTATTTATATTGTGTGTATAATTGATTTTTAAAAATCTTAAGTACAGCAGTTTGCATTTCTTTTGAATTTCAAGTTATTGTTCCAAGCCTTTGTTTAAAGCAACTGGATAGTTTTTCCTTCTCTTTACACACCATGTCAGAAATATTGCCTCATTGTTTGGTTAAACGCTAGACATCTAATAGGTATAAAAGAATACAGTATTCTTACAGGTAACACTTTATATCCCGATGTTTTCTTTTCCTATTCAATTTCTTTCAGTTTCTTTTGTCATTTCTTTGAGGATTCTTTGAGAAACTTTGGGTGGGCACATGCTTTATTCAGAATGGCTGCATCTGATAAGTAGTGACTGGGGAATTGTGACTTATTCTGGGATACCTTTTCTGACCTGGTTAGTGGACTTTATGGGGGTTTTTTTGTTTGTTTTAGTTTTTTGCAAGACAGTGGGGTTAAGTGGCTTGCCCAAGGCCACACAGCTAGGTCATTATTAAGTGTCTGAGGCTGGATTTGAACTCAGGTGCTCCTGATTCCAGAGCCAGTGTACTGTGCCGCCTAACCGCCCCAGTGGACCTTATCTTGTAACTCATACGCTGACAGTTGTGAAACAGTTAACCCTACTTGATTATAAACTCTTTCTTTGACTCATATTAACTGATATGAGCTGGCCACATTGAATTAGTGCTCTGAATATTGGCTGTAGATCTTGAGTTGTCTTCCTAAAGGAGAAAAAATAGGAGTGTGTGTGTGTGTGTGTACACACACACACACATATATATATACACACAAAAATATACACATATAAATTTAAAATTACAATCAAATTTTTTTTTATTCTTTCAATTAAGATAAAAAAAATTTCTGTAGTTATCTTTGTCTTTCTGCTAGTTTTGTTCTTTCCCCCTTCCCTATTTTTCACAGTGGTTCTCTTACTAATGGTATCCTTCTTTATATTGGTTTAGGCTTTGAACAAATGAGATTTTGGGGGAAAGTATGACTCTAGTTAGACCAATATAGTTACAGTTTGTTGATTTGGCCACTGGTTAAAGCATTTTATTTTGTTCTCTGTCCCATACACCTGTCTTTGTAGTCATTTCTTAACCTTTAAATTCCCTTTTAAGTATTCTTTTTAGTTTATTCAGACATACCTCAGACATCTAAAAATCTTGCTTTCCTCTTCCTTAGTTAGTGGGTATACCTCACACTCCTCAGCATCTAGTATACTGATTCAGGAGATGTGACTTTTCCTTAATTTTTCATTAACTTAGTATAGGTTCTGGTGCAGTAGACTCTTAATAAATCCTGGATGGATTGTCAGTAAAAACTTAAGAAGCAGTGTGTCATCTTACGAAGAAAGATGATTACAGGGATCATTAGGCCAGTCTTCTTTTTTTTTATTTTTGAACTGAGCCTGTGATCTAATTGGCTATCTCTACCATTGAAGATGAGCACCCACCATCAGCTTAGTCTCAAGAGTTTGTCAGTGACTTGTCAGAAGTCAGACCACCCGTGTCAGAGCAGGATTTGAACTAAGGTCTGCAAACTCTGCATTCCACACTCAGTCCATTCTGCTAGACCCCATAAATGTTTTAGATATAGTGTTCCTTATGCAGTCTGATCTCCCTTCAGGGTTTAGAGGTTGTTAAATCCCTTCTCTTCTTTTCTTGATTAATTTTTTAAAATTTTATTTATTTACACAAGACTAAAATTGTCATCTTATAAGAGTAAACATTATTCCCCCCTCCCCTATAAAAATAGAAAAAACTCACAAAAGTAAAATGAGGGAAAAAAAGAAAATTGTACTTCAGGCAGTGTTCAGATACTATCAACTCTGTCTCTGGAATGGATCACCTTTATCATAAATCCCATCAGAGAAGTTGCTTCAATATTTTTTCCCCATAGTTGCTATTGCTAATTGTATTTCCCTCCATCCATTCTTCCCTACTCCCCTTTATTCTCTTTTCACTTCATATGTTGTGGGGAAACCAAGTACAGCAGACAGGTCACTGACCCTGGAGCCAGGAGGACCCAAACCCAAATCCCACCCCAGATACCCAGCAACCACCCAGCTGCATGAACCTGGGCAGGGCACCCTACCCCATCACCTTGCAAAAAACAAAAAAAAAATGTGTTGTAATCTGACTACCTTGTTCTCTATCACCTACACCTCCCCCCCTTTCCCTCCCCCTCCTTCTGATCCCTTTTTCCCATTCCCTTTCCTTTTTCTTCTGGGATAAGATAGATTTCTATACCCTATTAAATGTGTATGTTTTTTCCTCTCTGAGCCAATTCTCATGAGTCTCTCTTATTTCCACTTGCCTTCCCCCTCTTCCACTCCATTGCAAAAGTTTTTTGTCTCTTTTATGTGAAACATCCTAACCCATTCTACCTCTCATTTATTTCCTTTCTCCCAGCATATTCCCTTTCTTGCCCATTAACTCCATCTTTATTATATATTATGCCTTCACATTCAGCTGCCTCTTGTGCTTTGTATAGGTGCTTCTTCAAACTTCTTTATTAATTGAGAAGGTTCACATAAGTATTATCAGTTCCCTTCCCATGCAGGAATACACACAGTTCAATATCATTAAATCCCTCATAATTTACCTTTCCCATCCACCCTCTCTTCACCTGAGTCCTGTACTTGGAAGATTACACTTTCTGTTCAGCTCTGGCTGTTTCAGCAGGAAAGTTTGAAAGTCCCCTGTTTCATTGAAAGTCCATCTTTTCCCCTGAAAGAAGATGTTCAGTTTTGCTGGGTAGTTGATTCTCAATTTGTAATCCATGCTCCTTTGCTTTACAGAATATCATATTCCAAGCCCTATGAGCCCTTAAAGGTAGACACTGCCAAGTCCTGTGTAACCTTGACAGTTGCAGTACAATATTTGATTTCTTTCTTTATGGCAGCTTGGAATATTTTCTCCTTGACTTGGGAGGTCTGGAATTTCTCTATAATGTTCCTGAGAGTTATTTGGGGGGGGGGGGGATCTCTTTCAAGAGGTCAATGGATTTCCTCAATTTCTATTTTACCTTCTGCTTCTAGGATATTGGGGCCATTTCTCTGTAGAAATTATTTAAAAATGAAGTCAAGGCTCTTTTCCTGGTCATGACTGTTATGTAGCCCAATAATTTTTAAGTTGTCTCTTCTGGATCTGTTCTCCAGGTCAGTTTTTCCAATGAGATATTTCATGTTTTCTTCTAATTTGGTTTTGTTTTATTGTTTCCCGATTTTTCCCACAAAATCATCAGCTTCCTTTAGCTCCACTCTACATTTGAAGGAGTTGTTTTTTTCAGAGAACTTTGTCTCCTTTTCCATCTGGCCAATTCTACTTTTTAAGGCATTCTTCTTCTCCTTAACCTTTTGGGTTGCTTTTACCTTTTGACCTAAAGTGGTTTTTAACATGTTATTTTCTTCATTTTTTTTTGTATCTCCTTAAACAATCTGCTGACTTGGTTTTAATATTCTTCCTGCATTGCTTTCATTTCTCTTCCCAGTTTTTACTCTACTTCCCTTATTTGATTTTCAAAATCTATTTTGAGCTCATCCATAGTATAAGACCAATTCCTATTTTTCTTGGAGGCTTTGGATACAGAATCTTATATTTTGTTATCTTCTGAATGAGTGTTTTGATCCTCCATGAGACCAAAATAATTATTCATGATCAGGTTCTTTTCTGTTTTCTCATTTCCCCAGTCTGTGCCCTGGTTTAGAGGCACTTCCCAAGCTTTTGAGAGTTATTGGAACATCCCTACAAGGACTTCAGTTCCTTCAAGGTCTTATGAGAGGTTCTGACTGTTCTCCTGCCTATGCTTTGGTCTGGTGATAACCACAAGCACTCCCCTTTACCCAAGAGCTGTGAGGAGGGTACCTGCTCTATGGTCTTGGGGGGGCCTAGACTGAGCCCAGGGTCTGGACAGAGCACCAGAGTCCTGCCTCAGGGATAGCATAGAGGCCTCGACAGTCTCCCCTGACCCCTTACCTTCTATGGGCCGAGCTCTCTGGAAGCAACTGCCCGGTGGCTCCCTGCTGGCTGACTGCAGACCCGTTTCCATTTCCTGGCTGCTCGTGAGGGCCACCCTGATCTGAGCTCCATCCTCATTCTGGCAGAGATTTCCCACTGATCTTCTGAATTGTGCTTGGTGATCCCTAGATTGGGAGGTCTGGAAACTACTTCTGCTGACCTGAGCCCAAGTGCCCCTGGGGCTTTTCCCGGAAGACTGGAACTTGTTTGCTCCATCAGGCCATGACTTTAGCTACCCTTCCAATCCCAGTGGAACAGCCTTTCCAAGGATCTTCCAAGTTACCTTGGGCTGGAGAATTGATCTACTGGGTCTTTCTGTGGATTTTACCTCTCTAAAATTTAATTTGCCGTAATGTTAAGGTTTTTGTATTTTGTTAGAGATCTTCTGGAAATTCCTGCCTTCATGCCACCCCCTTGATTAATTTTTTTAAAATATCTTTTCATTGTATATTCACATTTTGGAAGAGGAGGCAAATGAAACTAATGTGATTAGATTTAATTTGCATCTAGAGCTCCAAACCCTGTTTTTTGACTTCATTAGAAATTCCAGCAACACTTCATATTCAATTTTTTTTTTTTAGGTTTTTGTAAGGCAAACGGGGTTAAGTGGCTTGCCCAAGGCCACACAGCTAGGTAATTAGTAAGTGTCTGAGACCAGATTTGAACCCAGGTACTCCTGACTCCAGGGCCGGTCTTTATCCACTACGCCACCTAGCTGCCCCATATTCAGATTTGAAATAAATTCTTGTATTTACTCCTAAACTTATCCTTCTGCTCATCTTTTTCTATTGATGAAATTATAACCTCCTTCCTCAGGTTTTAACTCCAGACTCATCTTGGATTGAACCCTCCCCTCCATCCACCATCCATCTCATCATCCACCTAATCAGTCCTCTCTCACATGCAACCTCATCTGTGGACTTATCTTTCTTTCCACCAGTCTCTTTGAGTTCAGGACCTCTTCTTGTTAACAAAACTGCTCTAATTGCCTTGTTTTATTCTCTTTTTTGCCACCTAAGTTATCTGCCCAGTGTATTGCTCTGATAATAACATTTTTCTTCTCAGAAACCTGCTTTGTCTCTGTACTGCTTCCTGGATGAAGTATGAATTTGAGAGCCTTCACCTTGTCATGCCAGTCTGCTTTGTCAGCTTTATTCCCAACCGCCTTCACACACATTTGATTTTCTAGTTGACCTGGACTACTCTGCAGTACTCCTTTTTCATCTCACTCTCTTCCTTCATTAGTTGTCAGCTCCTTGAGCATTCTATCATGTTACAGAGTATCAAGAATTGAAAAAGACTTTGAAGTTTCAACTAATCCCAGTCTATAATTGAAGGACAGTTCTCTCTATAACATACTTACGATCATTCAACCTTGGCTTTTTTTAAATAATTTTTTTCTTTTAGTTCCTTAATTTCTTTTAGTAACAGGTGGTAAATGAAATCTGAGACAATGAGCTTCACTCAGAATGTACTTTTCATACTCATTTTTTAGAAAAGTATTTTTCTTACAAATCACAACAAAAGCCAGTGTAAATAAGAAAAACTGAATGAAGCAGCTAAAGCGGGACAGGTTCAGATTTAGGGTTTTCTTACCTATCAGTTTTAAAAGACCTATCAGTTTTAAAAGTCTCTTCTTTTGACTCCATTGTTGTGGATTGAAAGAAATTCTCTCTCTCTCTCTCTCTCTCTCTCTCTCTCTCTTTTTTTTTTGCCAAATGTCTTTATCTTCCTGATCCATCCAGTGTTTTTTAATAGACTTTGGACTTTGGTGTGAAAATCCCTGAATGCTGAGATAGCATAATTATGCTGCTAATCTGGAACATATTAGAGTCACTGCTTCTACTTTGTTTTCAAAAAACTATCTCTCCAGAAATTTCTCCAAAACTTTTATTTTTCTCCAAACTTCTAATGGGGTTTAATTTAATACCAGATGAGCTTGAAGAAGCAAGTTCCTGTAATTGAACGTGGCTCCTTTAACATGACTGTACTCTTGCTTAATCAAGAAAGGGAGGTGGAAATGGTTCTGACCTTGGGTTTTGAGGAACTTTGATGGGAATCCATTGCTACTTGAGATGAGCCATTCAACTTCTGGATAAATCTTCATTACTAAGAAGGGATTTTGCTTTCCTGAAAACCTCTCTATCTGCCCTCTGTCATCTCCATTATTCTTGGTTTTACTCTCTGGGCTCAGAACAAATCTTACCCGGTTACACATGATAGTCTTGTAAATACTTGAAGTCTGTCTTCTCCCAGATTCCTACTACTGCTTTTTATATGGCATATTCTTGGGGCTCCTTATTAATAGTGATTGCCCTCCTCACCTTATCAGCGTCCTTCTTAAAATGTTGGATCAGAATGAAGCACACCAATGTTCCAGATGTCCTCTTGCTTCATCAGAATACAGTGGAACTATAGCTTCATTTGTTCTGGACGGTAGACTCCTTTGATGCTGTTTTAAGATTATTTTAGATTATTTGACTGATGAACTGTACCTTTGATTAGTAACAAGGTTACAGTTAACTAACCCCCCCCCCATCTTTTTCAGGTGCTCTATTTCTCTCTTTGTGGTAAAGTTGATTTTTCTTTAAATTCCAAGGGCGATTAATTTTTGCTCTGTATTCTAGCCTTTCAGAACTCTTTTTGAAGGCTGACTCTATCATTCCATATATTAGCTGTCCTTCTGAGTTTATATATCATCTGCAATTTTGATGAATTTTCCATCTATACTTTTGTCTAAGCCATTGATATAGTTAACAACTCAGAGCCAAATGCAACTGCTTGAAGCATTCTACCAGAAAACTCCTTTTCTTTGACTTGCCATTCATCCAGTTCTGAATCCACCTAATTTTACTCTAAGACCATATCTCCTTTCTTGTTCTAGTCCATCCACAAGGATAGCATGAGCAAGGCTATTAAATGTTTTATTGAAATCTAGGAAAATTATGACCATAATATTGCCCTGATTGATTAGTTTAGTAAATCTGTAAATGAGATTAGTCACATGAAGTATTCCTGGTGAACTTGGCTCTTTGTGATCACTTCTTCCTTCTCTAGATGTTTTACTAACCAACTCTTTAATAATCCCTGTAGGACTTTGCCAGGAATTGAATTTGATAAGCCAACTAACCAACATAGTTTATGGGCATTACTTTTATTCCTTTGAAACACTGGTATAATATTTGCCATTTTTAATCCTGTACTTCTCTCTTCACTTATCTAAACACTTTCAAAGGTCCCTAACTGGCTCTGTAATCATTTTTACTAGTTCATTTAGTATCTAAGAACATAGTTTATCTGAGCCTGCGGTTTGAACCTGGCACTCTCACACTATCTTGATGCTCATCTTGGGGTTCAATTCCCTGTTAGGCATTTTTATCCTTTCCATTCTAGTCTCTTGGCAGAGAAAATGGAATTAAAAAGTAATTCTGCCTTTTCTCAGTTGTCTTCATCCCATGTGACTAAGCAGCCATCCTATGCCTTCTTTGATCCTTCTAATTTTTTGATTTGGTTGTCTCTTTTTCAGAGTCAGCTTATTCTGAGCTTTAGCCCTTTTGACACTGTTCTTAAAGAACTATGCTACTCTTTGGCATCCTCTGTTAGCATTTGTTGCTTCTTTCTTGTGAAAATCTTTTTTTAAACCAAGTAATTTCCCATGTATAACCTTTTTTTTTAAAAGAAAACTCATTACTTTTTTTTTTTTTTGCCCTCAGAATTATTTTCATGCTTTCAGAATTTCATTCTGGAGAACTTGCTATACACCTTTGCTGATTTTCCTTATAATATTTTAAGCCATGGAATCTTCTGCATTCCCATCTCTGAGCCCTTTGAGACCTACTTTCATCTAGAATTCATGTCAGATTTATTCCTGTATTTGCCTCTATCACAAAGTCTTAGTTGAAGCAACCATTTATTCCTCCCTTCCCATGGTTCCCTCCAGTTCTCCTTCAGCAATCAGGTCCTTTTTGTTGGTGAAAATCAGTTATGGAATAGCAGTTCCCCTTGTTGCATCTTCTGCCTTTTCAAAAATAAAATGAGAATTTCCAGATAATTGAAGTCTCCCAGCACTGTTGTCTCAGCATATATTCTCCATTAAGCTTCTCTCCTCCAGTTCCTAGATTTTCTCACTTGGGTATTTCTTTAGAATGTGTATTCAGTGCTTTACTCTTCCTCTCCCCTGCCTCCATCCCACCCTCACACCTTTACATTTTTATATCCTACCAAGCCTAAAGTTTTAGTGAAACCTGTGAGGTCAAATTTGCCTCCTTGCCCCAAGATCCCTAGTTTCTTTCCCTTGGTTCATTTTATTGGAACTAGGTATGTCAAACCTAGAACAAACATGCAAAAAGTCCATAAGCTAGGCCTCTGATTTTCCAATTGAGAAGTCTGAAGTCCAGAAAGATTATGACTTATTCAAAAGTTAAATGACATTAGTAACAGAGCTTTCAGAAATGGTACATATGAACAAGTCTTAGAAGCACTTCATCCCTGTGTGGTTCAGAAATCTAATGAGGAATGATAAGATATATTTGCCTGAAGTCTGAAATATTGAGATGGCTTTAAACTGAAAATAGTATAGGAAGAAAATTGCTTGTACGTTCACCAAGATGCCACAATAACAGGTATGATGTAAGAAGGATATTAGTATTTAAGAGTCAACAATTAACAGAAATCAATCTCTATGAAAAATAGTAAAACGAGAGAATTCAGGAACTGGATAGTGGAGAAACCTGGGTGAAAATCAGTGGAGAAAAGAAAAAACAATTATTGAGAAATGACTATGTAGACTCCTGACTTGAAGGCGAAAGTATCTTTATGAATTTGGGAAATATCACAAGCCTCCCATGGAGGTAGGACTTAGCAGGGGACTTCACATAGATGGATTTTTGTTGGAACTTATCTACTAGAAGAAGTACAGAGCAACATTGAATCTTGGCTTATCTTATTCTTCCGAAAGTAGAGGAAACAACAGCTGACTTGCCTTTTTTTAGTGTTTTAAAATTGATGCTTTTTAAGAACATCACTGTCATTTTGCAATGATATCCTCGTCCCTCCCCCTTGTAACAAAATAAACACTTTTCATTTTTGACAAGATATTCCTTATTCTGTGCTTATGATCCAGTGTCTCTAAAGAGAAGTGAGTCATGTTTCATTATCATCCTTTTTTGATTGTCACATCGATTGGAGGTGTAACGATCCTCAGTGCTATTCTCAACCCAACTTCGATCATGAGAAATTGATTTCTATATATGTATACACACATATACATACCCTAGATGTCTTTAGTAATGCAGTGAGAATTCTGTAAGAGAGTGATTCCTGAGAGGTCCTGTCAGTTGTGTAATAAAAGGCATGGAGATGAGAAAGGCAAATCTTGTCCAAATTTTCAAAAAAGAAGTAGATTCTCTTAAGGTTTAGGCTTGTCAACTGGTAATCATTGAGAGCCAGTATAAGTTCATGTCAAACCATCTTCATTCCTTTTCGCATTATTATTAGATTGGTAGCTCTAAATGCTCTCTATGTTCTTTACTATGTTAGATTTCAGCAAGACACTGGAAAAAAATTCCTTCATGATGATCTGGATAAGATGGAAAGATGTAGATTTGGAACTATTGGAGGGTGACCAGGTTGGAGAGAGCTTTTCAAAACCTATTATTAAAGGACTAATTAAAGAAACTACGGTTGATGATCCTAGAGAGAAGACTCAGGGTCAAGTCGACAGTCTCATTTTCAAGTATTTGAAGGCCTCTGATGTGGAAGGTTTAGAACTGGTTTTCATTTGTAGAAGGGCACATTTAAGCTAAAGTCATAACAGTTTTCTAAAAGTATAAACCCCTCATAAAGTAGTGAGTTCCTGATTCCTCGGATTTTTTTTAATAGAGTCTAGCTGACCACTCATCAAGGATCTTGTTCAGGGGATTTCTGTTGAAGTTGCGTGACCTTTGAGATCTTTTTTGGACTCTCATTCTGTTCTTTGTTGATGATTATCCTGAAGGACTAAATTGAATTATTTGTCAGAATCTAAAATTAATAAAACTTCTCTCTCATTTCTCTTTCTGAAATCGAATACTCGTTAAAAAAAAACTTCTCAAGCTTCCTGATATTTCTTATATAACTAAGAAAATGAAAGTGTACTTGAAATGTTGTATTACCAGATGGACAAAGTGATCCCTAATTCAAAATTCATGGTACTCTTAAGAGTATCCTTTAGTCCTTTAAAATCTGTTAATTTTCTTTAGTTTATGGTATTCCAGAAAAATAGTTTTCATTGGGTTGACAAATAGATTTTAAAATTATAAAATAAAATATGACAGAAATTTCCCATCGCAACTGGTTGTTTATAACCCGATCAAATACTGCCATCTGGTGGACAAGATAATATCTGCAGCTAGATTGATTGAAGCTGAGAATACTTTTAGTTGCTTTTGGCTTTATTGGTGCATTTTGCATGACTAACCTTTGAAAAATAACTTTCTACTTGCAATTATACCCTGTACATGTGACAGAGAAATGACTGAAAGCTAATGGATAACCTCAGGAAATGAAATCAGTTGTTTTTCAACATTTGAAGATATATTTTAGATAGAATTTTAGATTTTAATAAATACATAAGATTACTAAATCTTGAGTTATTAGCTATTCATTTATTTCCCTTATGAGATCTGAATTGTTTTGTAAGAAATTTCTCTGTAATTTCCAAGTTGAAAGAAAATACATTGATTTTTTTTTAATGTACCACAAGGTGGCAGGATGGCATTTTTTCAAATAGAGCTGATAAAACTTGAGTTGGTTTTCCTGAGTCCTTAGGTTATAATTCCTTTCAGGTGAGTCTCCATAATTTATGCGCTGTGCTTTCCTACCTTCTTAAGCAGAATATACTAATGATGGGATGCTTAAGAGCTATTTCAGGAATATACCTAACTAGTGACCTTTTGGCCTGATATTAGAACAGGACTTTCAAAACACTTCTAGCTCAATGGACCATCCTCACATGTATGCTCCAAGTAGTCTGAGGACATTCAGGCTCACTTCCACATCATGGTGAAGCACCAGATAAAGCAAAGCTGAACCATTTCTTGAGGATTTGGGATGATAATTATAAATGTCAGCTAGTGTAATAGACCTGTGTGTCTAAATGAGTACGTACACACACACACACACACACACACACACATAGAGATGCCCAGAATATTAATTACTATTTAGTCGTGTACCTATTTCTTATGAAGGTAGAATGGAGTGAATACAGGCTTATGGCTTGTTGGATAGTAGTAAGTAGTAGAACAAGCGGGATACCTTTCTGCTGAATTGATGGTTAAAGCGAGCTTGAAGTAGCCTCTTTCAAAATGATTGACACCCTCCAAAAATCTATGTCCAAAAATGCTGCTCATGACCTTATTGCACTTGTCTGCACCGTATTGAAACATTCATGATTTTTTTCCCTTCCCACCAAAGTGGACAAGTCTGCTAATGGGATGGATATGTAGAAGGAATATCCCTTGTTATTTTAAGAATGGATGCTGGAAGAAGATTTCACGTTTTTTTGATATCTATTTTGCAAACATGATGAAGTCATGGTTTTCTCTAAGCCCTCCTTAATGTTTAACTTTTTCTTGAATTCCCGATATACACAACATCATAAATTGCAAATTTGATGTCATAATGAAACTAAGCCTTAGGAAATTTTTTTGAAAGATTTTATTTTGCATTTTACAATTTTTCCCCAGTCTTGCTCCCCCCCCCCCCACCGAAGGCAGTCTGTTAGTCTTTACATTGTTTCCATGCTATACATTGATCTAAATTGAATGTGTTGAGAGAGAAATCATATTTTAGGAAATTTTTAACTGTCTTATACGAAACACACTTGCTGAACTCCTTATTGAGCTGTGGATTCAATTACTGAAGTAATATTGTAAATTGTGATAAAACATGAAGAAATAGAGATCTTGCTTCTTTAAGGTGAGCTATGTACTTTCTAACAATAGAAAAGCTGCCTTTGGTCTAAAAGACGTTTAGTATATAACTCAGTGATATCTTTCCTCCCCTATGTTCTCTGAAGACCATTGTTAGCTGTTCAGAGGATTGATAAAAGAGAGGAGACTCCAAAGCAAGGAGACAGACTAAGTTACTGTGATAGCCTAGGGGAAGAGTCAATAAAAGACCTGGGCTAGGGTGATGACCATATGAAAACTAGAAGTGGGCAGATAGGAGAGATGGCTTAAGTGGAATCCATAGGACCTGGCTACAGACTGTGTTTCATAATGAAGAGTGAAGAGTCAGAGACCCCACTGTCACAGATTTGGGTCGGGTGTCCTTCAGAGAGATAGGTAATAAGTTCTGTTTTGGACATGTAGAGTTGGAATTTCCTGGGATTTAGGGAACTCTTGGTCTCCTGGGGCAGGCACCTTGATAATCTAGGAAGCTTCTGAAATGGACTCATCACTTCTTTCTACCTCTCACTCCCATAGGTTTGCTCTCTTTTCCTTCTCTTTTCATTAGTTTTCTTCATGTATACTTTCAAAATGGATGTCAGTCAAGAACCCTCATCATTACTTTTGTTGTATTACTGCTTCTCTCAGGCTTCTTGGCCTTTCAAGGGAAAAAACTGGTCTCTTAAATCCATTGCCAACTAATTAAAACACTTTTTTACTTTCTGTAATGATTATATTGAATTTAGTTATACTATCATTGGTTCTTTTTTTGCTGAATCAATGTTTTTAGGTGTTTCTTGCTGCCTTAGGAGTTGCCCCATTATTACTTTAGGTCTCAAATGTCTTTGAAAATTGAACATTCTAGAAAGCCAAATTGTTTGTAGCTAAGGTTTCATGAGAATTTGTGGACAGTGCAAGGCTTTGAGTCAGGATGACTGGGTTCAGATTTCATCTTGGACATTCACTGGCTATAAGCTCCTAGGCAAGGTATTAAATCTTTCTAAGCTTCAATTTCTTCTTCTGTAAAATAAGTATAACAATAACAATAATTAATAATAATAATAATAATAATAATATCTACCTGTTTTGTCATAGGGAAGTTGTGAGACTCAAATAAGATAATGTAAAGTGAATTGTGAGCCTGAGTTCTTTGTAAATGTAGTTTAGACTTGTATATTGGATCTTTTTGTTCAACTTTTCATAATGCTTTTTAAAAACTTCCTTATTTAAAAACTTGTTCCATTGTGTTCTGGGATGAATTGGCAGTTGGGATCTCCACTTCTCTAGACTTTAATGACCTTTGGCGAATTACTCAATTGCTGAGCTTCTAGCAGCTCTAATACCCACATGCTTTGGTAGAGATTGGGAATCTCCTCACCTCTCTACCAGTGAAATCACTATCCTAATCCTTATCCCTAATTAGGTAGAAACAGCTCTTTTAAATCAGTAAAGGAAGCAAATGTGTCAAGTGTGGGGTGTAATTACATATCTGTAACAGATTTGTTTGATCTGCTTTTCTTACTGGAGGAGAGGGAAGGAGAGAATGAATGAAAAAGGTGAAGAAACTGATCTTTTTTTTAAAAAGGAGGAAGAGTAAGATTTTAACCCCTAGCTCAAGATGTTCATGAACATGTTCCAGTGTGCCCCCAGCCTGGGATTTAGGGAACTCTGGTCCCAAAATATGAAGGCCGGAGTCTGGCTGACCGTGGTTTGATTCTTTATCTCCCTCTACATTCTACCCCTCGGTGGCAGTTGGGAACATTCATGTGACCTCCACAACAGCCAGAGGGAAAGTCCCCTGCGCGCCAGTGAGCACGCTCGCCAGTGAGCAAGCGCGCCAGTGAGCACGCTCGCCAGTGAGCAAGCGGCCGAGGCTCTGAGCGATTCAAGTCAGTAGTGGTGGGCACGGGAGCAGGTCTTGGACTGGGGGTCTTCCTAGGAAATGAGAGCAGGTGAAGCCTCATTGACCTTACAGAGTAGTTGTAAGGATCAGTTGATGTTAGGTCTGGGGTATCTTTGGTGTTTTTATCACCTTCATTTCCAGGTCTCTCTCTCTCCTTTTCCTTTCTCTTCCCCTTTCTTTCTCCCTCTTGCTCCCTCCTTACCAAGACAGTCATCCGAGTAGTTCTACAAAACCAGCCAATTTCTCCATAGAGTCTGACGTCATCCGTTTCCCCCACCCAATCTCCTGTAGACTTGGAGGTCCGTTGTCTCCTTTGCCTCATCTCTTCCTCATCATAAATTGACATTGAGCTTTGAGACATTCTTCCCATTTACATCACCCTAGTCTTTATGCATTTTCCTGATCCTGCATCAGTTTATATAAGGGTTTCCAGGTTTTAATGACATTTTAATATCCTGTTATGTTGCCTACCTGCAGGATAGACATCCATCCTGTTTCCTGTCCTTTGCTATTTACTATAAATATTTTGGTAATATGTTTATCATATGTGACTTTTGTTTATATCTTTGACTTTCTTGAAGTATACAGCTAACAGTAGAATGTATGGACATTCTAGTTATATTGTGAAACTACTTGGAAAACTGTCAAATACCACCCAGACAATAGCTTTTCACTTCCTTCAAAGGGCTGCATGTGAATAATCTTGGTTGACATAAATATGGTTAGATCTCCCTTTTTTACTTTAATGTGTGTGTGTGTGTGTGTGTGTGTGTGTGTGTGTAATATATATTTTCTATTCAGCATTTAAATTTTTTAAAGTATAATTTTAACCAAAACTGGATCACTGGTATCAAAAATATCTAAAAAATTAAAACTTGTATAATTGCTACAAAGCTTTCATGTTGGAAGTCAGGTAAAAAGATTTTCTCTTTTGATATATTCTGAAATTAAATTAACTTGTTTTTAAGTTTGACTGAAAGAATAAATTTGAGAGGTATCCTTCAGTTAAGAACATCTCTAGGGGTTGCACAAATAATTTAAGAACAACTCAGTTGGCAAGAGCAGGTTCATCAAAGTAGTGCCAGTGGAATACCAACTCAGAGGTGACCAGGATCTGTTTAAAGGACTTCAAAAAATTAACATACACAATTCAAATTGCTTTTTCTTGCTTTTTATTTTCCAGCACTTTTTATGGTTAATGGTATCTCTTCTAATGTTTTGTTTTTAAAGGGAAAAATTGTGAATTCTCATTAATCTTTAGGTTCTAAAATCTTTGAAGGTTTGACTTATGGTCTCTGGTGTCAACAGACTGGCATAGAATATGGGTAATAAATCAACTCAAAATGTCAATTTTTTGCTTCAGTACTCTAAATGAGTAGTTTCTCTTCATTTCCATACCTTAGTGGACAATCATTACCTGATGGCCAACTTTATTGCCTCTGAACTTAACTCCTGGCTGACTCCTAACCTTTGCATCTTGGGGCTGGCTGTCAGAGTTTGCATTCCTCAGATGTTGGCTTTGAAAACCCATGGTCATTGCTATGTTTGCAATAAGATATTGGAATAAGACAGACATTTTACTATATGAGGGAAAATACAGTGACCTTGAAGCACTAGACTATACGGTGCTCTATCTGTACATAAAAGGTAGCAAACCCACTAGGGCCCAGGCACTACTGGGAAAAATGAAGGAAAAGAATCTTTCTCTACACAAAGATGAATAAGAAGAGCTCGCCCACAGAGAGTGCTTTTCTTTAAAGTGGGTAAGGTGCTTTTTATCAACCAAATCATAATAGTAGATGATGAGTGCTTTTGCAATTAAGGGAGAGGTCATTTTGGGATATTGTGGTCAGCGGTGCTCAGATGCCCCTGGGAGAATGGCTAGGACTGCAGCGACTGAAAAGGAGAGGGGCAGACCACTCAGCCGGAGAGAATCGTGTACAGAGAAGTGAGGAAGTGAGAAAACCGAGGAATGCTCCCAGGGATGGGAAGTAGACCAGTTGGTTACAAAGGAAGGCAACTTGCCCCTGACCCCCATCCCTCCCTGGATTCCTCTTTATCTCTCTTTGGTCCACCTGCTGTTGCTCCCAGAGCTGTTGCAGCCCACCCTGCAACTTTTTAGTTGTGGGCCAGGAGACCAATAGGTTGGACTAGATTGAGAGGGACTTTGAATGTTTGGAGTTATTGAACTTTGAATATTTCAGAGGTGTCAGTGAAACTTGTAGGACTCTGGGACTTCTCACTGATGCTTTTCAGAAGGGGAGTGCCATTTTGAAAGTTGTGTTTTAGAAAGGCATCAGACTATACTAATCCAGATTGATTAAAGCAAAAAGTAAAGAGAGAGCAGATACTTGAAGCTTGGAGCCAGTAGATCATAAGGCCTGATTAGGGTGGACAATGCAGGAACTGAAAGGAAGAGAGAGATACAAAATATTATTGTCATCTTGTCAAGTTTTGTTTATCCTTGAAAGCTGGGTACATCTAAACATTTTTGGTGATAAAATGGAGTTATGCCATCTGACCTTTTACCATTGTTGTAATTCTTTCATTGAAGATTTTTAAGAATTGATTCTCTCTGCTTAATTGATATATATGTAATATGTAATATATTAATATATGTAATATTTCAACATCTTGTTTCAAGAAAAAATACTGAATTATATAGAATTTTATGTACTGAATATCTTCATTTTTGCTGATTTTTCAATATCTTAATTGTATATCAGTCAAATTTTGATAGATTGAACCATATTTTCCTATTTGATGGAGATTTTTCTGTAATAGGTTACACATTATATATGTTCACATAACTCTTAATTTTGGATGAGGAGAAGAATATCTAGACTCTTCCATTTGAATAAAACCATTGTAGCTGGTGTTTATGACTCATGGCAGTTTGCCTGATTTGCCTACAAAGAGCGCAAGCATTGCCTCGAAGTGTAGCTTGTAATAAGAAATATGAATTTTTACCTTTATTGATTTGCTACATGGTAAAGATTTTAGTCAAACTGGCTTGCATTTTTCAAATCTAGTTCTAAAATAAATCATTTAATAGAATACCTTTTGGCAACTATATGGGAGAGAATCCTTTGATCATTTAAATTAAGTTTATGAGAGAAAAGTAAATGCTAAGACTATATTTAAAGTAGCAGTAAAAATGTAAAGAAAGACATTCAATGCAAAGATAATCACGAAGCAAGTATGAGAATTCGTGTGTGTGTGAAAAGAGGAAATAATCTCGACCAAAAAAGGGTCTGCTTGTGGAAGAAGACAAAAGTCTTTTCTAAGGGAAAAGCCTCAGTCCATTGAACTGGTCACATACTCACGGGATCTCAGGGTTTAGAGCTAGAAGACCCCCACCCCCCACCCCCCACCCCCGCCCCTTCACTTTACATAGGAAGTCCAAGAGAGGCCAGGACTTGTGGCTCTAAATCTTTGTTGTTGTTCTTTCCATGGTAGATGACACCAGAAACAAAGCTCAGAGTTGAGAGATTTAACTAAGTAGGTCGAGTTAGCCGGCAGGTCTCTGATCTGAGGGGGCCATTTGTCAGGGGGAGGAATGTAAGCAGAGGTGTCAGCACTAGGGGCCAGAAGTTTCTGGGCATTCTCCATCCTCCCTGCTGTACCGCTTCCAAGAGGGAGGGCATTTCAGAAAGAATGATAGCAATTATTTGGGGCTTTGCAAAATGCATTATAAATATGAGCTCCTTTTATTCTCCCAACCCATCATGGGGTCAGTGGGACACAGCCAGTAAAAAAGGCAAGAGGAAAGGAGATGGAGTGAAAACCAATGTGACTAGATTGTGAGACTCTCAGGTGTAGGGAATCCCTAGGTTCAAATCGTAGCTGGTTACAAGCTGTGTATTGTTGGGCAAGTCCCTTAATCTTTCTCAGTCTGTTATCTAATTTGTAAAAATAGGGAGAATGATACCTCCTCACTGTGTCATGAGGTTTTTCTCGTGTGATCTTGGTAAGTAAGTATCTTCAGGACTTCAGTTTTCTCATCTGTAAAATAAGGGAGTTGGATGAAATTCTCTAAGATCTCTTTTAGCTCTAGATTTATAAAACTATGACCTTCAAGAATCAATTATATAAGGTGCTTACAAACCTTGTAGCACTTACACAGTTGTGAGTGACGGTTATTATCACATGGGTGAAGTGTATAGGAAATGATTAATTTTCTTTTTCTTTTTCTTTCATGGTTTGGTCTACTGCTTGATATTGTCTTCTTCAACAATTATGATATGCCTTCTTATACAATCCTCCCCTCCATATAGGTAAGGACTTTTTCATTTGTTTCCTCTTTATTCATATCTTGAAATAGAATTAAAGTTATTTTGTATATTTTTTTAATGTAATAGATAAAGTTATGACACAATGACAATCCTTCCTGAAGAGCTTAATTGTAAAACTCTGGGAGTGTACTCTAAACTTAACTTTTTCCTACTAGGGTAGGAGAGTCATTGGACTTTGGTGAAAGCATATATCATACTGAGGATAAGATCAGAACTAGGGTCCTCTCCCTCCACTTTGAAGTGCCATAGAGTCCAGGTGATATGAAAGGGCTCTCAAAAGTGGAGCCTAAAGGGGAGTTGAGGATGTTGCCTTGGAGAATGATGTTTGTGATTCTGGAAGGCTCTGATCCCACCTCTAGTATTAAAGAGGTGAGAGCCCTTTGTAGAGGTTTGAGTAAAATCATTCTATGCCCCCCCCCCCCCCAGAAGATGAATCCGCCTCTCCAGAGACACTTTCCCTTCGGGGCCTGTCAGACCACCACCTCAGGCCCTCAGTTTACAGCCATAGGACATTGAAACATGTACAGATGAATCATCTGGAATAATTACTAGAGGTTGAGATGTGCAGAATCTGGGGCCATCTATTCAGTCTCCCAGAGAACAAGAAGCCTCTGGACAGGAGGACCAGTGCCTATCCAGACTTTTCAGGGTGCCCCCTCAGCCTTTGGTTGATGTAACTTGTTCAGAGGTGGAAGGGGCTGAAACCAGCCTGCTTTTTTTTTTTTTAGGTTTTTGGCAAGGCAAATGGGGTTAAGTGGCTTGCCCAAGGCCACACAGCTAGGTAATTATTAAGTGTCTGAGACAAGATTTGAACCCAGGTACTACTGACTCCACTATGCCACCTAGCCGCCCCGCAGCCTGCTTTTTGAAGAAAGGAGAACTATCCTCTTTTCCATGTATTTGGAGAGTGTATCAAGCTATACATCCCAGGCTCTACCACCTGCTTTGAGTGGGCTGCCCATTTGAGTGGATTTAGATTCCATTCCTGAATCTGTTAGTCTCCGATCACTTGTCCTGGTTCCTAGGCTATTCCCCAGCCTGACACCACCCTCTTCTGGACAGGCTCCTTCACATGGATGCTTGGGATCTCAGAGTTGGCCTGAATAGGACTGAGTACAGTAAAAACTTTTCATGTGCCTTTCAGCACAACCCAAGGGACAGTCACACAATTAACTCATTAAACAAGAAGCCCCCAAAAACTCAGAATCATTTTTCTGCTCCATGAATCCATGGTCATTCTTTCTCCAATTTACCCTGGTCCAATCTTCCCCCTTTCTGGCCTTGACCATTATAACTTATGAAGGTTTTAGAGTTTGATGCTGCCATCTACTATGACTTGTTCTCTACCCTTCCTGCTTAGAGGTGGTGGAGCAGCACCCTCAAGGGGGACCCAGTCCTCTTGACTTGGACAGAGTTGCTTAATTTTTCTGGTCCCAGTTTCCCCAACTTACATAATAAAGGAGTTGTGCTAGATAATCCCCATAATTCATCTGTGTGGGCTGCTGAAAGGCCCTAGGCATATACATGGTTTAGTAACTAAAGGGAGCTATTCTGGTCTTCACTTATTAGTATCAATGAGTTTAATAACGTTATTTGTCACCCTGAAAGCTGGACTGGATCTGATAAAGATGGGACAAGAATAGTTCCAGTAGATAAGAGCCTGCTGGAGAAGGGCGGATTGCCATGTCTGGCCAAGGGAGGGGACCCTAAGAAGGATTGGGTCCTTTGAGATGAGAATGGAGGGCTCCACCCCAGGCCTCTGTTGTTTGCCTCAGCTCCTCAGATTTGTGGAGTAGGATTTCTTTGTTGTGGTTCACTAACTGTCAGGTGTCAGCCCTGTTTAGACAGAGGTGTGATGTCACTTTGATTGTTGGTCTTTTTAGCCTTATTGCATCCAATATAAGATAAAGGGGGAGAAAATGTTCCTCTTTCTAGTGTATTACTAGGTCTTACAAATAAGTGATAATTTTTTAAAGTTAGTGATGTAATATTTTTCACAATATTTTGCTGGACTTTTCTGTTCTGTTATTCCCAATTATGTAATCATTTGAGGGGGGAGAGATACTACCTGAAAATTCTGACAAGCATGAACATTTCTGAAAGTAACATGGTCCACATTGGAGCATTTTGACTTAATGTTGAAATGGTCACAAATTCAAAGTCTCCATGAAAAGACTGGCTATGGTGCCCTAAGGCACTAGGTGAAGTGGCATAGTCAGGAAGACTTCTTGGACTCAATCTGACACCATGACCAAGTCCTTTAATCCTCTTTGTCTCAGTTTCCTCATCTGTAAAATGAGCTGGAGAAGGAAATGGCAAAAACCACTCCAGTATAGTTACCAGGAGAAGTTCACAAGAAGAGTCAGATATGATTGAACAGCATCACATGTTGACTTGGTTGGTCTCTTTACCTAACAGGATTGTTTGTGAATCTTAAATTCAATAGATTTGAATTTAAGATTCACAGAGCTGCTATTCATCAATGTATCTCTGGTACCATAGAAAACTTAGAAAAAGGATGTGCACATCAGGTTCTGTCTTGTCTTTTTTTTTTTTTTTTTTTTTTTTAGGTTTTTGCAAGGCAAATGGGGTTAAGTGGCTTGCCCAAGGCCACACAGCTAGGTAAATTAATAAGTGTCTGAGACCGGCTTTGAACCCAGGTACTCCTGACTCCAGGGCCGGTGTTTTATCCATTGCACCACCTAGACACCCCTTTGTTTTGTCTTGATGGTAGCATGAAACCTCTTTAAATTTGTAGTTAAAAACTTTTAATTTCTATTGATAGTTTTGTGGGGTTTGGGGGGAGAGTTAGGGACAAAAAGTTTAACTGAAGAATTGCTGTGATAGCACAAGTTAATAGAAGGAGTAAAGGCACTTGAAAACCAGCAGCAGGAGCTGCACCAATGTCATCATGTGAGGGTAAGCTTTAAGGAAAGGTATAGGAGCAGGAGAGGTTACCTGGGGGAAATCAGGCTCTCCAGAAGACAAGGCCTATTGAGTTTTTCCCTTAAAAAAAAAATTTCTGTAATTTGCTTTTATCACTATAAGATTGTGTTAGAATGCAGATATCCTGTGATATGGCTGCTAGAAGAAATCTTAATTATTAAAGTTTGCCCTTATTAAAACAACTTACAGGAGGGTTACACCTGCAATATTCATTTCTGTTTCTATTCTTTTGAAGAGAAGAAGAGAATAGGAAATAGATATAGAGCAATAAAGATGTCTTTTGTCTCTCCCCTTCCCTTGAGATGTTGCTGTTCTCATTTCTGCACCAGATTGCTGAATGAGGAAGAAACTGAGCTAATGGAACAGGTGATCTGTAATGGTGAATCCTAGGTCTAGAATTAGAAGAGATCTGCATGCAGATCCCACCTGAGTCTCTGTAGGCCTCAGTTTTTCCTCATCTATAAGATGGGAATGATCACTTGCATCACTTAACAAGTTACTTACCCCATTGCCTTGCAAAAAAAAAAAATTCATTAGGATGTTAATAATTGGTTATATTTTTGTTCCGAATTTTTAAAGAAATGATATATAACATATTTAAGATACTTTGTAAACATGAAATTACTATATAAATAACAATGCTCTCACTACAACTAACATTGTGTCTGTAGCTATCAATGTCCTGTTCTTCAAGGCTCCCATTTTATAGGTATAGGAACTGAAGTCATCCTATTACACACTCTGCAAACCTTAAATCAACAATTTTGAGTTACTGTGACTGAAAAATCAATGACTTAGTGAGCCACCTTCTGGTGGTAAACCTCTCTAGTTTAGCCAGGTAGACCTCCTTTAGATCTAAGGCCAGTGCCAGGTCCATCCTCTACCTGACTGGCCTGGTCAGAACTGCCAAAAATGGCATAGCTTTGGAGACCTGTGGTCCACCTTCACCCCCAAAAATGAGGCATTAAATTCGAGTTCATGAAGGAAAAAGGCCTTTATTACTAATTTTGCCAATGAATCAATCAAATAATTGAAAGACAGAGTACTTAGCTTAAGAGTCAGAGGATCTGATTGAAATACTGACTGCCACTTAGTACTAATGTGACTTTGGACAGCTCAGATTATTCTTTTGAGCTTTAATTTCCTCATGTGTAAAAATAAGGGGATTTTACTGGTTGAACTCAGAAGCTCATTTCAATTTTAAATCTATATTTTGAATTAGTAGGAAAGTGGAAATTTCTGTGGAAAGTTATTGTGACATGAGAGAAAGGAACAAAGGATACTTTTTTGAAGACATAAAGAGGAGAAAAGAAATTGGTGTGAATTTTTGAGAAATTGTATCTAGGTCTTTATTTCAATTAACATCATTAGGATGGGGCAGCTAGTTGGTATGATGAATAGAGAAACAACCCTGGAGTCAGGAGGATCTGAGTTCAAATCCTGCCTAAGACATTTACCTAGCTTGTGACCTTGGGCAAGTCACTTAACTCCATTGCCTTGCAAAAAAAAAATTAGGATGTTGATAATTGGTTATATTTTTGTGCTGAATTAAAAAAAAATTCCCTTTAACTTTTAAAATTAAAATTTATTTCTGAAGTAAGACTAGATAGTATAAATAGGAAAAAAAATGACCTAGGAACCAAGAGAATTGGTAACTGGGAGGATGGGATAGTGGATCCCTCAACAGAAATAAGGAAGTTTATAGAAGGAGTGGGTATAGAGGGGAAGATGATGAGTTCAGTTTAAGGAATGCTGGGTTTGAGGAGCCAAAGGGAAGTGTTAAGTGGCCATGTTTAGCAGGCTGTTGGAGATGCAACAGTGAAGCTCAGGAGAGAGGTTAGAACTGGATCAACTGCACAGAGATAATAATTGAACCCATGGGAAGAGATGAGATGATTCACGAAGGAAAAATGTACACCAAAAGGGAAGGCTTGGGGGAAACATCCTTGGTTGACAGCGTATGATGGATACAGGAAAGGAACCAGAGAAAGAACACCTTGGAGATTATATTTCAGATATAAGATAGTGATAACCAAGAAAGAACTTTGAATGAAGGGGTGAGCCAAGCAGAGGAAGTCAGGTAGTAGAATGGTCAGCAAGCAGGGGACTGAGAAGTGAGGTGAGCCCAAAGGGAAAGAGAATTTGAGTCTTGATAGACTTTTCCAAAGTTTATAGTGCAAGAATAGAGGCTAAATTTGAGCCATTGAGTGGGTCAAATGAAGGGTTTTCAAAGATCCCCAGGGCATATCAGAAAAGGGAGAGATTAAATATGAAATAAAGGGAATGTTCAATGGGGCAAGCTCCTAGAGTAGTGTGTGCTGTCTTAGTGACCTGGGCAAGTCACTTCACCATCATGGGCCTCACTGTTCTCATCTACAATATGAAGAGTAGAGGACATGATCAAGAAGGTCTCTTTCATCCCTCCTTCTGCTCTAATGTTTGTACTAAGTTCTTAATTGCCAGGATAGGTAAGATCCCACCATAATTCAACACAATATATTCATAGTGCTCTACCTTCTTCTGTGCCTTCTATTCCTTTGACAAAGGCAAAGAGTAGACCCTCACAGCTTACTTTTTAAAGTTTTGTATGACTTAGCCCCTTTTCTTTTGTTTAGTATGACATTTGCCCCAATATGAGAATATTGATATGTTAAATGTCAGCATGTATCTGTTAAAGTGTGTGCAAATGGGCTCTATAGGTTTTTTAAATATCACTCTTATGAAAAGATCATTCATTCCTTTGTGGGTAGTTCTTTCTTTAAAAAAACTCTTTAAGAGTCTGGTAATTTCTGTTTTTAATCTCAGCCCTCAAGTTATTGAAATTTTTGAGCAAAAGATGCTCAATTAGTTTGTAATTAGGTGCAATTGAAAAATTCCCTGATGAATGTTTTACTTCACATTTGTTTATTTGATATGCAGAAATCTTTAATAAAGCTAAACTTTAATTGCTAACCTTTTCAGCTGCTTGATAATTACAGAGAGAGAATTTCATAGGAAAACATGTGAAAAAAAATACAAACCATGTGCCCCCAGCTCTACTCCATGAATCCTTCCTTGACTACTATCTTCCCTGTTTTCCTCTAGCTCCATCCAGTCTACTCCCGTCTTTCCCTACCCAACTGAAAGTGATTTTCTCCTAGTATATTATAGATCTCGCCTTTGATTACATCACATTATTTCTTATGGAATGTTTATTTCTGAACATGGCTTAGCCTTTCCATTAGATTTACATTTGTATTCTGATTACCCCAGTACAGTGCTTTCTTTGCACAAAATGAGCATTTAATAATGTTTGAACTGAACTGAAAAACTGTGGGATCCTAGCTTCACTCAGGCTTGAATCCTTGTGTTATATGAATGTACATCTTTAGCAATAGAAACCTCTATCACCTCTTTTAATGACTTTTACATAAAACCCAGTTTTTTGAATGGCATACTTTAAGGAAAACTGATTTGTATACTACCCTTTTCCCCCTTCAATAAGCATTTATTAAAGCATCTCTTCCTTTTCTGTGCAAAAGGCACAACAGATACATGCAGGAAATAAAATAGTCTCTAGCCTCAAGTATTTTGCCCTTTTCTTCCTTTAAAAGTTTTAAGACTTTCTCTTATCTTCAAGTTTATCTCAGGTTCATTTGTTTCAAGGCCTGTCCAGGCTTCTTTCTCCTTAAGGTTTCAGATCACTGACTGCCTACAACCAGGAGGTGTCAGTGGTGCCCTGCTGCTTCAGGCTTGGACAGAACTCTGTGTCTGATTTCCCCCTTTATCCTTTTTTCCCTTAAATTCCCTCCTGGGAGAGAAGTAGGAAGACCTTTCCTAGTTATAAAAAATATTTTGCACATTGTTTAATATCCTTAAAATTCAAGTTTGTGCTATAAAATATACTCCTAACTTGATAATAGAAGTTTTTTTTAAAGTGATAAAATTTTTATTCTACCATAAGTTTTTAAAGGAATTAAATTTATTTTGTTGTGCTCCTTAGCTATCTAGTTTAGCTTCTACTTACCTTTCATCCTTCTCATATTGTTCCTTTGCATTTTGATGGATGTCATACTCGATTTGGAGTCAGGGGTCTTGGGTTAAAATCTCAACTCTGCTCCTAGATAACAATGTGACCTTGGGTAAGTCATATCCTCTCTAGGCCTTAGTTTTCCCTTATGGGGGGGGTGAACTCTTCAGATCATTTTCAGTGCTAACTCTTAATATGTCACCTAGTTTATGCTGTACCTGATCTAGACTTTTTGACATGCCTACCATTGTCTCTTACTTTGCTCTATACCTGTACCCATTGACTAGTTACATTGACCTGTACAGCCCCCCATAGCCATCTAATCCCCATTGCTTCCTCTCCATTATGCCTTCCCTGATACCCCATAGTCCTGTTACTCTCATCAACTCATAGCTCTTTGTTTGTTCCCTGTAGTCATTCTGGTTTGTGTTATATTTATTTGAGTACATGTCCTATTTACCCTACTAGATTGACAAGGATTCTCTTAATTTATCTTTGCATTATCTTTGTGCACTTCACCAAATTTTTACTTCTCACAAACAGACATTTGCAAGAAGATGAATGTTATTACTCTGTAGAGTAAGGTATTATTGGATATGCCAGTAACTGTATAATGGTCTTAAGACAGTAACTATGTAAGGTTTCCTGGTTCAGTTTAAATGTGGGTCGATCTTCAGACAAAGATGCATAAGGGTCTCTTGTCAGATGTGTGGTAAAAGAAATTCCTAAAACAGGTCTCAGTTGGACTAGATCATATCTGACGTCTCTTCCAACACTGAGATTCTGTATATCATATTTACACTTTGTATACTTTTTTCTTATTTTACATTGCTAAAATACAGCCAAATTTCAGGAACAGCTGATTGAATGAGATCTTAAAAATCAGAGAGGCATATAATTGAGAAGAAAATATTTTCAGGGAATATATTTGAGAATATATTTTCATAATTTGCATCTTGACCTAACATCAGATTAAAGACATTGATGTTTTTCATTTGATTCATTTCTTTAAAGTCATCAAAGAGTTCTTTCTGTGTATAGTAGCAGTATTATGCCTTAGGATTCTGACTTAGTTCCAGTGTGGTCATTAGGCTACTTCCATTGACTCTGTTCCCTTAGATTCTCTTGGAATCTCTTCTCAAAAGACCTGATGTGGGTAGAATGGAAAGTGAGCAGTTATCAGTCCCCTGCTGAAGGAAGGACAGGCTGGGTCCATGGTCTTTGACTGTCAAATAGGTGACTCCCCCACAGTCTCTTCAGAGTCGGTTCCATAAGCTAGCAATTGCCCGTTAGTGCTCCAGCCAGGACGCTGTAGGAATCTTTGTTGAGAAATGAAGAGATAACCTGCTCTAAGCATAGGCTGTGGTTGTAATAACTTGAAGGACACAAAATTAATTTGTTGGTGCATATTTATGCCTGAGGAGGCATGTACTTTTCCTTTGGTCTCAGTCACTGAAACCAAGAATGCACTTGTGGTCATATCAAAGAATTGCTAAGAATAGAGGGGGAAGAGCTTGGGACTGGAGTCTTGAAACTGATGAGGGGAAAGTCTTTCTGCTTTACGTATTTTTAGTTACAGATAAAAGAGAGATTGGTGGAGGTGTGAGACAATAAATGCTTTTTAACTGAAAAAAGTAAAATTTAATTTAAAAGAAAAACAACCGAAAAAAATATTGACCAGCACAGTACCATTGATAGACATTTGGGACACAATGCTAGAAACAGAGAACCTTGTTTTTAAAAACTGTTAATAACTATTCTTATGGTCTAATCATTTAATCAGTAGTACTGTCCACCTAACAGTACTGTGATTTAGAAACTAATACATCTCCATCTTTTCCGCTGGCTTTGTTCAAATTTAGCATCAATATGTAGAAGTCCCCTACTGGGAGGACCGGAGTTGGGGTGGAGAGAAAAGAAAGACGGGGAACTAGGAAAAGAACTCAGTGTAGAAGAAAGGAGAGTGTCCAGGAGATTAGTGGGTAATAACCATCAGAATCTTGAATGAACCTCAAACGAGAAAAGGTTATTAAGCAGTTGTAACAGAAGAGTCTGGAGAAGGCCATGGAGAATATGAAGTGCTCCAACTCCCCCATCAGGAGCTATGAATCAGTGTCTGAGCCAAAGGCCACCCAAGACTGGAAGATGTGGCAAGGCTGCTGAACCACAAGAGGGGAGCCAGGTCTTAGTAAGGAAAGCAAGGAGGGAGAAAGGAGGAAAGGAAGAGGTTGAAGATGAGATAGGTTAGCTAAGGAGAGAACAGGCATCCCAGCAAGCATAGCCAAACTGACCTACCAGCTGTTTCCCAAATAAGACCATCTTCCATGTCTTCACACAGTATATCTCTTCTCCCTAGAATGTATTTAATCTTCACTTGCCTCTTTATCTTATTTCCTTCAAGGCTTAAATCAGGTGCTAGATTCTGTGGAACCCCTTCCTCAACACCATCTCCCATCCAGTTGTAGACTTTAAACTTCCTGAGATCAGGAACAGTTTTATTTTTTGTCACTGTGTCCAATATCTTGCTTGGAATGATGTTCTTACACACGTGTGTGTGTGTGTGTGTGTGTGTGTATGTGTCTGTGTGTGTATGTATATATATGTACACATTCACACATATATGCATACACATATATTTGTTGGATTGAGAAGTTTCATGTTATTATTTCACTGGTGTGGAAGGAAAATGAGGGAAGTGACTTACATACTTTTAAAAAACTTTCTTGAGATAGGATGCAATAATTCTTACTTGTTAACACTTCATTATATTGTGGATGTGATCTCAGTCACCAAATTCTGTGTTCAGGGAATGGATGTTATAGTAGCACATTCATCCAATGTGAAAGTTCCTAATTACTGGACATCTCCACTTAAGCCCTCCTCCAAAGTCTCTATGTCCTAAAGGTAACTCTTGTGTTCTTCCAGATTTTAGCAGGTCCTACGAAGCTGCAAAGTCTCCCAAAGTATGGGTCCATGAAAAGACTTTCTCTGTCCCACTGAGCTAAGTTCAGAAGGCCCTTCACTAAAAGGTTGCCCAGTTGTTGAATTTTTTTTTTAGCTACAGAAACTCATAAGAGACTAGCTTGAATCATTCAAGACAATTACCCACTCTAGGAAGATCTTGGATCTTTTAAGTATGTGCAGTACTATATTACAAAATATTCCATATGTTCTAAAACATAGAAGGAACTTTCTTTTGCTCTACACCATCCATGATGCTTTCAAATTGAATTTGTAATTTCATTTTTTTGGGGTGTTAGCCAGAAGACCATATTGCTTCAACTATCACATCCAAGTGATAAGTAATAATTTTGTTAATCTCAAAATCAACTACCTGAGAAGTATGGTCAGATTTGTTCTGTGACATTTCTGAAATGATTTTCTTCAATAGAAAATAGGGAAGAAAATTCTCATCCCTTTCCTATTGCACATACATTTTTACAATAGAATCTAATATAAAACTTGAATGGCATGTAAATGTTGTTATCTGAAATTCATATTTAGGTGATGAGAAATCTATTTTCTTATTAGGTTATGGCCTTTTATGTACTAACTACCAAGAAATAAGGTGATGGGAGTATCTTTAGAAATGTTAGAAGTTCCCTTAGTTGTGAGTGCTCATCCACTCAGATTATCTTGTATTTGGAGAAAGAGAAAGATAGAGGCAGAAATAGTTGATTTTATATCTTCAGCAAAAGCACAATGCCTCGAAAAAATAATCAAGGCCCACATTAGGCAGTGAGGACACCAGAGCAGAAGCAAAAGCATCCCTGCCTTCAATGACTCCACTTTTGATAGAGGAGACTCCTACATAAATAACTGTAAGCAGTATCGATGCATGACCCAAAGTAATGGTGGTGGGCCCTGGCAGCTGGGCATAAACACCCTACAGAAGAAGTAGCAGCACTTGAGCTGGTCTTTAAAGGAAACCAGGGATTCTTAGAGTTTGAGAAAAAGAGCACATGCCTTTCGGGCAAGGGACAAAACCTCAGAGATGGGAGATGAGAGGGCCGCGTGTTTGGATCATAGAGAGTGTGCAGAAGCCACACAGTAGGCTGGGGCCAGGTGAGGAAGGTTGAAATATTAAGCAGAAGAGTCCCTTGAAAGTGCTCCATTCAGAAGAGGGTAGTAACGGCACATATGGCAGACTGAAGTGTGAGAGACAGCAGGGTTGGTAGAAGTATGAGACAATAAATGCTTTCTAATTGAAAAAAATTAAAAGGAAAAAATTACTGGCAAAAAATATTGACCAGCACAGGACCAATAATGAGAATCAGAGACCCCTCCTTTTAAGATGGCATCAGACTTTTCTAAGTCTGGCCAGTTGTCCACTTACAGTAGTTCAATGACTTGAGTTTTATGTTGCCATCTTTTCTACATAGTGCTTTTTCAAATCCAGACGTACTCTGTTGAATATACTTGATTAGTAATCCTGAAGTAACCCATTCTCGTCTGACATAATTATCTGTGTAAGCTATGCTGATAAAAATCTTTCAGGTTATTCTTATTGAAAATAGAGAGCAATGTGAGCTGGATGACAGGAGCTGCTTGTTCAATCCAGATCGGACTAGATGGTCTATGAGGTACTTTCCAACTCGATGATTTGGTCATAGTATATTCTAGGATTTTTCCAGGAATCTGAGTTAAATTGACTGGCCTAGTCTTTTATTCCTTGCCCCTTTTCTAAATTTCAGAACTTCTTTTACTAGTCTCTAATTTCTTTGGGGCTCATATTCTGTTCAATTTTTTTTTTCCAGAGATCTCTGATTCAGCAGTAATATTCGTTGGATCTCATCAGAAACTTAGGTTATAATTTGTCTAGGCTTGATTTGAATTCATTATTAATGAATTCAATTTTATCATCTTTTCATTTGTGTATGAATCATTCTTATATTATCCTTCCTAAAGTTTATTTTTATTTATGAGGAAAAAACAAGCCAAGTAAAGCTTGAGTAATTCCATCTTCCATCCTTTATCACCGTTTTATAGCTATGTACAACAGCATGCCCCCTTCCTGATCTTTTGCCTATAACATAGGTTTTTAAAAGTCTTTCTCTTTGGTCATTCATTTATTTCCAGTCTTGGTTAGGCAACCTCTTGTTACCTAACCTTGCTCCATTTTTTTTCTGCAAGTCCTTTAAAAACCTTAGTTGGTAGACAGTGCCTGGCCCTTCATAAAATAAGCAGTTAATTGTTCTTGAAAGTTTTCTACTTCTTTTTAAAAATTTTTATTTTTAATTTAAGGCAGTGGGGTTAAGTGACTTGCCCAAGGTCACACAGCAAGACCATTATTTAGTATCTGAGGCCATATTTGAACTCAAGTCCTCCTGACTCCAGGGCCAGTGCTCTATTCACTGCACAACCTAGTTGAACCTAGTTGCCCCAAGTTTCCTACTTCTTGAGCTTCAGTAGAGTAGAATTTCGGGCCATGACAATCCTACAATCCTACTTAGTCATTCTAAGAACTCTGTGAAATCCATTTCCCCCTCCAGAAACCACGGTCTATACCCATACATTTTCCAAATGTTCAGTCTATCTTATCATATAGATTCTCCCATGACTGTTGTCCTTCTGTTTCTTCCTCTGATTATCCTTGCCCAATGAAATTCACCATGCTCCCCCCCCGCTCTGGATCATGAATGTCTTCACATGAACATGTAGTTTTAATTTATAGTACTTTCCCACTACCCCATTTGTTCCATTTCTTTTGAATAAGAAACCCTTTCAAAATTTACTTTTCTTTCAGTTCTGTTGCCACTTTCCATGTGGAGTCTTTCCTAATACTCCCTCCTTCCCTAGCTATTATATGCACCCCTCTCCCCATTCAATTATCTTGTTCTTTATTTTTGTATATCCTTTATGTGTGGAATGTCAGCTCTGGGAGAATAAGAACTGTTTGGTTTTTGCTTTTATATTCTCAACACTTAACACTGTGCCTAGGACATTAGGCACTTCATATGAGTACTTGTTGATTGATTGATAATTATATATCCCACCAAGTCTAATCAGAGATTAAATTTGCCTTCTTGCCTTAGAATTTCTGACTCATTTTTTTTTTATTCCTCATACTTTGCAGTCATCTCAGTCCATGGATTTTGTTGATAGTTCTTTCCTTGGGTATATATGTAAATTATTGATTTTTTGCCTATTCTCTTCCTTTCCCCTGAATTAGTTGTACATATTGTATGATTATATGATGGCTGAATTGATTAACAGGTTTTTTCTTTGCAAGAAAATTTACACTTCAAAAACCTTTTTGTATCATAATCTTGAGTGTATATTGATGAGTACAATCAGCACTAAAGATACTTTATCCTATAACAGCTAGAAACTTCCTTAGGGTCTTATGGTTTCAAAAACTTCAAAAATTCTCATTGGTGTAGATAACCCCATCAACTTGCATCCTAACTTCACAACTTAGCAGGGCCACTCCCTGTATTTCTGTGGCCTCAAAAATATCAGCTTATGGTAATGAACTTAACTAGCTTGATAACCTTGGATGAAAGTTTACTACTCTGCATATACTCAACACCTTTCCAACTTAGTAAGACCTGTCAGAGCTTAAGTTATAGCTGTATGGATATTTATTGAATTGAGTGAATGGCATTCAAAAACCCAAGCTTAGTCCCTTGCCATTACATACTTTCATGACATCAGATAATAGTAGTACTTATTTATTATTTGGAATAAGTAATAGAAATAAATAAAAAAGACTGTGTGAGGCACTTCCTCAGATCTACTATGCCTTTGAAATTAACAATATATTATCATTTTTTGCTTTACAAATTCAGATTTAATTTTATCTTCAGCTCTTTAATATCGGCTCTAAAGAAAGAAAACAGAAATATGGTTCTTGCTTCATCAAAGTGCAGAGGAGATAATCATCTTTGAAACAAAATCATAACAAACATAACAAACAAATAAAAAATTCCTTAGTGTTGAACAGACATATGTCCTGCCATCATCTTCTATGGGAAACAGCCATATACTGAATAGCAAACCAGAAAATAGTGTCCTTTCAACTGTAGTGTTCTAGATTTCTGGTTATTAATATTAGTGAGTCACATGTCCGATAAAATCGGAAACAACTGTCTCCTTTGAAGTTTTCCTTAACTACTCAGCTTACTTTTAATAATTGCAAGCACATGCTTCATCACTTCACTATCAAAGGCAGACCTAAACTCTAAAAGTCTACATTTCAGGATCTCCATTCTCTCTTTGTCCCTTTCTCATGGAATCTACCTAAATTCCTCATTTCAGCCCTCTAAGATGAGGCAGTCTCCCCCCCCACCCACTGTCTGAGCAGAACTTCTTAATCTGGGGTCTATTAGTGCTTTAAAAACCCCCAAAATATATGTTTAAATCTTAGATAATTGAAATATTTAAATATTATATGATCAATGTTCTAAAACAATTTGATAACTATATTTCAATCTAATTTTTTTCTTTTAATTCTCTGTATTTTCTTTTATGCATTTAAAAACATTCTGAGAAAGGATCCATAGGCTTCACCAGACTGCCAGAGAAGTCCACCATACAGTGAGGGTTAACCCCATCTCCCCCAGCCCCCAATCTAGGAGTAGGTTCTTGCCTCTGAAGTCTTCAGCCACTGTCTCACCTCAGTTATAAAACTTATAGAAAGGGAACTAAATTGGAAGAGGACTTGAACTTGAATCATGGCTCTTTTACTAGGCAAGTCACTTCATATTTGGGCCTCATTTTCCTTTGTAAAGTGGAGGGATTGGACTAGATATGACTTGTAAGGCCACTTCAAAATTTAGACCTATGGTTCTTTCCTGCTATGTGATGCTTACACCTTTGGGAGCCCCTGGTGCCACCAGTCTTGGTTCATAGTCTCTTGACCTAATAAGAGACCATTTAATTCAGCCCTCCTGTCTTTGACCCATGTCTTACCTCTGGATTTAAAGACAATAAGGAAGAACTTAAATCCAGATCCTCTGATTCTAAATTCAGTCCTTTATTGTCTTTCATGTCTCAAGTGACTTCACTAGAAATGTTTTATTCTCGAAAGGATTAGTTAATTGAGGTTGTGGTGTTGATTAAGCATGGGGGCAGGTGAGCAGTGGTGATTGTGGAAGAAATAAAGCATTTTCTAAATTTTAATAATGTAATGATTATCGGACATGATCAACAAATAATCCCAAGGAGAAACTATAATCCCAAGGGGAAAAAAGTGACTTTTTGCTGTTATATGTTTTATTGACCACTATTTGAAAATTTCTTAAGTAGAGCTTCTCTTATTCTGGTTAGACTTGGTTTCACATTGCATGGTTTCTGTAATGACTCAGATGTCTCACATTCAGTTTAGCATTTTGTCTTACTAGAGAGAGTAACTTCACATATAATCAAACAAAACAGCATACTGGAGAAATGCTCTACTTTCTGTGCATCTCAGTGTGATATATTTTTGGGGAATCCATTTCAGAGTAAATAGAGACCCTCTGTATTTGTATGTGTTTGCTACTTTTTAGGACAGCTGGGCAACTCAATGGATAGAAGGCAGAACCCAGAATCAGGAAGACTCATCTCCTGGTTTATAATTTGTTCTCAGACACTAGTTATGTCCCTGGGCAAATCACTTAACTTCATTTGCTTTAGTTTTCTCATCTATAAAATGGACTGAAGAAGGAAATGCAAACACTTCATATATTTGAAAGAAAACCTCAAATGTGGGTCCATAAAGAGTCTGGCAGAAGCAAATGATTAAACAACAGCTATCTATTTTGTAACAACAAAAAAAAAGTGCTCAGAGGATTTCTAACCTAAGAACTAGTTTTTGTTATGCCTTGCCCTTGCAATTATACTAAAGGATTTAACTGAACTTGCTAAAACTTTTTGACATTTGCCATATATATGACTTTCTGTAACAACTTCTCCTGACCAGTAACCTAGTTGTCTATAGAAAAAGCAGAATCTATTTTTCCTTTAAATTTTTAGAACATCTCGCTGTCCCTTTCTTTGACAACTGAGCACAAACAGCAAATTTTAGGATATTGCTGCAAATGCAAATTTACTCTATTTTGGGTTATTTTATGGGTTTTTTTATCGCTTCTAGTGAAAATAAGGATGAAAGTATAATTCTCTGAGCTAATAAGTTTAGCCAAGATCTAGGAGGATTTTTCATAACAGAAAGTGACTGAACCAGTAAGATTCGGACCCTGACTCCTTTATAAGATTATCATTCAGTCAATAAATTGACAAGTATCCATTAGTGCCTACTGCCAGACTCTGAGGCAAGACAGAATATGGCCCCGTGCTTAGGAAGCTCCCAGCCTAACAAGGGGAGAATGAGCACACACCACCAAAAACAAGCTAGACAACAGGATTATTTTTGAGGTAATCGCACAAAGGAGGCATTAGAATGAAGAGAGCTTGGGAAAGGCTTCCTGTAGAAGGTAAGGCTTCATGGAGAAAGCTGAGAAAGCTAGGAGGGAGAGATGAGAAGGGAGGAGAGGTTCAGGGAGGCAAGAGATGGCGCAGAGCTTCTTGTGGAGGGAGCAGCCAGGAGTCCAGTGTCACTGGCTCCTGAGCACATCTTTGGGAGAGAAGACAGGAGAGTTGTGAGGGAGGAGAAGTACCGCCAAACCCAAGGGCTTTATAAGGTGCTAGAGGTGATGGGAGCCCCTGGAGTTTACTGACATGGATCCAGACCTACGCTTTAGGAAGCTCACTTCGATAGCTGAGGAGAGATTCTTGAGGCAGAGATCAACCAGAGGCTAATGAAGTTGTCCAGGGTTCAAGTGAGAGAACCATGCTGGTGGCACTGTTAGAGAGGAGAGAAAAGGGAATATAGGAGAGGTGCTACAGCAATATGAGGAGTGAGAGGGAGGAAGGAGTCGAGGATTGTGCCTAGCTTGTGGTATCATAAACGATAATGGAAATGTTAGAAAGGGGATGATTTGGGGTAGGAAAGGGAATGAGGTCAGTTTTGGACGGGTTATGTTTAAGCTGCCTAGGACATTCGGTTTGCAGTGTCCAATAAGTAATAAGAGATAAGATTCCAGAGATCAGGAGAGTGTTTTAAGAATGAAGAGTGGATTTGAGCATTGTCCGTGTATTAGAGAATCATCAGTGTATTAATGCGATTGAATCCATAGTAGCTACTATGTAGTAGTATCTTGATACTAGTAGTATCAAGCAGGGAGGGAAGAAGGAAGATGGCCAGGACCAAGACCTGTGGGACACCCATGTTTAGTGGATGTGACCTGGATGAAGAAGCAGCACAGATTAGGAAAGAAGCAAGTTAGGAAAACTGGGAGAGAGTAGTAGCAGTGTCTCAAAAACCTAGAGAGAAGAATGTAGCAAGGAATTAAGGAAGATGCAAACCAAGAAGCACTGAATTTGACAAGAGATCTTTAGTAACTTTGGGGAGGGATATTTTGATTGAATGATGTAATTGGAAGTCACATTTTAAAGAATTAAAGAGAAGGGGAAACACTTAAGGCAGATGGCCTCGAAAAGTTTTGCCACAGAAAAGAGGAAATGTATGTCACAATAGGTAGCAGGGGATATATGGATCAAAAAAAGTCTTGTTGAGGATGCCTATAAACATGGACAAACAGATGGAAGATAAATGAAAGAATGAGGAAGATAGAAGGAGCAATCTGGTGGAAGATATATAAAATTTGTAGTGAACCTGAACAGCAGTTTCATGATTTTTTTTCCCCCAGATTCGTTCAACCGTCATTTGTGTAGTAGGGAAGGCAATGGATGGTGGACTGATCCAAGGCTAAGGCAGGAAGTTATCAGAGCTATGAAAAAGAAGAGATCAGCATAGAGTTGAACTGATTCTCTGAGAGGACAAGATGGGAAAGACAAGAGAATAGCTATTACAGGAGTGATAGCCTAAGAAAGAACTGAGGAATTTACTGAGGCTCATTTATCCAACATTCTTAGAACTGTGTTTTCTAACATAAAATTGGATAATGATAGCCTTTTGCTTTATCCATTGTGATTTGTCATTTATTTATTTGGTGTAGTGCCCGATACATTCTACCAGTTGAATTTTCTTAAACTTAGTTTCGTCTATAATTAAGTTCTTTTTTCCACCTACTGAAGATTTGCTGGGACTTCCAAAGCTTGTCTCCAAGTTTATGGATAATTTTTGTAAGAAGTCCCATGTTAGGGGCGGCTAGATGGTACAGCGGATAAAGCACAAGCCTTGGAGTCAGGAGTACCTGGGTTCAAATCCGGTCTCAGACACTTAATAATTACGTAGCCGTATAGCCTTGGGCAAGCCACTAAACCCCATTTGCCTTGCAAAAAAAAAAAGTCTCATGTTGCGGGGGCAGCTAGGTGGCAGTGGGGCAGTTGGGTGGTGCAGTCAGGCCCTGGAGTCAAGAGGACCTGAGTTCAAATCCAGCCTCAGACACTTAATTACCGAGCGGTGTGACCTTGGGCAAGTCACTTAAACCCATTGCCTTATTTTCTAAAATTTATTTTTCCTCAGAAGAGACCTAGAAACTTTGAAAAACATCAAATATTTAATGTATAGAGAGACCAGAAAGATCATAACAATTCTTCAACTATATCTCTTTATTGCAAGTAAAATTAATATTTTTTGTTACATTGCCGATACTGACAAATGAAAAATCTACCTGAAATGGCAAATAATAAATGTTGAGTCATTTTTTATTATAAATATTAAATCTGTGGGGTTTTATTTGTTTTTTGCAAATTTTAAATCATTACTGTTTTAGAGGTTTTTGTCATTTAAAGGGATCTTATAATGAATTTTTTATAAAATATTTTTGTACAGCCAAAACTCACCCCTGAACCAGTATTTTGGAAGATTTATTTTTATTTTTGGTTCATTTCGTTTCATTTTTAGGTTTTTGCAAGGCAAATGGGGTTAAGTGGCTTGCCCAAGGCCACACGGCTAGGTAATTATTAAGTGTCTGAGACTGGATTTGAACCCAGGTACTCCTGACTCCAGGGCCGGTGCTTTATCCACTGCGCTACCTAGCCACCCCTTTTGGTTTATTTTAAATAGCATATATTGAGTTCTAATTGATTCAGTTTTAGTCTTAAAATCTGAACTTTTGTTTTTTTTAAGTGTAATGTTGTACCTGTTTTTTTTTAAACAATCATTTATCCTTGTTGAAAGAAAATAATATTTTTTGATTCCTCTGTTCCCCTCACCTCCCAGTTTGTCATCAAATATTTGATCATCATTCACGTAGAACATCAATTCTTCCTTTCCATTCCCATTGCTAAGATTTAGGACCTGATCTCCTTGCTGCTGTGGCCTCCTGACTGCCACCCCTGCACCAAGCTCCTTTAACCCTTCCTGTTCTTTATCTATATAGACTACATATTATCCACACAAGGAAACCTGCCCTGGACCATGGATCAGTTCCTCTTCTCAATGCTATATGTGCCAGGCACCTGCCTATGTTTGTAGCTCTTCCACTATTCTTCACAAACATTCCACTTTAGACTGAGGGCTATCTTCTTTCCTGCCCACATATGTTTATGTGGTCCAACCCAAGTAATCAAGGATCCTGTCCATTCTTTAAGGCTCAACTAAAATTCCATCAGTTTTATGAAATCTTTCTTCCTCAGCCAAGTTTTTTGTCCCTTTTCTGAACTCTAATAGAAGTGTGACTATTTATATGATACTTACTTTGTTGAATAGTTATCTTTTCAGGAATATGTGACCCTATTTAGATTGTAAACTATTACATTCCTGTAATCTTTTACTCTTGTACCCTTGGAGACAAGCACATTTTCCTTTGACACAGAAACCACCCAGTTAATAACATTCTGTTAACTGATTGACCACAGGGGGAGTTGTTCTAGATGACCTCAAAGGTCCCTTCCAGTTTTCATTCTTATGAGTGAATCTTGTCCGTGAGTCAAATAGCATTGCCTGCCGAGGCTTCCTCTATTGTCAAACCACAGGTGGGATTTCACCCTCCATCCTCAAAATCCCTCACCCCTGCACACACCTCCCCTGCCAGGGACATCTGAAATTATACAGAGCAAATATCCTTAAAAGGAATGACTTAATGCTTTTACTAGTCACTTACACTAGAGTATGAGCCTTTTCAGAAAGAAAGCAAGAGACCTGAGCACCTGATGGTGATTTAATGAGGGGCCAGGCAAGAGTGGGTCTGCAACAGAATGACTAGAGACTTAAAAAAAAAAGACAACCTCCATGTACTTCACAACTTTCCCTTGGAACAATAATAGTTACCTTTCCTGTTCTCCTCACTTCTTCACTTCTCCCTTCTCCTCAAAAATCATGCACAAGAGAAGTGCTTCCTTTCTAGCCTCTGCCCTTATGGAGTGGGCTCTAAGTAAATACTTGTAGTCAGTTGCTGTTGTCACATTAATGACTTCTGTCACATTCAGAGTAACCCCCTCTTTTTATTACTAATTTATTACTAATTACTAAGTGGAGATGTTAGGCAAAGAACAGCAGACTAACTGACAATAAATGATAATAAATAATAAATGATAATAAAAGGGAAGAGAAACAAATAGCTGGGATGATTCCTTCTCTGACTACTCAGAGATGATATCTCTATTTTATTAACAAGTAATTGGTACCTTAATCTGAACCAGATTTTTGCCCTCAAGGAATAAATGCTGCTTCAGTACTTGAGCATCAGTGATTTCATGAGAGGTATACTCTTCAGTAGGGCAAACCTCTACTCCTCTACAATATTTTAGATTAATAGTCTTTAGCAGTTACTGGAACTGAAAAATCTATCACCCCGTGACCAAACTGGTGATGGACCCATTCCCATTTATCTGGGCTAATCTCACTCCTATGATCCACCCACACATACATACTAAATTTCTAGTAGAATCTACTAGAACTAAATTTTGTTTTGCTAACAGTAACCTGTCACTTTTCACTCTATGGTGAGGCATAGTGAAAGGTGCTATGCCTTGGGAATTTTTTGCCCCAAATGTTAATCGAATTCAACTTTTTTTGAAACAATCCCACAGCTAGGAGAAATGGCTAATAACCTGAATGGCAGAATCAGAACTCTGGACTAAAATCTAGTAAGTTCAAATACAGTAGGGAGCAATGTAATGCTTCACATTTGAGTTCACCTTGGCAAGTATGAGGTGGGCAAAGCATAGCTAGACAACACTTGATCTAAATTAGAAGTAGAGGGGTTTTAGAGGACTGAGTTATGGCAGCTTTCCAGGAACAAAGCAGAAGATGTTCTGACCTGGTCCAATCATCCTGGGGTCAGCATGGAGGGGAACGCAGCCAGGATGTAAGAGGATTGGGTGTGTTTAGCCTAGAGAGGAAAAGATTTAGGGAGAACATGAAGAACATGGACCCAGAGGACAGAATGATGAGTAGTGGGTGACAGATTAAGTGTGAATAAGGAAAATGTTCCTAAGTAGTGTAGCTGTCCATCAAGTGAGATGGGTGACCTTGGCCCTCCCTTGAGGACTTCACCCAGAGTCTGGGTGACCACTTCTCAGGGGCATTGTAGAAACAGGTAGTTCTTTTTTAGTGGGCCTTCAAAATTCTGTGCTTTTTGACTATCTTTATGTACCGATTATCAGAACTAGAGGGAACCTTAGAAAAACATGAATCCAACCCTTCATTTTATTGAGAAACAAGTGAGCCTCAGTCAGTGACATGCCTGGGATCTGGAGGTTATCTAGAGGAAAGACAGGCCCCCACCACTTAATAAAGGTTTGTTTTTTAAACGTTCCCTGTCATTCAGAAAAGTGAGCAAGCTCCAGGACAGAAAGTAATAGTAATTAAATGGTAATTTTCCAGCACTTGTCATTTTTGATTTGAGTAATTTGGAGATAAATATAATAAAAACCTAAATTAAAGTTTAGATTCACTTAAGTAATTTCAAAGTTAATAAACTCTACATAGGATATTGGATTTGGAGTCAGTGGCCTGGGTTTGTGTCTCAACTGCCACGTGGACCTCTTTCTTCTGGAGCAGGTAGAGGCTTCGGGCCCAGTGTCCCAGCTTTTTGGTGTCCTGAACCCCGGGTCCCCAGGAGCTCAGCAGTCAGCCTTGGTTTCACTGCTCATCAGTTTCAGAAAGTGAAATCCAATTGAATTTCAGAGTCTCAGAAAGGTTAGAATGGAAGAGATGGTGGAGAGGGCCTTCTACCCAGCTGAGGGGAAGAAGCAAGCAAGTCTCCAAAGCCACACAATAATTAATGTGATGAGGGCAAAATTTCCTTGATTTCCTAACGAATGGTCTTTCTACTGTGGGAATCTCAGGATTTTTCTGTGTATTTTTCTTTCTTTTTTTCAGCTTTTTTCAGTAGTGCTGCACTTGTAATGGTATAATCTTCTCTGTGAATCGTGGAGGATTGGGGGAGGGGGGGAAGGAACTGAACTCTAGACTGGAATACTTAAAACCATGCTACCTTTATGGTAGCTTCCTTTGAAATAATTTTTAGTTATTATACAAAGAAGGAAAATATAGCTGAAAGAAAGAAAACCTAAGGGATGGAGGAAGTAACATTTGCAAATAGGGCAAATTGTAGTTCTATGTTTGATTTTTGTTTCTGATAATTTATGAGGTTGAATTGTTTTAAACTGCCAACTACTGTTAGCATCATGATGCTTTGACTACTTAAATGGAATGACTTAAGAAGTAAACGAATGATGATTGAGAATCCTACAGCCAAATTGTGCTGCAACCTGAGTTAGTCCACCCATCTATTTGCCTCTTAATGTCTCTTAATGTTGGAAGGAACCTCAAGAGATTATATAGTCTGTTCTCATTTTCAATTTATATTTTTCAAAATTTATGCCTGCAATTTAAGCAATCTGCAAAATGGTATAGGAGTAGAAATATGGTGTTTGTCCATTTGTGGACAACTTCATTTAAAAACAACCAAAAAACCCTGTCTCCTTTTATTGAAACATCTACATGTACATGATGCCATATTAAAAAAATACAACATCAGCAAAGATCTGTCTAAAAGACTGAGAAATGTACCTGCCTGAATGCAGGAGACAAGGGGATCTTGAGGTCCTTTTATATTCCTGTCATTTGAGATAGCATTTTCTATTGCCTACCATTTGTTTTCTGGGTTCTCCTGAGTTATTTAAGAAGTTTTAGCTACAATGAAGAAAGGGAGAGATGTATTTTGCTTTGAACAGGGAAAAGATTATATAAAAATAGTACATAAAATCAAGGACATGGAAATTTCCCCTAAATGGGTAAAGGAATGGAATTGTAAGGATTCCTCCTTCAGTTGAAGGTTATAAATAATTTCTTTTAAAATATACAAATACTTGTAGACAGAAATCAAAAAGATTTTCAGCCCTTTTAAATTCAGCCAACAACTCTAATTATTGGACATTTGTTTTGAAAACATAGTAATAAACAAAATTTACTTTAGTAATTTTGAACAAAAAAGGTCTTTATCTTATATTTTGTCCCAGAATCTTAATAGAAGACCAAATATATGCAAAAAATTAAATGTAAGAATTGTTTCCTTCTCCCCCAAAGCCAGATTTTTCAAACAAGATTTTCCAAAAAATATTGTATATACCTAAGAAAGCATTTGATTTGTATTAAGACTAATCAATGTTATTAGAAATTTTCATAATGAACAAAACTAAGTCATTATTTTAGTGTTAAAGAAAAAATTTTGTTGGCAATGGGATTTTATAGCTTGAGGATTGCATCACATCTGATTAAGTGATAACCTTGGAGCTCCAAATGCTTTTTAAACATTCTTGATAAATTTTAATCAAGAAATCAGTTAGGAATTATTAGATACAGGTTTTAGGACAGGGACTAGAGTTCCAAAGACAAGAGTGAAACAATTGCTGTCTTCCAAGTGCTTTCAGCATGTGTATTTTTGAAGCCTTCATTAGATGGTGGTGCATTGAGCCTTAAAAGGAGCTAGGGATTCCAAGAGGTAGAAATGACCCAAAAGGTGAAAGTACTTTGTGGGAAGGACATAGCCAGTTAGGCTGAACTAGAGTATTTGTTGAATGAATCTGGTTGTATACTAAAGTTCCTGATTATACCAAACAGAGGTGTGTGATTCTAGAGGTACCTGGTGGTGGGGAGCAGCATGGTTGGATCTGCCTATTTGGAAAATCACTTGAGAGTGTTCTGCTCTTCAAGGAGGATGGATTGAAATTGGGAGAGGCTTGAGTCAGGCAGACTGAGGATGGGACACCCTGGTTGTGAGCTTGGATGGCTAGCAAGTCATGCCCTCCACTGTGTTCAGGAAGTTTGAAAGAGTTTTGGGGGAAACATAATAAATTCTGCTTTAGACTTAAGTGAATTTGAGATGCTTATAAACAAACATCTTGTTATGATGCTTGAGTAGAGGTCAGGAGAGAGAGACCAGGGCACTGGACAGTTTGTTATCAGCTTGGGAATAATTAAGCAAACTCATGTAAACTAATGAAATCGTGAGAGTAGAGAGAGAAGAGTTTCAGGTACAAAACCCTAGGTACACCCGTAATAAGGGGGGATGATGTGGATGATGATACTACCAAGGAGACTATGGAGTCAGGTAAGAAGAGAAGCCAGAGAAGAGAATATTTTGCTGGAGAGAGGGTAGTCAAGAAGGTCGTCAGATTTGCCAATCAGTGGAAATTAGTTTTTGAAGATCAGATCCTTCTAGCTTGGTTGTGATGTGGCCTTAGGTTATCCTCAGTTTCCTCATCTATAAAATCAGGAAATGGTAGTAGTTTACCTCTAAGATCCTAATGTATTACATGTTTATTCTATCGTTTACTTCAATGTAACAACAGGTGTGAATCAGTAAGGTTGGCTTGTAAAGACATTGAATTTCAGGACTGGCATCACCGAGCTCTGTATCATTTTTGTTTGTCATTTGTTCACCGGCTTTCAGATACACGGTGAAGACAGTAAAGGGTCGTTGTTGCACCTTGCACACGCAGGGTGTGCAACCCATTTAAGCAAGCGTTTACAAAAGATGTTTCAGCGGCCGGGGTGGGGAGGAGGCGTCGGGGGGCGTCCCAGGGCCCCGCCGCCCCGGCCAGTGGCTGTGCCTGTGCTTGCCCGCCGGCCTGCGCCAGCGGAGGGCAGTGTTGTCAAGCGCAAGCATCCCCGGGCCCCGCTGCACTGGGACGCGTGGAGGGTCCTTCTCTCGCCGAACTAAGTTCGCCCTTGGCCGCGGCCCCGGCTGCTTGTCCAGGACGCGCCTCCGCGGCGCCTTTGGGTGGGGGGGGCTTGTTTTGGCCCCCTGGCCCCCCGGCCCGGCACCCTCCTTCGGCCGAGGGGGCGGGGCCGGAGGGAGGGGGGGCCCCCCGGTAACGGCCGGCTGCGGCTGTGCCGTGGGGGCGGGGCGCCCCCCCCCCCCCGCCCGGGGCTGCGCCGGGCGCTCCCTCCCCCGGGGCACAGGCGGCCCGGCCCGGGGCTGCGGCGTGGGGGCGGGGCGGCGGCGGCGCGGGGGGAGGGCGGGGGCCGCGGGAGGCGGCGCCGGGCCCGGCAGCCAATGAGCGGCGCCCGTGTCGGCTTATATCCCGCGCCGGCCCCGGCCGCCCGCGTCTTCAGCGCCGCCGCAGCGCCCGCGCCGCCGCCGCCCGCCTCGCTCCCAGCGCCGGCGCCAGCCCGGGGCAGCAGGGCCCGGCGGCCCGAGGTCGCGCCGCCCGCTCCGGCTCCGGCCCCGGCCGCGCTTGCATGAGCGCCCAATGGTGTAGGCCCGTGGCGATGGATCTAGGCGTTTACCAGCTGAGGCACTTCTCCATCTCCTTCCTGTCGTCTCTGCTGGGCACCGACAACGCCTCCGTGAGGCTTGACAGCAGGTAGAGGCGGCGGCCGGGCGCGGGCCCGCGGGGGGCGCCCGCCCCTTGGTGGCGGGGGGCGAGGCGGGGGGCCGGGGCCCGGGCCCGGTGCTGATGTCTCGTCTGTTCTCTCCGCAGCTCCTCCGGCGCCAGCGTGGTCGCTATTGACAACAAGATCGAGCAAGCGATGGTACGTAGTGTGCGGGGGGGGGGGGGGGGGGGGCCGGCGGGGCCGGGCCCGGGGAGGGATGGCGGGGCCCGCGCCCCTCCCCGCGGCCCCGGCCCGGCTTTGCGGACGCGCTTTACATAACGTGGGCGGCCGGGCCCCGCCCCCGGGCGGCCGGGGAGGGCCGGGGCGGGCCGGGGCGGCCGGGCCCGGGGCGCCCGTGTCCGATTTCCGCCCCGGCCGCTCTTTGTTATTGGAGCGGCGCCTGTGGCTCTTCTCACGGGATTCTCTGCCCGCTGTTGCTAGGCAAACTCGGAACCTTTCATTCGGAGCTATAAATAGCTCGCGCGCCCATTGGCCGCGGCGCCTGCCAGCTTTCTGTGACGTCAGGCCCGGTCACGACGCGGGGCGGGGGATGCGGCGGCGCGCTCGGTCGGAACCGGCTGCAGCCGGCGCTCGGAGGCGGCGGCGGCGGCCGGGGCCCCCCCGCCCCCGGCCCGGCCCGCGCATGGGGGAGCCCCGGCCGCCCCTGAACGCGAGCCTGTGCTTTGTGTTGCAGGACCTGGTGAAGAGCCACTTGATGTACGCCGTGCGCGAGGAGGTGGAGGTGCTGAAGGAGCAGATCAAGGAGCTGATCGAGAAGAACTCGCAGCTGGAGCAGGAGAACACCCTGCTCAAGACCCTGGCCAGCCCCGAGCAGCTCGCGCAGTTCCAGGCCCAGCTGCAGACGGGCTCGCCGCCGGCCACCGCGCAGCCGCAGGCCACGACGCAGCCCCCCGCCCAGCCGGCGTCCCAGGGCTCGGGCCCCTCCGCGTAGCCCCCATGGCCCTCCCGCCGGGCCGGAGCCCCGTGGACTGCAGCGGCAGCGGCGGCGGCGGCGGCGGCGGCGGGCGGGGGAGGCCGGCCCGGGCGCCCTCGGCCGTGTCGTTCCGGTATTGAAACACTGAGCCGCTTCTGGCCCGAAGGAACCGGCGGGCCGGCGGACTCCGGGCCGGCCCGCCGGGAAGCGCGGCCCCTGCCGGAGCAGAAGAGGCGGCCGCGCGGCCGCGGGGGAGGGCCGGGCCGGGCCGGGCCGGCGGAGGCCTCCTGTATATTGTGTACGTAGTGTAAGTATTTGTAAAGTAGCGACTGCGGCGCCCGCGCGCCGCCCGGGCCGGGCCGAAGCTCGGACAGACTTTTTCTATGTTGTGAATCTCCCCTATCTGGCCGCCGCCGCGAGGAGAGAGGCCCGAGCCGCGCCGGGAGGAGCCGGGGCCCGTGCATGCGCTCCGCCAGTGTAGCGGCCCGTATTTAACTGTGACGCGTGTCCACTTTCAATAAAGCATATCCGATGTTGAGAAGCGCCTCCGAGTGGGGAGCCCGGCCCGGGGGGCCCGGGGGTGCAGGGGTGCGGGGCCGGGCCGGGGCGGGGTGCGCGGGGCGGGGCCGGCCGGGCCGGGCTGGGCCGGGCCCCGCCCCCTCACGCGGCCGCGGCGCGGGCACCGCCACAGGTGGAGGGCAGCCCGCCCCGGCTTGGGCTTGTTCAAAAGGGAAACTTGATTTTTGGTCCCTTATAAAAAAAGTAAGAAATGTTTTCATTTTAAAGTGAACTTCCACTTGCTAGCGACTGTTTTAGTCGAGACCCACCACGCCTGAAGGCCGAGCGTGGCAGGAATTTTCCAAAACACTGCCCCAAACGCCGGCCAGAGTACCTGATGCCTCATGGCAGAATCATTTTAGGTTTTTGCATCAGCGGGGTTAAGCGGCTTGCCCAAGGCCACACAGCCGGGTGACCGGATGAGAACTCTGGTCCTCCTGACTCCAGGGCCGGTGCTCTGTCCACTGGGCCACCTAGCCAGCCAGAGACCTTTTTATTACAAATTTAAAATCAACTTGACATTTCGCATTTGGACTGTCTTACTGAAGTGAACCAAACCTCCTCAGAACACACACCTTGCAAGCTAGTGTCCTATGGAAACTCAGCTTGGAAAAGAAGAGTGTTTTCTCCCACAACATTAGGTGTCATAGTGAAGATTAAACCAAAATGGATAAATTTTCACTTCAAAAGTTCTAAAAATGATGCAGTTAAAAGCTCATCTAAAAGTAAGTGACATTTAAAAGTCATGCAACGACGTTGCTTAAAACCAAAGCAAAGCACAGAAAGACTTGGCCAGTTTTAAAACAGGATGCTAATTCTGACAGTTAACATTTAATTGGAGTTCTGTCTGTTGTTTCTAAGATCCATTTCTAAAGGCTTTGCTACTTAGAGACCTGACAGTCTTAGGCAGCACTTCATGGCTGAAGTTTACTTTTAATTACTTTTATCCTTGGTTATCACACTTAGATATTGGGTACCTAGAGACACATCATTTGAGGCAAAACATAATCTTTTTAGAAATTTTCTTTCCCCACATTGCTTTATTTTGCTTACTGTATTTGAAGGAAATCAATTCAGTCAGCTTTCAGAAGATCAGGTTAAAAATCTGGACCAAACTCCGTTATGCCCAGGGGGACTGGTAGCAGCATATTGTAGATGGATGGGAATGGGAGAAGGATGGAACAGATCATCTTCCAGGGGAACCAAAGTAATATAGGGAATTTTGTTCACCATCAGCCTTGGGGATTATTTCAACTCTTAATGTTTTTTCCTCCACTTAGCTGATCTATGAATATCTTATTGCTAAAAGGAGGACATTGGGCCAGGTGATAGCCGTGGTTTCTAGCTCATTTGATTTTTCTTGAGCTTAACTTTTTATGTTGAATTTCACCTTAGTTGGAGATTGATGTGGGTAAAATACAGAGCAATATATTCACAGATCCCATGTGAAAGGCATAGTTGGTTATGGCTTTGGGCAGTTTGTTTTCTTTTTAAATAAATAAAGTCGGGGCTGAACTTTCTCAAAGCTAGGTCAGCATTTGGTACTACCAAAAATGGGTTCAATTTGGCACAGGAGGGAAAGATGACCCACAATGGGGAGAGTGACAGGGGGCAGAACATTGCTGCTTTTATGAAGATGTAAAGCTTAGGAAGTGCAAACCACTTCAAATGTGTCTCAGCTATGAGTAATGAGTAAATGCTGAGAAACAGCAAGATTTTAAACAGGGAAGATCAGAGATCTGTGAAAGACTTCTTTGAATCACATTTTGTCTTGTACCTCTTTGTATTTTTATGAGGGAGGTACAAGAGCTTCTAAATTTGTGATTGTGTCCATGGTAGAATTAATTGGTGTAGAGACTTCCTCCCTAGCTATGTAACTGCCTGGAGTTCTCAGAGAGATTAAGGGATCTGTCATGGTCACTCAACACTAGTAGAAGGTGTATCAGAGGGAGAATTAGAACTGGGTCTTTTTGACTGCAATGTGAACACTCCAATTCTGCCTCTCTAAAAGGAAAATTAGAGTAGAATAACAACATCCAGTTACTTATGCCCAGCCTACCCCTCCAACAGGGTTTATACCTTAATCATTTTCTAAACCTGGACTTAACCCAGTATGCCCGTACTTAGTGTTTATTGAATTGCACTGATGCTTGCTTGCCCATTATAGAAGAATTTACATCATCAGAACCTCCTTTTGCCTTTCTAGAGCCAGATCTTCACCCTCAATGGTGACCATAGACTTCTAGAAAACAGTTTACTGTTTTGAAAGTAAAATCAAAGAGAAGTCACAACATTTACCTGACTTGACTCTGAAGCTTCCATCCATTGTCCCTCACTTTACAACTGGGGAAACTGAGGCATTAAAAGGCAAAGTGCCCAAAGCAAACAGTTAATAATAGATTTAAACCTAAACTGCCTCATTCTGTAGCTTTCATTATGGAAAAAGAGTATAGCAATAATCCTGAGAACCAATATATGAGGAAAAGAAAAGCTTGTGAAAACCAAATACCACATATCATCAATGTAGAATGAATCCACCATGTATACAGAACTGTCATCAGAGCCATGGGAAGGTCAAGAAATAGAAGACTCAGCCCTTAATGTTAAAAAAAAAAATCCTTAATGCCTATTTTTGAAGAGAGAAGCCTGTAAAATAACTAGATATGAGAGTATCATCATGGACTTCAAGATGAATGTTGGTACTGAGGCACTGGATAAGGTCAGGTGGGGATGGGTACATACCTACATAGATATAAAATAAATTTAAATGTATGAAATAAAAATATAAATTTATATAAAATAATATAGCTATGTCATAGAAAATATAGGTAATAATAGCTAACATTTAGCACCTCCTATAGGCACAAACATTAGATCCTACTTAGAAAATTATGTGAAATTGAAGGACTCGGTGAAAATGGGAATTATGCTTTTTTGTGTTAAACACCATTTAGGAATCTGGGCTAATTCCCCCAATCCCATAAGCCAGAAACTTGATACCAACTCCCCATTTGCTGCTCATAACATATCAAAGGCAAGTTTTAGGCCTCAGTCAACAATCCTTTCGGCATTCCTGGGAAGAGGATGATTTCTTCAGCAAAGGACCCATTGCTCAGCTTTTGACACTACCTCAGTTTACCTCAGCTACTCATCTCTCTTCACTCCCAAGAAACACCCAGGTACATTATACAAATTAAACAGAATCACCTGCCACCACCACCGGTCAGGAATTGAGTCCTCCAGGCTAACTCAATAGATTATAAATTCTACAGATTGTCTTATCTTTTCCCATTACCTAAGATAAATAATAAAAACAAAGCATTTACATAGCACTTTTAAGATTTATAAGTGTCTCATCTACTCAACACAATCTTGTGAGGTAGAAGCAAAGCAGGTATCCTGATTTTATTGAGGAAAAGGACTAGAGGATTAAAGGCAATAAATTACACATGTAGTAAATTCTAGAGATAATCCAGCAAAGGCCAATCAACTGAAAAACCGATGCTCTTGCCTTGCCATCTTTAGCATTCCACCTACTAACATGTTTGTTGTCCAGATCTTTTAAGTCCTGTCTGACTCTTCCTTACTCCTCCTTGGTTTGTTTTGGCAAAGATGCTGTACTGTGTGTCATTTCCTTCAGCTCATTTTGCAGATGAGGAAACTGAGACAAACAAGGTTAAGTGACTGCCCAGGGTCACACGGGATCTCAGGCCAGATTGAAACCAAGGAAGATAAGTCTTCCTGACTCCCGATTGGGGCCCTATCCAATGAACTTCTGTACCCATATGCCTTCCATTCCCATGGTGTCTGCCCCAGTGCTAGGCAGGGAATTTACATACTATCTATTTAGTTGTGACTTGTAAAGGTCAAGAATTAATCCCTGTCAAAGAGGCCAATGACCTCTCCCTTCTGGCATCTTTAGTTCAGTTTGCCCAGCTCTTATTGGGATAGAGTATGATTCCCACATTAGCACCACAAGCAAAGGATGGTCCTCAAAAGCCTTCCCCACAGTGACTTATGTCTGGGCCTTGCCCTAGGGTAATATTAGGATGCCTGCCCTGTGAGACAGAACTCAGTGCAAGAAAACACATCTCCCCCAACAAAGTTTCTCGTATCTTCCTGCAATCTCTCCAATGCTACAAAGGGAATGCAAAAACGGAAAAAGCCCCTGTCCTCAAGGAGCTCACAGAAAATTATTAATATCTGACACATAAACCTTAAAGGTAAGCAGAGTGTTACATATATCAACTCACTTGAACCTTAAATTTGTGAGTGAAGGGTTGTAAATATATATAAAGATATGATTATCTCATATATTCATTCTACAAGTGTCTCCGTGTCACATAATTGAGTTGTAATATCTAACAACTGACACATAAACCTTAAAGGTGAGCAGAGTGTTTTATATGTCAACTCATTTGAACCTTAAATTTGTGAATGAAGGGCTGTAAATATAAAGATATGATTATCTATTATATACCTATTCTATAAGTGTCTCTGTCACATAGTTGGACTGTAATATCTAACAACTGACACATAAACCTTAAAGGTAAGCTCTCGAATCTTAAATCTGTGAATGAAGGGTTGTAAATATATATAAAGATATGATTATCTATTACATACCTATTCTATAAGTGTCTCTGTCACATTGTTGAACTAATAATATCTAACAACTGACACATAAACCTAAAGGTAAGCAAAGTGTTTTATATATCAACTCACTTGAACCTTAAATTTGTGAGTGAAGGACTGTAGATATATAGAGATAGATATGAATTTATATGATATACCCATTCTACAAGTGTCTCAGTGCCACACAGCTGATAAGTCTCTGAGTCAATTGGATTTCACTTGTCTCCTGACTCCAAGTTCAAAATGTTTTATCATCGATAGCATATTACCTCCCTAATACTCAAATAAATGCAGATTTTTTTTAAAGGGGAGGAGATGCAGAGAGGGAATGGATCAAAGGACTGCTCATGTAAGAGATAGCCTTTCAACTGATCTTTGAAGGAAACTGGGAAATTCTAAATAGTCATGGCAAAAAAGAATGCATTCCAGACATAGCAAAGGGTTATCATGGATGTGGAAGCTAAAGGGAATGTTACATCTCTGAACTAGTGGATGCTTGAAAGGAAGGGAAAGCAAAATCCCCCAAAATTAATTCATTAAAATCAATTTGGGAAGGACTTTAAATACCAAATCCAGTTATCAGTTTGTCTTTTGTCCCAAATTTAGGTTAACAGGGAACCACTAGGATTAATTAAAGAAGCAATGTCTTCAAGCCTGCATTTTAGGAATATCTCTTTGGTAGCAGTGTAAAAGTTAAATTTGAAAGGGGAAAAACTTGAAGCAAGAGCTCTAAGGAGAAGGCAACTGCAGTACTCAGGATAAGACGACCTGAATGACTGAAATGGAGGGGCTGACCATGTGAGTGGACAAAGGGTTAGATATTCCAAGTGAGCAAGAGTAAAGAGCTAAGGCCGTCCTTAAGGTTGCAACCTTGGATCATTGGAAGGGTCATTGGAGCTTCAATAAAAGTAGAGAAATTCAGAAGAAGTTGGGATTTTGGAAAGAAAAATTCCATTTTAGAGAAGTTGAATTTGATATACCTAAGAGACATGCAATTGAAGACATATCTTATAGACAATTGCTGATGCAGAACTAGAGCTCAGGAGTAAGACCATGACTAGACCATAGACCCAATCCTTTCTATAACTGTGATGATTAAACCCGTTGTAATTGATAAAATCATCAAGAGAATATAGAAGAGTGTCCAGAACAGTCTTGGTGTGCTTCTGCAGTAAAGGAATAGGATCTAGATAATGATCCAGTAAAAAAAGACAGAATCCTGGGTGGCAGAGCACCAGCCCTGGAGTCAGGAGTACCTGAGTTAAAATCCAGCCTCGGACAATTACCTAGCTGTGTGGCCTTGGCCAAGCCACTTAACCCCACTGCCTTGCAAAACTTTAAAAAAAAAAAAAGAGAAACTGAGTCCAACAAGTATAAGGAAAAACTAGAGAGAATAGTCTTGGGGGTATTTTTTGTTTGTTTTCTTTTAATGGGGAGAATTTCTAAGAGGAGAGTGTAATCAATAGTGTCAAAGGCTGCAGAATGCTCAAGAAGAATGAAGATTGGGAAAATGGCCCTGAGACTTAGCAATTCAGAGAACCGTGAAAACTGCAAAAAGAGTTGCAGTTGAGTGGAAAGGTGAGAAGGCCTACTACAAGAAGTTGAGAAGTGATGGAGAACAGAAGATGTGACAAGAATGAGCATAGGTTTTCTAGAAGTTTAGCTATCAAAAGAGGAGATAATGGAATAGCTGGAGGGAATGATAGGATCTAGGGAGAGTTTTTTGAGAAAGGGGAAGATAAGGAACCTGGGCATGTTTACAAAGATGGGGAATTAATTTTGGAGGGGTTGAAGATTAAAGGAAGAAAGAACAGTTGTGAGGGCAATTTGCCACAGGGCAGGGTAAGAGAAAAGAGTCTGATGAGAAAAACCCATCCTTTTGAGCTGCTTTAGATATGAACACCTTTTAACTTGTAAACATAAAATATTTTTTTTCAAAGCACTTCCCCATCAGTCCTCTGTTTCCCCTTTCACAGCAACCCCATATAGTAGGTAATGTTTTTATGCAAATATCAGCAATTGAATCAAGACTGGAAAACCAGGTCTTTTGAACATACCAGAATAAGTCTTACGGAATCACTGTTCACAGGACCAGATTTACAAGTTTGCAAAGTATTATGTGTTGTGAATTCAAATAACTGAGAAAGCCCTTCTTCCTTTCCATTTAACTCAACACTTGGTAACCTGGAAAGCTATAACAATTCTACGTTTTTTCCAGCTCTAAAATGCTTTGATTCTGTGTTCCCAAATAAATTTACTTTTTCTTTAAATTAGGTTCTCTTTCTAAACTTGACTCTTTCTATCAGTTTCCTAAACTTTTTAACTTAGTGAATTATGGGTCCAAGTGTTCTAACAGTTCACTCTTGTGCCTCTAACTTTTTCATTTATTCCCTTCCAAGATGATAACCTTCTTGGGAGGGCTTCCCTAGTGTTGTTACGAGAGTAGGACATTTTATTTTTATAGGTTTTTTTTGAATTATCAAGCATTTTTTCCTCTCTCCCCGTTAGGAAAAACAAAATCATTGTAAAAATAAGCATAATCAATCTAAACAAATTCTCATATTGATCAGTCAAAACTGTATTTTTTTTTGTACACCAACACCTGTCTTAGAAGGTGAGTGACTTGCTTTATTTAGTGTTTCACAATTATTCATTTTTACAGAGTTCCTATTACAATAGACAATTTTCTTCTAGTCTGTTTATTTCAATCTGCAACCATCTTTCTCCATTTCTTGCAGCACAATAGCATTACATTATATCCATACAGCTTAATTTGTTTGACCATTCTCCAGTTGCTGAACAACCCCTTAGTTCCCAATTCTTTGCTATCACAAAAAGAGGTGCTATAAATACTCTTGTATACCTGGGACCTTTTCCTCTATCTTTGTTCCCCTTGAGAAAGAAACTTAGCAAGAGAGTAGGTGTTGTTTAAATACCCGTTCAATGCAATATAAAGGCTGCAAAGGCAAAAAAAATAAAAATAAACACTTTGAAAATAAGCCCCAAAATTCATACAATCAACCTATGAGCATATTCTGGAAGTGGACAAGATCAAGTGTATCATGGAGAGGGAACTATAGGAATATCATAACATTTTATAGCCAGAATGGACTTTGGCCCTCATATATAAGTCAATTTTTTGATTTTACACTGAGAAAACAGACATTGTTGATGAGAATTTTTTCCAAGGGCACAGTCAGGTGAACAACCAAGATTGGGATTGATTATCTCCTGAACTTCTTCCCCAGTACGCCACATTGTCAGCCAGGGGAAAGGCCTGAGAAACTGTCTTCCTTTTCTTCCTGATCTCTGTTCTTTGTTTTTTTTCCCCCCTCTAGTCTCTTACATTTTTCTAAGAGGAAGATGGCACCAGAAAAATGAGTGGAGTTGGAGAGGAAGGAAGGGCTGACCAAGCACAAAGCACAGAGTTTATCCTAAGGATCTAGTCTCAGTGACCACTCTCCACGCAACAAAAGGAGAGAGGGAGGGAGGAAAAATGAAAAGAGGGAAGGATAGATATTCACCAGGTCATCTCAGTGCCCCTGGGCAAGGATCATTTCATAACCATAAGAATCAGAGATTTTTCATATTTACTTTTTTTTATTCCACATAATCAAATTCAGCATCAGGATAAAATTGATTTTCAGAAGGGCAGGCAACGAATGACACATGAAGCCACGCAGCCACTCTTAGACACAGCAAACAGAATTAGCAGTAGAGTTTCTAGGACTTTTTGTCTGGAGGTTTATTCCTTATCTAGTCTGCCCCCCCATCTTACAGAAGAGAAAACAGCAGCATTCCATGTTGAAGTGATTTCCATACAAAGACACCATGATAGCAAGTGGCTCGACTTTCACTTATTAAATCTGGCTCATTGAATTTAATTCGACAAGCAGCCTGGACTTGTTTCTCTGTCATGCCCAGGTAGGGTTATCTTCCCATGGAGGGCACAGAGGCTTGCTGACCCAGGAGGCAGAGAAAGTCTGGGCAGCAAGAGCTTCTCTAAAGCCTGTTCACCAGCAGGTAGTGCCTCCTCCCCATGGCTCCCAAACTGGACTCTTCCACCACTTGTCATCTGGCTGCAGGTAAGTCTTTGCAACTTGAAACTGGGGTGCTTTCCAGAAGGGTATGGATTAAATTCAACATATATCATGGACCTTCTGTATACAGTACACTTCACTAGGCACGGGGAGGTGTAGAAAGAAAAAAATCAAGAACAAAAACAAACCAAAAAACTCCCATTGTTTAAGGAGTTTTCACCCTCTAGATGTCAGAGAGCCCTGTGATTCTGCACTTTGTTATCAGCTGAATTCAGATGGTTCCTATCATATCCTCATTATCTCTCGTTGGAGCAAGGTAAGGAAAATGAAAACCTTTTACACACTGCTCTTGTCCCATGGAGGTTCATAGGGTCATAGATTTAAGGAAGGAAGGGAAGGAGGGAGGAAGAAAAAAAAGGGTGAAGAAAGATAGGGAGGAAAGAAGGAAGAAAACAAACAAGCATTTATTAAATCTCTACCAAGCATTGTGTTGAGCATTTTACAGATAGCTCATTTGATCCACAAAAAAACCCGAGGAGGTAGATACTCTTACCTCCATCCTACAGTTGAATAAAATAAGGCAGACAGGTTAAATAACTTGTCCACTATCACAGAAATACTGGATAAGGTCCAACATTCTATCTACTGTGCCCTACTGGTTGCCTCCTAAACAACCTTAAAGGACATCTAATTTTATAAACAAGTAGATATATAGTGTATGTAGTCCATACACACACACAAAGATGAGAGAGACAGTGCATTTTATATTTTACATATATATATATATATACATATATATATACATATATATATATATATATTCTACTTCAGACATTTGCTAGTTGTCTAATGGCAAATCACTGAACTTTTGTTTGCCTCAAATTCCCCATCTTTAAAATAGAGCTAATGACAGCACCTATGTCAGGGAGCCTCACGTGAAGTAATCACTGTAAAACACCTTGTCTGTATTAAAGTGTTACCAAGTTTCTAGCTATGATTATCATTCAAAGGTCAAGCATCTTGTCCAGTCACAGATAGAAAGTATCAGAGGCAAGATCTGAGCCCACTTCAGATTTCGCTATCATGATTATCTTGGACATGGAGTAGACAGTAGGACACACATTCTCTGAGTTGATGAACTCTTGGCCCTAGCCAAGGATGGTCCCCATCCTGGACCAGCACTTTGTTCTTTAAAGTAGGGGAGGCAGGCTGCAGGCACTTTGTCTTTAGAAGCCTTCTACAAAGCTTGAGGCATTTTTACAGGATAAAGTTGACAGCTCTGAACTGTCTTTACAATGCAAGGCAAATTTGGAGATGTGGCTCCCTCACCAGTTGGGTTTTTCCCTGTCTCCTTGGACCCTGAATGGCCAAACCAACGGACTGTGTCATCTCCACCTCTCCAGTCCCCTGGATTTGCATGGGGAGGTAATCAAAGCTGCTTAAGGGAGTGGAAGAGACCACAATACAGAGGTTCGGGTTTGTTCCAGTGAAGGAAGCTTCTGATCCCCATGATGTCCCATTCTCTGCATCAGAAGCTGTCAGAAGTCTCCAGTGGGCATAATTCACAACCCCTATAGTCTGGGCATGGTGTCTGTGTTACATTTTGGAGTCTAGAGTATTCATTCCTACAAGGAATAGGCTGTTTGTGGAATTCCAGGTGGTGGAATTCCTCTTTCCCCCAATTGTGGATGTGGATGTGGTCAAAGATGGCTCCTCAACCTGGAGCTGAGCTATTGAAACTGGTGAGATGCTCCCAGGAGGCCACCTCTCAGGATTTGTCTCCTGCCCATCAACCCTGATCTAGGCCAACTCCTTAGTACACCAGGGATCACACTTGACCGGTCAAGCCAGAGCTTTTCTTGGGTCAGTCGCTTCTTGCCTCTCAGGCCAGGTTGAAAAGCAGCGGGAGCTTTTCTAGTGCCAACAAAAGATGAGTCCGGGGGAGCAACTGAGAGGAGAAACTGGGGAAAGACATCTTGCCTGTTTCCCTCTGCCTGAAAGGAAATGAGGGTTTCCCCCAGGGATCCCTCATAGCACCTGTGGGTCCTCTTTTCAAGTTTGCAGACTGGATCTGGAGATGGAGAGCTAGGAGAAGCATGTCTTGTCATACAAGTTTGGCAACTTTAGACAATGGCCCACATTCACCATGGAGCATTCCAAGCCCCATTATCTGTCTGGCCTGAAGAATGATCCGGACGATAAAAGATACAGGTAAAATAGGTGCATGACTGGAGAACAAATCAAAGCAATTTCCATAATCAGCAGAACCAAATGCAGATCAATGAACACTGTCAACAACCTCCTTTCTCTCTCCGCCCCCCCCCCAAAAAAAACACCCTTCTGGAAAGGGGGTGGGGAAGTCAGTCTCACAAAGCATTTATTTCCATTATACACGGGTGGGATATGCCGTTTGTCATAGAAACCCATCATGTGAGCGACCACCTCTTTTCCCGGCTGGCCTCGTCTTGGAACTCCTCATGAGGAAAATTAGATTGTGCACTAATATAAAGGAAGTTCCACCACTGGGTTGGGAATACAGAATTTTTTTTCTGGACAGATGACTTCCCCTTTAAAGTTGTATTCTTATAATCCCTCATCCCACGTCTGGTAAATACCTCTGTAGCAGGCATGCATGAGAGCTGGCAGATGGCTGAGGCTTCAGCCTTTTCTCCTTTCCATCCCCTCCTTTTGGTTAGTGAGTGGAGGGAAATGGGAGGGCAGTGGGTAAGGGGAACCTGCAGGGTAGAGATGGAGAAAAAGACTTCATTTCTTACTGTGACATGGATGTTCTTTGAGTCACCATCCCAGAGTTAAACCAGCTATATGGGAAACCAAAAGGTCAGAGGTATATTCTTGCTACTGTCAACTTCTTAAGCTCCCAGTATTTATATTCTTCCTGTTAGGTCCCAGTGAATAACAAACATTCCTGTTCCATTTAAACCACTCAGTATATATAATTTGGATTTTAGAAAGGTATATTTACTTCAAAGATATAGCAAAGATATAAAGATCCCTTACCCCCAACACCTTGGGGGTCTACTTAACAGAAGACTAATAATGGTAATAATAATAATAATACTGAAACAGTAACAATAACTGGTATTTGTATAGAGCTCTAGGGATCTTATAACACCCCTGGGCACAGGCACAGATTGGTAAAATGGATATTCTTTGCTCAATTTGGAGTCAGGATCTGGTCTGGAATCACAGTACACACAGTTAAGTGTGACTTTTTAAAATTAATAAGCTTGGGTGTTCTACCGACCCACCTACCTACCTACCATCCATCCATCTGTCCATTCTTCCATCCATCTACCTATCCATCCCTATCTATCTATCTATCTATCTATGTAGCTATCTATCTATCTATCCATCTATCTATCTGTCCAGTCTCTCTGGGTCTTAAGTTCCTTATCTATAAAAATAAGGAGATTGCACTAAATGATCTCTAGGGTCTCTTCTAGTTCTAATTTTTAGTCCTATGACTCATCCAGTTCCCAGTCTATTAAAACTTCCCTAAGGCTTTCCCAAATCATGTTCTAAGTATTGGGAGGAGTGAGACCAAATCATGGTGGGTGGGAGGAGAATGAGAAATTGCCCCACAACAGAAGTAGGTGGATGATAGCTATTTCCTATTGCTTCGCTAAAGGGATTGGGATGTTAGCCTTTTCTATGCTCATTACTATTCTGAATAAATATTCTATGTTTAAATGCAGATTGGAAGCCTTAATTAATTTGCAGAAATGAAGTCTAATTCCCAAGAGAAGGGCTAAAATGAGTTAGATTATGATTTCCCAGAGAGATTTTGAATGGGGAAATAATCCATGATGCTTTATTAATACACTTCCAAGTGAACCCAAGCTATATTTTCTCTCACTCTTAAAGTTACTCTGCATTGGGCGGCTAAGTGGTGTAGTAGATAAAGCACCGGCCTTGGAGTCAGGAGTATCTGGGTTCAAATCCAGTCTCAGACACTTAATAATTACCTAGCTGTGTGGCCTTGGGCAAGCCACTTAACCCCATTTGCCTTGCAAAAAAAAACCTAAAAAAAAGTTACTCTACATTGCTCTCATTGCTCTCTTCTTCTAGTCTTCCCATTTCACTTTTGGTATAATGTGTTTTGTCACTTAGGACCAAATGATCATAGCTTTAGAGGGAAGAAGGACACTTTTGAGATCATCTAATAGTCTGTTGTTCAGTCTTTTTAGTTGTGTCTGACTCTTCATCACCTTATTTGGGATTTTCTTGGCAGAAAAAAATGATTTGTGCCATTTACTTCTCTGCATCATTTTACAGTTGAGAAAACTGAGACAAAATGAGTTAAGTGACTTGGCCAGGGTCACACAGCCAATGCCTTTCAGCAGTCAAATTTGAACTCAGAAAGTTGAGTCTTCCTAACTCCAGGCCCAGCACTTATCCATTGCACCATCTAAACTAGAGGCACTTAACCCTTTTGTGTGTCCAGAGCACCATTGACAATCTAGTGATGTCTGTGAACCTTCCTCAGAATCATGTCTTAAAATAATTGAAATAGGGGTGGCTAGGTGGTGCAGTGGATAAAGCACCGGCCCTGGAGTCAGGAGTACCTGGGTTCAAATCTGGTCTCAGACACTTAATAATTACCTAGCTGTGTGGCCTTGAGCAAGCCACTTAACCCCATTTGCCTTGCAAAAAAAAAAAAAAAACCTAAAAAAAGTAATAATTGAAATTAATGCTAAATTTTAGTTAAGAGTTTTCCCAAACATTCTGTTTCCAGATGATCAAACTGAGAAATAGGTGAAGTGATTTGTCCCAGGTCTCAGATAGAAATGGTAGAAGTAGTAGTGGTAGCAGCAGTAATAGTTCTGTGGTGGTGGTAGTGATAGTAGTGGTAGTAGTAGTGGTGGTTGTTCTAAATATAATTTCTGTAGCACTATTAAATTTTCCAAGAACTACACAAATATTATTTTATCTACAAAAATCCTAGGAGCTAGGTGCTGCTTATTCCCCTCTATTATTATCCCCATTTTGCAGATTAGGAAACTGAGAAGCTAAATGATTTACCCTTAAATAGGAAGTATTAAGAGAGCTTAAATTTATACTTTCTTGAACTGATTCTACATGTTAAACTAGTCTTCCTACCAAGACTGTGAATTTCCTGAAGGCAAGCATTGTATCTTACAGCTCTTATAACTCTTCTTGTCAACAGCGAACACATTTGTTGGTTATAAGACACTCCTGAATAAGAATTGACTGAACTGAGATCTGAACCCAATTCACTGTTCTATGTACTATCTATCCTCTGTCTAACCTCATCTCTAAAGCAGTCAGGTTTTCCTTTTGTTTTTGAAGGCACTGCCCATTCTGTGTGGTTGGATGGCAATGAGGCCCCCAGCTATACTGCTAAACCCAAGAAAAGCAAATGGTACTTATTTTTAATTCTAAGTAGTAAATTGCCCAAATGAGTAGAGGATACTCATTTGAGATGCTCCCAAATTGCTAAATAACAATGAATCTTTTTTTTCCATTTCCAAGCTTTTTTTTTTTTTTTGGTCAAAAAAGCTGACTTGGTCAAGCATCTGTCTGGTAGATATATAAACATGGAAATGAAATTGGTCAGAGCCTGGAGATCAAAAATGGTCTTCCCTGCTTTTTTTTTAAAGTTCTTCTCAAGATTCTCAGAATGAGACAACATAATGAAATATGTACTATCCATCATGTATAAAAATAGTGCTGCCCACTAACTTTCTATCAGATATACATATCTGTAGAGTTATTTGTACAGCAATGGGAATGGTCTTTTGTGTTTGAAGACATGCAATTCCTGACTCAGCTACTTATGTGGCCAAAACCAAAAAATTCCAGAGGTTTTATCTATGGAATATGGCACTCTTCTTTGTATTAATAGAATCAGCTTGGGAGGTGTGTATCATCATTATTTGTAGAAATCCAGTCTAACCTCATTTATATACAAGGGAATCAACAACATGCCAGTTGCCCAAGTTTGCCCAACTAGTTCATGGCAGAGCCAGGTTTCAGCCCCACTCTCCTGTCTCCCTATTCAAGTTAATTACTCTTTACTTCACACTACATTACCCTGCCTAGGACAGGACCCTGGAAGCATGCCATTTGCCTGTGCTATTGGACTTGAGTGCTTGTCTGTACTTTTATTAAAGTTCTGTCCTGTTTCTTTTTTTAAGCCATTGTTTATTTTTTCCAATTATACCTAGAGATAATTTTGTAAAATTTTCTCCATTCCTCAATTCCTTCCTTCCTTCCCCACACAGCAAACAATCTGTTAAATATATTTTCATGTTAGTCACAATGTGAAAGAAAAATAAAAACAAAAGGGGAAAATCCATGAGAAAAAAGATTTAAAGTGTAAATAGCTTTGATTTGCATTCAGACTCTATGGTTCTTTCTTTGGTTGTAAATGGTCATCACAAGTCTTGTAGAATTGTCTTTGATCACTCTATTACTAAGAAGAGCCAAGCCCATCAGTGTTGATCATCTCAAACAATGTGACTGTTAGTGTGTACAGTATTCTCCTGGTCTGCTCGCTTTACTCAACATGAGTTCATATAAGTCTTTCCAGGTTTTTTCTGAAATCCACCTGCTCATAGAACAATAATATTCCACTACATTCATGTACCACAACTTGATCAACCATTCCCTAATTCAGGGGCAACCCCTCAATTTCCAATTCTTTGCCACCACAAAAAGAGCTGCTATGAATATTTTTGTATATATGGGTTCTTTCCTCCTTTTATGATAAATTTGGAATATAGACTTAGTGGTATTACTGAATCAAAGAGTATGCACAGTTTTATTGCCCTTTGGTCATAGTTCCAAATTTCTCTCCAGAATGATTGAATCAGTTCATAACTCCAAACAGCATTTTCTGCCAGTTTCTGATGTCCATAGTCCTCAATGTTCCTGAGCCTACTTCTCACTTTTAGCATTCATGGACATAATCAGACTTTTAACTCCTGAGCTATAAATAGGAATCCCAGCCGTGGGGGAAGATTTAGTGGAATGCTGGTAGAATGAAGTGTATACAAGCCTAGGGAAAGACAGCCCAACCACAGGTCCAGTCTTATAGGAGGGAGAGCAGCCAATCCCCTTCTCTGGGAATGGTGCTCAGTTTACCATTAGGAATAGGAGATATGCTCTCCTGATTATATGGCTAATCATAATTATCTAATAAGGGCTAATTGTAGTGATTCAGTCCTCTGGTTCCCCTCCTTGACAGAACTATCAGGGATAGGACTTAATTTTATGAAGTGTGAACTCTCCATAACTATCCACCCATGATAATGTGCCCTACATCCTAGCTCCTAGAAGTATATCACACCCATCAGGTTATTGCTGATGATGCCAGAGAGACTCGTGACATCCCCCCCCCACACACACATATCACTACCCTGATTGTTTTGAACCTTGCTTTGGATCATATCACTTCTAATGATTGGTTATATGTTATTCATTTGGCCCATATAACCTATTTCTTTTTTTTTTAAGATTTTTTTTATTTTGAGTTTTACAATTTTCCCCCTAATCTTAACTTTCCTCCCACCCCCCACAGAAGGCAATTTGTCAGTCTTTACATTGTTTCCATGTTGTACATTCATCTAAATTGAATGTGATGAGAGAGAAATCATATCCTTAAGGAAGAAACAAAGTATAAGAGATAGCAAGATCAGACAATAAGATATCAGTTTTTTTTCTAAATTTAAGGTAATAGTCCTTGGTCTTTCTTCAAACTCCAGTTCTTTCTCTGGATACAGATGGTATTTTCCATGCCAACAGCCCCAACTTGTCCCTGATTGTTGCGCTGATGAAATGAGTGAGTCCATCAAGGTTGATCATCACCCCCATGTTGCTGTTAGGGTGTACAGTGTTTTTCTGGTTCTGCTCATCTCACTCAGCATCAGTTCATGCAAACCCCTCCAGGCTTCTCTGAATTCCTATTCCTCCTGGTTTCTAATAGAACAATAGTATTCTATGACATACATATACCACAGTTTGCTAAGCCATTCCCCAATTGAAGGACATTTATTTACTTGATTTCCAATTCTTTGCCACCACAAGCAGGGCTGCTATGAATATATTTGTACAAGTGATGTTTTTAGCCTTTTTCATCATCTCTTCAGGGTATAGGCCCAGTAGTGGTATTGCTGGATCAAAGAGTATGCACATTTTTTTGCCCTTTGGGCATAGTTCCAAATTTCTCTCCAGAAAGGTTGGATGAGTTCACAGCTCCACCAACAATGTAATAGTGTCCCAGATTTCCCACAACGCTTCCAACAATGATCATCATCCTTTCTGGTCATATAACCTATTTCTTAAAAAAAGTTCAACTTAACTATCCAGTCAGGAAAAAGCAAGTGATGAAAAAGTCTTGTTTTCCAGACTATGATATCCAGTTGGATGAACAATCCATAAAGCTCATTCATCCATGCCATGCATATAGATAAGGCAAAGACAATGAGCAAGCCCAAGAATTGAAAAAGAGGAAGAGAGAAGGTCTTTGGGAAATTATAAGTTCTTTTCCTTCTTAAAACCAGGCTTATTTTATAATTACAATATACTACTTGCTAATAATGAATGAGTATGAACCATGGGATACTACAATGGTTAAAGTCTTAAAGTTACTAGACATCCAAAGGATATTAGAGAGGGAAGAGGGCTCTAGTGAAAGTGAGTAGACTGTGACATTACCCACCAAGAATTGTGAAGAAGCAGTAGAAAGAGAGTGGAGAGAGAGAGAGAGAGAGAGAGAGAGAGAGAGAGAGAGAGAGAGAGAGAGAGAGAGAGAGAGAGAGAGAGAGAGAGAGAGAGAGATGTCCCCTAAAAAGGGTTTTCTAGTCCTGCAGAGAGAAGGAAGTATAACTACAGAAATATCCCACTGTCTTATTAGAGTTTATATAAGGATCAAGAGAATTAGAGAAAGTTAATGAGGTGGCTCAGTAGATAGAGCCTTGGCCCTGTAGTCAGGAGGACCTGAATTCAAATCCAACCTTAGACGCATGACACTTACTGGCTATGTGACCCCCAACAAGTCACTTAAACCCAATTTCCTAAACCCCCCTTCCCCAAATAAAAAGAACTAGAGAATTCTGTGTCATTAGTTGGATCCTTCCTGAGAAGGAATTATGAGAGAACATAAATAAGGATCATCCTAAATCAGATCAGAGGGCCTACAATGAATGTGATCTGCTTTTTGCAGAGAATATGTGCATTGATCACTAAATTGTCAAAGGTAGTGTCCTTAAGATGATATTCACTTGGATAGTTTTATCTCAGTCTTGGCAAGATGGAGAAATGGGCCCTGATCGCCTTCATTAGAAAACTATAAAGGGAAATAAGAAATCATTAGAAAAGAGATTACTAATTGTGCCTACCCTTTGATCCAGCAAAACTCCTACTAGGTCCATATCCCAAATAGATCATAAAAGACCCACATATGCAAAAGTATTTAGAGCAGTTCTTTTTATAGTGGCAAAGAACTGGAAGATGAGAAAATGGCTGAGCAAATTATTGTATTTGAATGTGCTGAAATACTATTGTTCTGTATGAAATTATGAGTGGACAGACTTCAAAAAAGTCTGTAAAGACTCACATCAACTGATGCTTAGTGAAGTCAGCAGAACCAGAACACTGTGCACATTTACAGCAACACTGTGTGATGATTAACTATGCTCTTCTCTGCAGTTCAGTGATCAAGAGCAATTTTAAAAGAGTTGTGATGAAAAATGCCATCCAGAGAAAAATAACTATCCATCCTTTTCATTGAATAAGGATGAATTGTATGAATATCAAAGCATATGATTTTCACTTTTTAAAATTTATTGTATGGCTTTTTTTCCTCACGGTTTTTTCCCCTTTAGTTCTGATTCTTCTTTTACAACATGACTAATAAAAATATATTAAATATGATTCTATTTATAAAACCTATATTAGATTACTCGTTATGGGGAGGGGAGAAGGAATGGAGGGAGGCAGAAAAATATGGAACTGAAAAGCTTACACAATGATTTATGTTGAAACCTATCTTTACATGTAATTGAAAAAAAACATTAAAAGAAGAAAATGTGCCACCTCCAATTTGAAGTCAGAATTTAGAACTGGAAAGTACCTGAGAAACCCTGTCATCCATCCTCATCATTAAACACAGATGAATTGAGATACTGTATTTACAATGCTTTGCAAACTTTAAATGCTATATTGATGCAAATTATTATTATTCTTAGAAGTGGAGAAACTGAGACCCAGAGAGGAGAAGTGACCTCCTTAGCATCATTTGTAAGAGGGCAGCAGAGCAGAAAATTAAACCTAGCTTCTTTTCTCTAAATCTGATACTCATCTCAGTAAGTACTATTTCTCAAATAAAAGCCAAATATTTCTGGCTATCACTACCATGTCCATCTCAAGGTGCCTATTTTCTCTTCCCTTCCTTCAAGAAACTTATTTTGACTTTTTTTCTCCCTTGTAGCAATAAATTGCAAATGCGTTAAGTGGAACTACCTCATTATTATACCTGATTATACATTATTATTTGGGGGTGGGGTGGGGAAGTGGCTCTCTATCGGAGAAGTACTGGGAAAAGCTATCCTGGCTATAGAATCAGATCTCATGACATTCTGAATACCAGATTTGGTTTTTATGCTTCAGAAAGAATGAAAAGAAAATGATGCATCCAAGTTTGAATGTCATATAACATTGAGACCTCCAGTGAACAATGGCACTGTGTGTGTATCTCAATTATGACAAATTCAGGCATTTTGAATATGCAGGGCTAAAGGTTCTCAAATGTCTGAGCAGAAAGAGCACAGAGAGACTGGCAGCCCTGATAAAATCCCCTGGTTTCCCCCAGATCTGTAACCAGAAAGGTCAGACGTGGGCTCCTCCCTGAAGACCTGCTCAGAGCTCTCTCTGCCAATGGCACCTAGCCTGACCATCTGTCTCAACTCCACCATTCAATCCTAGCCCTCAGCTCAGCTCCCAGATACGGTGATTTGTGGAAGTGCAGACATCTCTATTGGCCGAGGGTAGAGATCACTTTTTTATTCCTATGACCTGATGATTCAGCTTTAGATCCTAGTCTCTGGAAATGGGTATCTATGTACTCAGCACAGCTCAATATATCATTATTCCCAACAATAATCTGTAAATGTGGTGCTCAAATCATCTAGAGAGAAAAATTCAAGTTTAAAAAAATCCATTAAGAAAAGGAGGTGGCTAGAGTGTCTTATCACAGATAATTTAAGTCAAATAAATTTTGATCCTTTTAAAAAATGTTCTCTTGCTTCTTTTATACTTTTGTTGAAAATATGATGAAAAGATACTTTAAATCAGTATAAAAGTCTAATAAAGAAAAATACTTAATTTAATATTCCCTTCTTGCTATCCCCAATTTGAAATGCAATTAGCTAGTTCAATATCTAAGGGGCAGCTTTTAGCTCAGGTTTTAAACTGGAGAGTACTACTACTATTGAAGCTCACAGGAACCCCCTGGTATATTTGTATACCCATCAGCCAGTAGACTTATTTAGCTTTTAACAAAGTCATTTATTAAAATGGCTTAGGAAAATTAGTTGGAGAAAAACAAAAACCTTAAACAATCTATAGCAAATCCACCAATCCATAACATTTGTGGGAAAGGTATGGATAGCATTTACCAGTGGCAAAAGGTAAGTTGTGAATCCCAGTACTACATGTCATTTCTCTCTTTGTAGAATCATCACACAATGCCCATGGGTGTGGGGCGGCTAGGTGGCGTAGTGGATAAAGTACCAGCTTGGAGTCAGGAGTACCTGGGTTCAAATCCGGTCTCAGACACTTAATAATTACCTAGCTGTATGGCCTTGGGCAAGCCACTTAACCCCATTTGCCTTGCCAAAAACCTAAAAAAAAATAAAAATAAAAATAAAATAAAATAAATGCCCATGGGTTGCTAAAATCAAAAAGGAGTTGAGGGGAGCAAGAGAGAAAATCCCATTGTTTTTTCCCCTTCCTTATTAGCTCAGATACTCCTATACCTTTAGTGATCACTTCTATGTATATGATTGATAAATCTTTATTTCAACTCTCAACTTAGTTACTCAGAGTACTAATCCTGTATTTCCAACTGCCTGTTGCCACCAACTAGCTATGTGACCTTGAACATCTCTGGTCCTCATCTATAAAGTGACAGGGTTAGATGAAATCAGCAGCTCACAAACTTTTTGGTCATAAACTTTTTAAGCCCTTAAAAATGATGGAGGAGCCCAAAGAGCAATTTTTTATATTCAATATTTATTACATTTGAAATGAAAACATAACTTAAAAATATTTATTTTAAATCATGTTAAAATAATTATAATAAATTCCACTTACATGTCAACATAAATAATATCTAAAATGAAAAATAGCTGTATTTTTCACAACAGAAAAACAATTAGTGAGAAGGAAAGCAATGACATTATTTTTATACATTTTTCCCAAATTTATTTCTTAATAAAAGATAGGACAGTTGGATTCTCATATCTTCTTCTGTATCTGATATATTGCTTTGAATAAAGTATATGAAGAAAATTTGGCCTCACAAAGATAATAGACAAATAACATTTTGATATAATTAATAAGAATAGTTTTGACTTTAAGTACCTTCCCTCCTTAAAAAAATTTTTAGAGACTCCCAAAATCTCTAGACTATATTTTGAGAATTACTGGACTAGGTCAACTCTAAGTAGGTATCAGATCTATGAATCTTTGAATCTCCATCTGGATAATCTATTGACCCTTGAAATTTAACATGTCTAAATTTGCATATCAACTATGTGGGTTATATAATATTCCATGCCAGTAGTTCCCCACTTCTCCAAAAAACAAAAGGATAAGGTAACCATAGAATCTCTCTCTCTTTTTTAAAGGTTTTGCAAGGCAATGGGGTTAAATGACTTACCCAAGGCCACACAGCCAGGTAATTATTAAGTGTCTGAGGCTGGATTTGAACTCAGGTCCTTCTGACTCTAGGGCCCGTGCTCTATCTACTGCACCACCTAGCCACCCCATAGAATCTCTTCTTAAAATATTTTTATTAATCTCTTTTCTTTTTAAATTGCCTAGGTATCCCCCCATATGCCTTTCCTTCCTATTTCCAGAGAGCTATCCATTATAATGGATTTTTTTCAAAAAGAAAGAAAAAGAGTAAAAAGAGAAAATATTTAGTAAAATTGATCAATACACTGAAAACTTTTTTTGTAATATTCAGTCTTTCAAATTCATGAAAATTACACTTCTACAAATGAGAGATATCTTTTATTTCTTCTTTAGTGTCAAATTTATTCTCCTTTTGCACCATTCATTTTTGATTGTTTTATTTATTTTTCTTTCTATTCATATTGTTATAATCATATTGTTTTCCTGTCTCTGCTTACTTCACTTTATATAAGTTCATATAAATCTTTAAAAGCTTTTCTATATTCATCATGTTTATCCATTCTTCAGTACTTACAAAACAGTAAAATTCCATTACATTTAATACCACAATTTGTTTAGTAATTTTCAACTGATAGACATTTACTTTGTTTCCAACTTTTTTGTTTCAACAAAAAAAGTATTGCTATAAATATTGTGGCTTTTTTTTTTTTTAGTTTTTGCAAGGCAAATGGGGTTAAGTGTCTTGGCCAAGGCCACACAGCTAAGGTAATTTTAAGTGTCTGAGGCCGGATTTGAACTCAGGTACTCCTGACTCCAGGACCAGTGCTCTACCCACTGTGCCACCTAGCTGCCCCTGTGGCTTTTTTATATAATGGTCCTTGGTCATTGCCTAGTAGAATCTTAGAGTGAAAGGGAATAGATATTTTTGCCACTTTTATTACAAATTGCTTTAAAATTTGTAAATTGCCCATAGAATCCAAAAGTTGAGAAGTATTGACAATTATTTTGAGTCTGAGGTCCTGAAGGAATGTCAAGTCTGAGTTATTTTGAATTCAGTTGGAGATATGCCACTACAACTCAAAAGCCAAGACTGGAGATATAGATTTTAGGATTCACCCACATGATGATAAGGACTGAACTTGTAGGAGCTAATGAGATCGCCAATGGAGAGATCATAGAGAGAGCAGAGGTGGTCAAGGAAAAGGGTCTTAGTGAAAATTAGGATCCAGTGATGGAGACAAGAGTTTGAGTGTGTCACAGGCTTTAGAGATGCCAAGGAGTATAAGGACCACTATCAGAAAGAGCGAGAGAATAGATGGTGTGTATAGTTTCCAACCGTCTACCAAACAATTTATAAACTCCTGATTCTGCAATCAAAGCCCACCACAATCTAGGTCCTGCCTAATTGCTCATTCATTTCTGCTATTTCACCCCTTCATATGCTTTCATTTTTAAGGAAAACTGGGCTACTCTCTGCTCTGTTCCTCTACTGCCCCTTCCTCTCTTTGCTCACTGTTTTTTTATTTTGGGAATGGTGTCTACTCTCTCACCACCTGCTAAAGTCCTACTTCCTCGATGAAATTTCCGATCTTTCTTCCTCCTTCCCCTGGAGATGGTGTCAAGTTTCTCACTGAACTTTGCCTGGACCTCTCCTCCTTATCACATTCTCTTTTGTATAAGTTATCTAACTGTGTATGCTTCCCTTTGATTCCCAATCCCCTTTAGATTAAAAATCCTTGAGAATAGACTCCGTGAAGCTTCTATTTTTATTGTCTGGGTATCTAGTCCCACACATTGCTTGCAGGAGATACTTGAACACATCTATGGATATTTTGGTGTCCATTCAATGAAATACCTAAGACTACCAAGCAAAATTAACTTGATGTCTCTTTTCTCTCCCTGTGTCTCAGCCTAAATTGCTGATGAAAAAGGAGAAAGAGTTCTTTCCAAGCACCAAGGTTCAAGTCCCAGTTTTCTTTGTTGGTTCTATTAAGACTTCCAATTCCAACCATAATAACTCCTGTTATTCTACTTGGGGAATAGCACCCTGATTAGTCATGTGTTTGATTCCCTTTCAGGGCTGCATCACAACCCCAATAATGGGTTGTTTTTATTCCTCTTTTTCCTTAAGGTCTCTTCATTAATAGATATTCTTGAATTGTAGATATACATGCATACATACATATATGAATATATATATGTACATACATACACGAAACTCTAATTTATTTCAGTTCAAGTCTGCCCACAAAGGGCTACCATTATTAATTTACTATTGAGAAATAGCTGTCATATGTAAATATTTAACTGAAGGCTACTTAGAAACATTTAGAAGGCTAATTTATAGTTGAGTCTGTAATATGGAAAGACAAATCTACCTTGCAGCTTTAATCTAGAGGTTAAATTCATCACCCACCAGAGATTTAAGGTTCAAATGCCCATGATACCAAACTAAGCTTTGTTATTTATTTAGCCAGGGTTTCTGGTTTACAGGGGGAAAAAAAGCCCTGGCTAGAAATTCAGAAAAACCTAGATATGAATCCAGATTTGACACATCAGTCACAGAATATAGATTCATGAACTAACTTTGAAATCATTTTGCCCAACCTCCTCATTTTATAAATGAGGAAACCGACTTGCTGAAGGTCACATAACCTTGACATTGGCATCAAACCCAGATCTTCTGGATCCAATATGGCTCTCACTGCATCAGCTCACCTTCCATATATTACCTACTTAGGTACATTATTTTACCTCCCTGCCCCTAGTTTCCTTTTCCATAAAGTGAAGGGCTTAGTCTTTGTTTCAGAGATCCGTAGCTTTTAGGCTCTCAGATGGGAGAGTCTGTGAACTTGGATGGGGGGGAAAAAGTCTTATTTTTGCAAACCTCAAACAAATTTAATGTTTTCTTGAAAAGGATTTAGCAAACGTCAACAAGCAGGAACATGTCAGTATACCAAGAACTGAAAAGAAGATTGTTTGAAATTGAACTTCTATGGCATCATTTTTAAACGTACATTAAATTTAACAAAATAGTTAACAAGTGCCCAGTTGTTTTGTGTCTGTGTGTCTACTGCTGAGTTTTCTTCCGTGTATTTTTAAATGTTTCATTTATACTTTTTTCTTTTGCATCTTTATTGCTACTTCTCAACTTTACTGATGTAAGCCCCTTACCACCCCAACAGAAGCCCTCTGCATCAGTTTTCCCTCATAAGAATTGGAATCACCCAAGCATGAACTAACCACTGTTGTTTTTAGAAGGACGCCCAACCAGAAAGGACTTCAAAGGGAAAGCCCCAGGAAATGATAAACCACACAGCCATAGAGAAGAAAGTGAACCTACAACTCTAGCAATGCCCCTTAATTATACAGCTCTAAATATGCTTTCATTTACATTAGGGAAGACCAGGAGAGATAGCCTTCCCCCCCAGAGAATTCAGATCAAGGCCAGGCAACGTGTGTGTGTGTGTTTGTGTGTGTGTGTGTGTGTGTGTGTGTGTGTGTGTGTGTTTGTGTGAGATATTGAAGATTAAGTGTCGTCAAAACAATCACAATAATAACAAACACCACCACTCCCATTGATGGAGTCCTTTAATGTTGGCCAAGTTTTTTCCTTGGGCCCGAATGGTCTCCTCTGTCTCTTGCCCTAGCTGGGGTTGGCAGCTGCTGGGATCTGATCTTTGCTAGGACATGGGGACATTGTAGGGCTTTTGTGGGCCAGACAGGATGCCTGGGTCTCTGGAGTATGTCCAGCTTCTATTGTTTGCTGTCCTCGGAGCAGTAAGGAAACGGCTCCTTCAGCCCTGAGACGTTGGAGGAAGGGTGGGGCTCCTGGTCTGTCTTGAGCAACCAGGGTCTGCTAATTACAGAGCAACAATGCTTTTTGTGAGTTAATTTGGCTCCAAATGTGGGGTCTGGGAGGACAAGAGTGGGAATGGGGGATGGGGAAGGAGGGAGCGCCCCCAAGACCGTAGCAACAACCTTTCTGGGGCAAAACACATAAAAGAGAGGGAGAAAGGGAATCCCAGTAATCATGTTGTTTAGTCATTGTCATATCCAACTCTTCATGACCCCACGGACCATACTGTACATGGGGTTTTCTTGGCAGAGTTCCTGGAGTGGTTTGCCATTTCCTTTTCCAGTGATTAAGGCAAATAGAGGTTAAATGACTTGTCCAAGGTCACCTAGCTAGTAAGCCAGGTCTTCCTGGCTCCAAGCCCAACACTCTATCGACTGAACCCCCTGGCTGTTCCTAGAATGAACTATAGGTCACTTCTATTGAAGCTTCTGTTTCACTCCTGTTTTGGAGATGGGGAGAATGCTCTGCAGCAAGTTTTTCCTCTAGATTATTTAAGCAAAGGGTTGTTCTCTTTCTTATACTGTCCCAAGCAGTAAATGAATAGACCCAGGACACAATAAAATACTTATGTGAGATAACAGTGATGATAATCACAACAGACACTTTAAACATTCAAAAGCTCTTTGAATGTGGTACCTAAGGCTCTCAAGACTGAGGTTCACAAGGAGTGAGGTCCTATCCTGAGGGCTGACCTCCAGATGATTCATACCTCTCTTTGGTTCATTGCCCCCACCCTGAATTATTCCAAGGAAAACTTCCAAATACAGCTTAAGTGTAGCTCTTTTCCAGGATTCCCCAAATGTGGGTAATAAAGTCTCCCATTTCTTGAATGCTCAAGGTAATAAATGCAAACAGAGCATTGGACAGCCTTTATTTTACCCTACAAAAAATGCAGACGGTGCAAAGGGCTCATGGGAGCCTATCAACAGTTACAGAAAACACACATAGTACTCAAATCATCCATCAACTCTCTCCAAAGGGAAAAGACTTTGGGATCCCCATCAGGGTAGCCTTTTGAGGTGCTCTTTTGAGTTTCTTTTCCTAGGTTTCTACAACTTCCCTGAGACCTGGAGCATTACCCCCTGAGAATAGATATACTTTGGGGATTTCTCAATAGGAAGTCCCTTTCTTGCACTGCCCAAATAATTCACTGGCTTTATTCTCCAAGTAGGACTGCTCAGGAACTGTAGATTCTCTCTTCTTTCTCCATGAAACACTCTGTTGAAGAAATCTTTTGCCTCTAGTCTAAAAGCTATTGTCTAAGTTCTTGAAATTAGAAACTCTTGAACTTGTAGATAACTCACTCAAAGGTCAGGCCCCAAATCTGGCACTACCCATTGAATACCTCTTCAGTGGCTAGAAGCCTCTAGAATCTGAGATCATGGTGTCCGGGAGATGAAAGCATCTATCTCCTCTGCACAGGAAGTTGGGGGTCAGAGAGACCATCCATGAATTCTCCTCTCAGACCATCTAGACACTGTGCCCATCTGCCCAAATTGCCAGAATTGAGTTAGAAGTGGGAAAGGAAAAGATAAAAGAATACTCTTCTCTTCACCCTTTTGGCAGAAAAAGTTCAGGGAAAATAGTGAAAGAATTCAAAAGAGAAAGAGAGAGAGCTGGTTTGACAGTTAGCTTTTATAGAACATGGACTGATTGCTTTGACAAGAGTTTGTCCTTGTAGAGTCTCAGCTATCAGAAGCTCCATATGTCTCTGAGCAAGGTGGCAGTGGCCATGCCCATGCTTTACAGGTCAGTGCCCCTCAAATGCATGCCTACAAACAAAGGCTGATATAGGCTCTGCCATCTCATCAAATTGATCATGAAGTCTCCAGGCAAACCCCATCTCTTCACACAGACATTATCTCCTTTGATAGAGCTTAGGCAGACATCAAAAATGGCAAGGTCAACCACTTGCATACTGGGTCATCACCAGTCATCCTGACTTTTTGTCTTGACCTTGGATTCGATGGCTCTCCAAGAGACAGTCCTCCGCCTTTGTGCAGCTCTGCCATACTTCAATCCAATTCTCATGCAAGTCGATACAACCTCATCATTCCTCTTCAAAAGCAGGATGAACAACAACTCCTTTGAGAAAAATGACCTTGTTGGTTTGACTGCTTGATGAGGATCATAGCTTTACAGCTGAAAGGGACCTTAGAGGTCCTTTAATCTACGTCCCCCACTTTACAGATAAGGAAATCAAAGGCCAGAGAGTAACTTGTCCAAGTTCACATACATGATCATACATTAATGCATTAGTGCATTAACGTTTGCAAAGTGCTTGATGCACAGATCCTCACAATGAGGCCTTGAAGTAGAGGCAATTGTTATCTCCATTTTCTATCTGAGGACACTGAGGTTGAGAGAAATCAAAGTGATTTTGCCCAGGGTCATGTAAACTAGTAAGTTTCTGAGGCAGGATTTGAATTCAGGCCTTCCTTACCCCGGGGCCAGCATACCTCTAGATGGTTAGTGGTAGCACTGGGCTCTCTAGCCCCAACCTAACTATGGTTTCATTGTACCACAATTTTTCTCGAACACATAATTAACAGTAAAGCTGCAAATGGGTCCCAGGCTCAAATGGCTTTCCCATTTAGACTCAAAGGTGGTTTATGGAGAATAAACCAGCCAGATGCATTTAATATGATGATAATGATGGTTATAAAAATGATAATCACTTCACCCTTAATTTTTCAGGTTTCTCATTTGTAGAAAGAGGATTTCAGGTATTTCAATATGAAAGAAAGAGCATTGAATTAAAAGTCAGAAGACATTTGTTCAAATTTTGTCTTCTATTTACTCCCTGTGTGTCCTGGGGTGGGGGGGGGGAGTCTTTTAACTTTTCTCTGCCTCAGTTTCTTAATTATCAAGATGATAGGGTTGGTTATACGATTTCTAAGGTCCCTAACATTTTCTGATTCATTGTGAGTACAAAATACATGTGTATCATGCTTTATAATTTTCAATGGATTTTTATACATATTACTTATATGAATTGGAAAACACCATCACCACAAAAAGGAAATGATGATGAAAAAAGTGGTGGATACTAAAGTCTATTGGGTCTGACAGTGGGGAAACTAACTGCAGCCTAAGCCTCTAAGTGTTTTTCAAGGTCTAGTTAGCATTATCGAACTTGAATTCCCAGGCTATATGATACAGAGCTGGAAGGGACCTTCGTAATCAGCTAATCTAATCTTTACAGGGAGAAACTGAAGCCCAGATTGGCAAAGTGACTTGCCATGGCCACACAACTAGTAAGTAGCAGAACTGGCTTTTAACTCAGAAGTTACTATACATTGCTACTCTACCATACAACTGTCTTCCAACAAAATCATCACAATGCTTTCTTTAGAAATCATCGCAGTTTTTTTTTCTTATGATTCACATGACCTCAACTGGTATCCTATACCAATAGTGATATTAATACAGTAAAACCTGATCTTGCTATAGTACCTGATCCTGCTATGGTGACACTAATCCTCATTTTAATGCTGTTCTGGCTGGCTGGTCCCTTTACTACACTATTTCCCTAGAACTCAGTCCCTGATAACAACATTGTTTTCCCTGGTGATGTTTTCCTCTCCATTGTTTCTCAATTATGTAGGTAGTCTGCCTATATTTTCTTAGACTTGACTTTCTAACCAACAAATAGTGTAGGAGAGCGCACTGGAGTTTATTTTTAAAATCAATTCCCAGCACAAGACAGATGACACATCTCAAAGGTACACCAGTGGATCACTCCCGGGATTACAAACACACCGATGAGAAAACGGGAAATGACACCAATGCAGAGCAGGGCTGCTCTTCCCCAGGGCGAGGACAGCCCGTCCAGCCATCAGAGAGAACATCCTTTTCTTTCCTGTTGAGGACACGCAAGCACCGAGATGTCACATAAAGAGGTAGTTTGGTTTGGCATCCTTGATGATGCATGCAGGGAATGGTCCCACGTGGCTTTTGTTTCTTTTGGGTCTGTTCTATTTCAGTATCAGATAAAGGCTAATCCAGTCCACCCTCCTGATGGAGGAAGGGGTGGTCAGATCTCTGCCGCCTCACATGCCCATCCTTATACTCTGGATGATCTGAAATATAGCTGAAGAAGAAGAAAAAATAGGTTCATTCAGATGCTAATCAACATGAAGGAGGTTAGGAACTCAATCCCCTGGTGTCCTTAGGAGAATGACCCCTCCTAAACTTGACATGTGAGCATGCAACTGGTTAAATGTTTCCTCACTAGGGGTTATGCTAACAAGAGGTCAATGAACTTTTAAAAAAGCAGGCCCTCATTGATGCCTGAGGGATTTGTCCAGAAACCTTGTGGATCCTAGTGAGAACTATAGACATAATTATACCGGTTACCTAAAGGGGAGATACACTGTAAGACCTAGCTACATGTCTCAGGATGTCCTGTTCCAGCCATAATTGTGAGAATCATCTTGCCTTCAAAACCACCCCAGCCCCACTTACTGGTTAGGAGGGCTGGGTGATAGCAGAGAGATCTTCTGACAGACCAGTCTGCCTTCCAAAACTGCTGGCACTGTTTAGTTACTGATAACCCCCATCACAATTTGGCATCTGGCTGGCCGGGACCTGCCTCTGAGTGTGGACTGGTTCATTATGCAGCTTAAACTTAGGACAACATTGGTTGTGTTATGTGTGCTAATCTTCCAAGGGTTAGAAAGACTTGACCTTCATTTAAGATTCTTTAAGAAACTGGTCTTTCTACTCACAACTTCTGGCATCCCAGAACTCCTAATTAGAATAATGATTGCAGATGCCATAAGGCAGGGCAAAAAAACAGAACTCACAAATAGCTCCCAGACAAGAGCTTCAGGGAGAAAAGTGTCCTTTGCTCTGCTTCTGGCTTTTCATTTTGCTGAGTACAGATAATTTGGCCCTGCCTTCGTTCTGTTTACCTGGGGTTATTACAGTGGCTTGGAAGACTTGCTTTTTAAAATAGGTTTCACATCTGTAGGTTGTCCAAGTCTAAAAAGATTACGTCTCATATCTTCCCCAGCTGTTGCAGATAATCAGAGTTGGGTGGCACAAAGATCTAGACTGGCTGAAGAACTGGATTCAAAGGAGGATTTGCTTTTTTGAAAAGATTCTGTAGGGTTATCTGCTAGCCGCTCTTGCAGGTGACAAAAATTAAATCACTGGATGGATGAGTTTCCTGGATAATGGTATCAAAATTTCACTTATTTGAATGGAAATTTTTTTCATATGTCTCCTCCATCCTTCCCTGTCTTCTTAAACAGAATAAAACTTAAACCTGTACTTGGCTGCTCAGGATCTCCACTGAGAACAATCAAAATTATTCTCTGCTTCTCAAAGACTACTGAAGTGAAGAAAGAACTATCAACCTGTGAAGCAAGTGGCTTCAGATTATTGTTTTTGTATTATTTTTCCTACTTTCTGTATTTCTTTCTGCTTTCTCTCTTTCACACATTTTTTTCCTCTCCTTTCTTGCATCAATTGGCATTACTACTTTTAACAAACCTTTTCCTGGTTTTTAATTTGCTCCTTCTAATCTGCTTTGGGTTTGGAAAGCATAGACCTAAGCTTGTTAAATTCTCACCCAGAACCTTTTGACTCAGTTTACAATGAGTAAAGTGAATAAACATTGATACATGGATTTTGGGTTGTGCTTGGACAGTTCTTTTAGTTCTCAATTGCATTCTAGGTAGATTGGTTTATTTTAAACATAAATTTTAAACATAGGTGAACTGTCACTATAATAAAATCAATCAGAACAATTTGAACTTTAAATGTTCCCCCCCATTGGAGGGAATAACTGGGGAGAAGTATGTGGAATAAAATAAGTGAAATAAAAATTTTTTAAAATTACCTTTCCAAGAAAAATGTCTATTTGTCTTATTCTAAGCACTATTTTCAAGATTTATTGTGCTGTACAGTTAGGACCCAATGAATGAGAAAAATATAATCAGTGAGTCATGGTCACATTCCATTGTCTCCAATTATGATTGTGTAACTTTGAGGAAACATTATTACTACCTATGCTCTTTCTAGGTAACTACTGACCATTTCCTTGGAGAATTATAATCAAAACATGCTGGATCAGCCTCATCTTATTAACTTGAATTAAAATAGCTTATTCATTCCTTATTTCACTAAAAGTGATTCCTTAGCCAAATTGAGTGAATGCAGCAGTGTATTACTTCTCTCTCCTCTCTCTTTTCCTCTCTCTCTCTCTCTCTCTCTCTCTCTCTCTCTCTCTCTCTCTCTCTCTCATATGTTTATAGAGGGATCAATTTGGAGAGAATTCTTTTAAGAAAATATTGTATTGAATGGAGGTTTTTTTTTAAATGGGTCATCTCCCAAATGGGGAGAATTGGTAAAGGTTTTTGGTTTGCCTTCTAGTCATCTTTCAGAATCCTTCGAAAGCTTATGACATGTTATGGCAATTATACTGCATGTAAGCCACAGTTGACCTGTCTGCTAACCCTGTCTCCTATACCCTGACTTTCAGATGCGGTGAGCAGGAAGAAAATCAACAGAGAGTTTAAAGATGGAGTGGAAGTGGAGAGTCTAGACCCCTACAAGTTAATAACTCAACAGTGGATAAACAAAGCTGAGAAAACAGCAGAGGAGATTGCAGGAAAGGATCTGTGGTAAAGGCAGGACAAAGCCAAGAGGAAAGAGGCCCAGGCAAGATGATGTAAGGCAGGAAGGCATTTCAGTCTGGAGGAGCTAGCCCTCACCAGGAGAGCTTCCAGATCTCTAGGTTGAGAAGGAACGTCCAGAGCCCATTACACTTAAGAGTAGAATTACAGTGTCCTAAAGCACTGGGATCAGACATGAATAGCTTGGAACAATGGAGTGAGCAACTGTCTTTAGAATAAGAGGACCTGGGATCCAAAACTTGCCTCTGATGATGTCTACCTGAATAACCTAGACCTAATCTCTTTACCTTCCTAGGTATCTCTTGTTAGAGGTGGGGGTTGGATTCCACATTCTCTGAGCTTCCTTCTGACTCAAGATCTGCACCATCTTATAAAAGTCTCAGACTCAGACTTTAGAAACTACCTGGTCAGTCTCCTTCATTTTATACCTGAGGATGCTGAGGCTCAGAGAGAAGAGAGAAGGTTACCCACCCAAGGAAAAAAATACCCAAGTTGCCTTTAAAACAACTGAGGAACCTCTCTGACCTGTCCTGGCTGAATATTAGTTCTGTAGGAGCTTTGTTCACAGAGAGACAGCAAGAGATCATGTCAGACACCCAGTGAAAGTGCTCAGATTAGGGAATCCTTTTTTCATTACATGAGGAAGTGGGAAAACTGTCTGAGACCAATATCCAAAGAACTGGAAATGAGTTCCCCCTAAAGAGAATAGAATGGGACAAGAAGAGTTAGTAAAGATCATTTGAGTCTTGTGTGAAGAAAGCACAATCATCTGCCTCCACTGAGGCATCAGGGAAATAAATATCCTTTTGCTAAAGTGGTTGGATACAAGGATAATCACTCAGGTTCCTCACAGTTCTTAATTTAATAATGTAAGGATGTGACCCCATCTCATGTGCCATAGGATTGTGAAATGAGGGACAATGGAGAGCTTTAAAAATGAGTTGCGGGGGACACCTTTGAGAAGTCTGAATGACTCAAAAACTACATTTTCTAGATTTGTTTTGACAGACATTCGGGAAGGGACCCTGAGGCAGCATGAAGTGCTTACTTGTTCAATTGTGGTAAAATGGCAGATTTTCTCCAAGACTCCTGCGGTACCTCAAGCTTCCCAATGGCCAGTCTGTGGGCTGGGGCTTCCTCTGAGTTTCATCATCTTGGAAAAGACCTTTGAGCCTCATCCCAGGGAAGCCCCAGCAGTGTTTGAATTAGTGGCCCTGAAAAATCCAAGCCTGTTCTGGAGCAAGGAAGAAATGTGAGGGCAGACTCTGGCCACTTAGAGAAGGGCATATGACTGAACCAGGACTTTATTGGTTTTGAGAAGAGAACCACAAGAGCACCAGGATAGAATCCCACCTAGAACCTTTGGAAAATTTTTCTTTCTCAGAAAGTTGAAAAATGTTTCCTTTTCTGCAGAAACTTGCAATCAATAATCACTGTAAAATATGCATTTGTTCTTTGCAAATTATTCTGTTTTTGTTACTTCTGGGGAAACTCTCACTTCCCTTTAGAAGCCCACAATGGACTGATTTCTAAATAGTTAACCATTTAAAATAGTGATTTTGGCAGCAAAAATTGTTGCCATCCTTGTATATTGGTAACAGCTTTGTATCTCCTTTCAGACCTGAATCCCTACCTGTCATTCCCACAGACAGGAGGTGGAAAGTAAGGGGGCAGGCGAAGCCTTGGAGCCTTACCCTTCTCTCTGTCCCCTCCTCTCCCCCCTCACCTTCCTACAAATTAGTCTCCATGGTTCAAAGGTGTTTATGGAGCACCCACTTTTGGAGGGACTTCTTTAGTTTACTGATAAGAGGTTTAGCAAGAGAAATAAATCTCTCCAGGGCTCAAACTGTTTCTGTTTCCCTTTTTGACTGTTGTTGTTTTTCCAGTCATGTCTGTCTCTTCATGATCTCATTTGGCATTTTTTTTTTTAGATTTTCCAAGGCAATGGGGTTAAGTGGCTTGCCCAAGACCACACAGCTAGGTAATTATTAAATGTCTGAGGTCGGAGTTGAACCCAAGTACTCTTGACTCCAAGGCCGGTGCTCTATCCACTGTGCCACCTAGCCGCCCCTCATTTGGCATTTTCTTGGCAAAGATATTGGAGTGGTTTGCCATTTTTCTCTCCAGGTCATTTTACAGATGAGGAAACTGAGGCAAAAGTGGTTAAGTGACTTGTCCAGGATTATGTAACTAGTAAGTATCTGAGGTCAGATTTCAACTCATTTCCCAAGTCAATGAATAAGAAGTTAAATCAGCTGGAGAACCTTGAGCAGAAAAAAAACCCAGTTTACTGCTGAGGAGGGGCAGGAGATTGCTAGGAATGCACAACTTTCTTTTGGTCTATACCTATAATTTCATTGGTGAGGGAGAACTCTAGGTAAGGAGACTCCCTCCTTCCATCAATGCAGTAACTGCCCTACAATTCCAATTTTAGAGAGCTGTCTGGGGTGGGGGTGGGGGGCAACTGAGAGTTCATTGACCAGGATCCTACAGTCACTATATGCCAGAAGTAGAATTTGAATCAAAGTCTTCCTGGCTCCAGAACCGACTCATCATCCACTATGTTATGTGATACATAAGTTATGGGTCATGCTTATTTGGGATGAAGGAGAGAAGAGCATTAGATTTGTGTTTTCAACAGTACGGGCAGCTCTTGGTGAATAGCGAAGGATGTCTTCATCTAATACAGATTTCACCTTCTCTGGTACTTATTTTTTTTTTAGGTTTTTTCGAGGCAAATGGGGTTAAGTGGCTTGCCCAAGGCCACACAGCTAGGTAATTATTAAATGTCTGAGACTGGATTTGAACCCAAGTACTCCTGACTCCAAGGCCGGTGCTTTATCCACTACGCCACCTAGCTGCCCCTGGAACTTATCATTTAAAGAGTTGTCTTGGGGCACAGAGAGTTTTACTAATTTGCCCAAGGTCCCACAGCAAATACATATCAGAGGTCAAATTAGAACCCTGGTCTTCATGATTCTGAGGCTGACTCTCTTCTTCATTATGCCACCATATTGCTTCTATAAATGGATAATCACACAAACTCTGTAGCCTCCTGAATTCTTTAGTATTCTTGAGATATTAAGGATAGTGGCCAATGACTAAAAAAAAAAAGAAAATTCCAGCACCACTACTTTCTCCAGCTATTGGGATGTGTTTGATTGCCACTTCCTGATTTGTTAGGGCAGGTAGCCACCTGTGGAACAGTGCCTTTGGGGAGAGGAGAGTTACCAGCTGGGGAAGGCAAAGAAAAGAGGATGATCAGTTGGATGGATGGATGGAATGAAATGCCGAGCCCTGCCCCCCCCCCCCAATTTGAGTAACTCCATTGAGTAACTTCATCTAAACATTGGACCAAGACAGGTCAGCCTTGCAGCCAAAATCCTGGGGGGGGGGGGCTGAGAGAGAGAAAGGAGAGGTGCAGGAGTCAACTGCCCTAGGAACTGGGAGACATAGGATCTATCCATTAAATTGAGGCATCTAGAGTCGTCTGGAAAAAAAAAATGAAGGTAGGGAAAGAGTTGGAAGAGGCTTAGTGGTGTGGGGAATCAAGGCTGCCCAATTCACCCTAGGGGGAAAAAGTTACTAATAATCACACTTCTCACTTTTTCTCATGGGAAGGCTAGCCAAAGAAAAGGCTTACCCTTGGGTTGACCTCTCCCCTAAGGGAGAATACCTGAAGCGTACATAAGCAACTGCAAAATCCAAGACCAAGCAGACAGAATTGTAGACAGATTGCTGGATTATTAACAGTTGGCGATGCCAGAAGAGCCCAGGGCCTGCTTTGTGGAACCAAACTCATTGTACACTAAGTGCCAGCTAGATGCCAGACACAATTACTGGTTTAGAGGGTAAAGGGGGCACAGATGTGCTCAGCTACCTGCTACAGCCCAGACTACCAGAATGTTCTATAGACAGCCTGACCCAGTCACCTGGCTCTCTTTCCTTTTCAAGGCCAGGAGCTGTTGTTGGGGCCTAGGATTATATCTCTTTGTTTTGCTCTGCCCCCAATCCTTCTTGGATCCCTCCCCAATAGGTAAAACTTTGTGACAAAAGCAGACAGAAAATGCTGGTTGTATTTTTTGAATACTCTTTTTTCCCACGAGGCTCAGATTATCTGGAACAGGGGTTCTTAACCGAGGGTCTGAGAACTTTAAAATATATATATATATATATATATATATACATGTATATATATTGCTAACTGTATTTCAATATAACTGGTCTTCTGTGTAATTCATTAAAATATTTATTTTGCCAACTGCATTTCGATATACTTTTTGCATTTAAACAATATTCTATATTACCAAATTGTCATATCACGTCACAAACATGACCTAAAACAGACCCTAATCTAGTTTTTGATAATACTCTTCAAAGGAAATATTTAACAAGCATTTATTAGTGCTGACTGTATGCAAGCTAGGCATCCAAGATAAAAAATAAAGAGGAATCAATCTTTGACCTTAAGAAGTTTACACATAGCTATGCAAAACACAGGTTGTAATGACCAAAGAAATTCAAATGTTAAAACTGTACCGTGCCAATGATGGATACAGAGGCATAAATGGGACTGTGCTTGAGAATACTAAGGAAGGCACAGAGCTGGAAAGGGAACTGGAATATACACTCAAATATTTTCTTCTATGATTCAAAGGAAAATGTAAATTGAACTGTGATCCTATTTTTTTCGGGGTTAAATATACCTTAATAGGGAAAGATGAACAGAGGGGATGCATACATAGAGCTATGAAGAAGCTGAGGTCTATGAAAAGCATATATTTTCCTGTCAACTCAGCATTATACTTGATCAAGGCTCATTGGGGAGCAACTAAATTTAAAAAAATTGAAATAGAAAAGAGGAGATGGTGATCCTGAATGAGCTGACGACTGATTATGCAATAGACTAGAAAACCAGGATGCTAATCAAAGAGTCCAGGAGGAATCCTGGTGAAGAAACTTCAGAAACCTAAAACAGTTTCCCAGGAAACACTTTGGCACTAGGGAGATTCACATAGGAGCTAGAAGGTCCAGAAAATGAGAGACAACAGGAGAGTATGGCTTTCTCTACGTGTGTGTGTGTGTGTGTGTGTGTGTGTGTGTGTGTGTGATATAACAGAGGGGGAAAGAGGGAGGAGGAAGAGAAAGAAAGGAGAGAGAAAAAAGAGAGAGGAGAGACAGACAGAGACAATGAGGGGAAAAGAGAGAAGAGAGAGTGTATGTATGTTAGGAAGGAAGGAGGGAAGGAAGGAAGGAAGGAAGGAAGGAAGGAAGGAAGGAAGGAAGGAAGGAAGGAAGGAAGGAAGGAAGGAAGGAAGGAAGGAAGATGTTTATACCACTTTCTGCCAAAATCTTGGAAACAAAGGAAAACAAGGCTGAATTCTGGGTCAGTGTGAAAGAACTGGTAGTTGTTGACATTAATTGGATTGGGGATATAAATCTTAGCTAAAAGTCATCAGGAGGAGGAGTAACCCTAGTATGACTTCTGAAGTCAACACTCTCATTGTGATGGCCAGCCTCTTCAGGCACCATTAGTTGGATTATCTTTGAGTTTGAGATAAAAATAAACAAAGCCCCTGGACCAGGTGTGCTACCGAATCCTTTCTGAATGGTGTCAAGTTTTGAACCATAGATTGTTTCAAGAGAACCAGGATGAGCTGGCCTTATCCAAAGAGACCTGGCAGGATGGAATGAATGAATAAAGAAGAATTATGTAAATGTACAAGTCTATGATAGGTATTAAACAGAAATACAAGAGTCAGCTAGGTGACTCAGTAGATAGACATGGCCTGAAATGAGGAAGACTCATCTTCTTGAATTCAAATTCAGCCTCAGACACTTGCTGTGTGACCCTGGGCAAGTCACATAACCTTATTTGCCTCAGTTTCCTCTTCTGTAAAATGAGCTGGAGAAGGAAAATGGCAAACCACTTCAGAATCTTTGCCAAAAAAATAAAAAAAATGATTCAAATGGGGTCACAAAAAGTTGGAAACGATTGAAACAGCTGAATAAGAACAACAGAAAGTACACATATAGGCAAGTAGGACAGTCTTTAACTCCATTTACTGTATAACTCGCATTATAATAGGGAAGATATCAATAGGGGAATAATGGCTAGGGATATGTGTTGGTGAATGGTGATTGGAATTTTAGGATAAATAATTGACATTTCCTTTCTAGGAATGATAGCACAAATTTAATTATTTTTCTCTAAGCTAGCAATGACAAAGGGTTAGGGTATGTGCCCAACAGGATGACCTGGAGATAGCTGAGAAGTAGCATCATGGGACTGAGATTGACTTACCAATGAGAACCCTGGGGTGGTACTTTCAGTTCTAGATGTAGGTAAGGCTGGAAAGCAGGCAGTATAGCATAAAGACAGAAGATGGTGTGTGTGCTGTCTGTGTGTATGTGTGTGTGTGTGTGTGTGTGTGTGTGTGTGTGTGTGTGTATGATAGGAAGCAAGGAAAAAGCTGTCAAGATGGGCTGTGCTCAACTCATATACACTATCTTTTTTTTTTTGCAAGGCAATGGGGTTAAGTGGCTTGCCCAAGGCCACACAGCTAGGTAATTATTAGGTGTCTGAGGCTGGATTTGAACTCAGGTACTCCTGATTCCAGGGCTGGTGCTCTAGCCACTGTGCCACCTAGCTGCCCCCCCCCCCCATATAGACCTTTCAACTTCTTGAATCCAGATTTTACAAGACCACAATTCAGTAGGACTTGGTAAAATCACACATAATCTCTGAGTCTCAGTTTCCGTATCTGTAAAATGGAAAGATCTCTTGCAGTCCTAAATCTGTGATCCCAAGAAACTAATTTTGTGGTTTGAAATCAGGAAATTTATGAGACATTGAGAAGAATGTCTAGTCTTGAGGAAGTCATAAAAGGCATTTTAATAAGCAATGGTTCAGACTTCTGCTATGTTTTGCCATTTTTAAAATGCCAACTAAAAATGAATGAAAAAAAATGATGAGAGACCCTTGTTATTCCACTTAGTTAATACAAAAACTCTCATTCCTTGAAATGAACATATTGTACCAAAAGCTATTGCCGATAGCTCACTTTATCTCCTTAGGAACACTCATGCACCAAACCGCTGGTTTTTAGAGCTGTTTGGGAGGAAGTGAAATTCACATTTTGTTTTTAGTCTTAAACAACCTCCAGGAGGCTAACACGCAAACCACAAAAGGCTGGCTTTGGTTCAAAACCTGTTAGACTTTCCTCAATGTCTTATCACATGGAAAAATATTATCATATGTGAAGTATGTTATCATTGAAAATGCTGACATGTACTCTAGGTACTTAGCAGATAATGTCAACTGTTTTCTTATTTAGAGATGACAGAAGAGATTAAGGTAATATCAAAAGCAAGGGGAACCCATTCAAGATACACCCACAGAAAGCCTGGAATCTCAACAACAAACCATTCTCATTATTTATCTTGATTCCCCTGTGGCTCTAAGAAGGGGTCCAATGAACCCATGCATCATGTTCTGGTTAGAGAGATTATAAAAACAAAAACCAAACCCAAACCTGTCTATGACTTATGTTGTCATGTTAAAGGTAGAGATGTTTCTCAAAGGAAATAGTCTTGGAAATGCCATAATTACTTTTAATGGCTGTACTTCTTAAGCAGGTTTTGCCAAGTGTGAGGGTAACCATTAAAGGAGTAGGAAATGGAAGAATAAACAAATGCTACCTTATGATATTCATAAATGGTACTTAGATGGACATTTTAAGAGGTATGTCTTCTACTCTTCTGGATGTACAAAGTAGTTATAGGATCAGGAAGGTGACTGTGGGTCACAGGTGGAGGTATCCAGATATGAATCTGGTAGATGCTAATTCCTGGCCACAGGCATGAGAAGAATACCACCATTGGTCAATTCCTTCACAATTTTAGAATCAATGACTGAATGCATAATTCCACCCTGGGATCAGCCAGGAAAACTCCTATTTTCTCTCTCCAAGGAAAAGAGTTCTTATTTGGTCATTTTCAGTCACATCAGACTCTTCATGTCCCTCTTTGGGGTTTTCTTGGCAAAGGTATAGGAGTGGTTTGCCATTTCCGCTCCAGCTCCTTTTACAGATGAGGGAACTGAGGCAAATAGGGTTAAGTGACTAGCTCAGGGTTACATAGTTGGTGGTGTTGTTGGTTCTTTAGTCACAGCTAGTAAATTTAAGGTTGGATTTGAACTCAGATCTTCCTGACTTTATTATTCATTGCACCACTTAGCTTACTCAAAAGAAAAAGAGAGGAAAGCTTATTATTCTTTACTTGCTTTTTCTCCATGAGATAAAGTTCCAGAATTGAGAAGAACCTTTGAGAATGCCCAGTCTAATTTATATTTAAAACATGTATCCCTTCTATAGTATTTCTTAAAGATGATAATAATGGATAATCTGGTCTCTGCTAGAAGACATTCTGTGAGAAGGGACTCATTCTCCCTTTAAGGCAGCCCATGCTTTTTGTTAATAACTACATTTGTAAATGTGAGAGTCAGAAAGGACCACAGAGATCACTGACTCCAAACTGAATTTGAACAAGCAAATACTCTGCAACATACCTGGCAAGTGGTCATCAAACCTTTGATGGATGACTTCTAACTAGGAGGAACCCACTTCCTCCTGTGGTAAGGCATTTCAATTCTAGATGGTTATAATAATAATAATGATAATGATACTTGTGATGATGATGATGATGATGATGATGATGATAACTAGCAATTGATCATGCAACATGGGAGACACTGGCACAGGATTGCCCAGCATGACATGCCCTCCTCAAGAAGGGATTCAATTAACTAAAAAAAATGCAAGATATGCAACCCACCTCAAGTGTTCATATGGACTATTTATGCCCAACCTGTGGTAGAACATTTCAAGCTTATGTTGGTCTCATCAACCACAGTTGTGCACACTGTAACTTGACTCTAATATCATGATGTCATTTTGGTCCTCTGAGAATGAAGAATAACAATCAACCAAACAATCAACCATCTCACCAACAAGGTGAGTCCATAGTCACATCACTATTGAATGTCAGAGATAGACTTTAAAATCAGATGCTCCTGATTTGAAGTTTAGTCCTCCATTCCACATTACTTCTCAAGTATACAATCAAGTATACAATTTCCTACACATGCACACAGTGAATGTGTATATTTATATGATACATGTATATCATATATATGCACATATGCATATAAACACATATATACAAACATATATATTTAATGCTTCTTTCCCTCTCCTCTGCTTATTCTGTTCTATCAAATAATATTCATATTTTGTAGAGCCATAATTTGTGTCATAGTATTTTCTCAGAGAGTTACAGAAATATTCAGAACACTTTTCTCTTTGTGTTGAGATCTCTAGTTTATCTTGAAATAGAGCAACCATTAAAATATTTGAAGACCATTAGTCTACCTATATCTTTTTTCTGCATCCTAAACATTCTTGGTTCCTTAACCTCTTGTTTCATTATATCAAGTTTCATCCCTATGTTGATCACTATCTCCTGGAAATTTGTCACTATCTCCCCTAAAATGTTCCCAAAACAGATGTGGCATGACCAGGACAGTGTATAGTGGAATTTGTATAGAGTGTCCCTTGCTCTGGATACTTTTCATTCATTAATATGGTCTAAAATATTATGCTTGTTTGGCTTCAAAGTAACATTTTTAACTCATTTGAAGCCATGTTGCCATTCAGTTGTTTCATATGACCTTATATGGGATTTTCTTGGCAAAGATACTGGAATGGTTTGCCATTTCCTTCTCAAGTTCATTTTTTACATATGAGGAAACTGAGATAGATAGGGCTAAGTGGCTGGTCCAGGGTCACATGAGTGCCTGAAACCAGATATGAACTCAGGAAGACTTCTTACTGACTGTCTTTATTGAGGCACCTAGCTGCCCCACAAAGCTAGAAGGACCACTAAAACTTTCAAATCTTCTTTATAATGTCATTGTGTCACTATTTCTGTACTTGGATAGTTGAATTTTTGAACCTAAGTGTAGTTCATTATTAAACTTCATCTTGTTAAATGAGTCCCTTATTCCAATCATCAAAACCTTTTTGGGTGATGATTCTATCATCCAATAGAGTAGTATATTCCTCCTACTTTTGTTTTATCTGCAAGAATAAAAATGCTACTTTTGGCTGTCAGCCAAAGGATTAATCAAAATGTAAAACAGAACAGAGTCAAGGCACTTCAGTATAAACCTGCCTCCAGCTTAATCAGTATTCTTTTGGGGTTCTACCTTGAATGAAGAAGGACCACTTCTTCAAGAAGCAAACCCCTCTACATTCACTCTTGATCCCATCACGTCCAGTACATTTCTTCTATTATTAAACCCACTCTCTATAGTCCTCAAAGTCTTTCTACCAACAGGTCCTTTCCCTGCTGTTTTACAAACACACTCATTTCTCTACCATCCTTAAAAAATACTTGTCTGATCTGACCACAACCCAATCCAACCACATCCCATCCAATATTTCTCCTCACCTTCTTGAGTAAACTCACTGAGAAAGCTATCTACAGTTGGAAGCTTCACTTCCTCTCCTTTCTCCTCTAATATTTGTCATCTGGTTTTTGGGCTCATCCAGCTGAAACTGTCCTTTCCAAAGTTATGAATGATGGTTTAATTGCCAAATTTAATGACCTTTTCTCAATTCTTATCCTTCTTAACTTCTCTGTAGTGTTTGACACTCTTGATCACATCACACTCTCTTCTTGGCTACTCTCTCTTCTCTAGGTTTTTTGAACACTCTTCTTCCTTGGTCCTGTCTGTCTGACTGTGCCGAGTCAGTGCTTCACCCATGGCATTTCCACATATCATATTTCATATGTAATTATGTATTTCATTCCCATATTACATAGCCTCAGGGTTTGAGGCTCTTTCTTCCCTTACTTCTGAGTCACATCCTTTTACCTTTGCCCTTTAACAAAGGTTTGGATTTGGGAGATTTGTGTCTTCCCAGATTATTTTTCCTCCTTGTCTTCCTCTTCAATATTTTCTTTCATTTTTTAAAGAAACCTTTTATTTCTTCATTCTTTGTGCCAGCAGGAACCAAACTGTGTGGACTCTTGCATGACAAGCTAAGGATGTTGAACTTCATATCAGGCAATGGGGAATTATTGAAGATTTCTGAATAGAGAAGGAAGTGGTCAGAACTGTGCATTAGGAAGATGAATCTAGAAATGACATTTAAGATGGATGAAATGGATGAAGGAAGACTGGTTAGAAGAGATTTGAAACCACAAACTCCTTCTCTTTCCTTGCAAAGGTGAGGCATTATGGATGTGGAACACTTCATATTCTGTCAAATTCAGTTGATGATTTGCTTAGTTTTGTTGAATTACTTTATTTCTTTCTTTTTCATTCTTTATTATAAGGGATGGCTCATTGCATGGGGAGATGGAAGGGCTACACACAGAAATGATGGTGATATAAAAATAAAACATAATAATTTTTTTTCTTAAACAGAAGGCTTCAAATTATACCTTAGCTCTTACTAGCCATGTAACTCTGAGAAAGTCACTTAATCTCTGCTTTAGTTTTCTGCAAATTGGGAATAAGATTGTCATATGCCTCTTGAGTTTGCTATAGAAATAAAATGAGATAATATTTGTAAAGCACTCTATAAACATTAAAATGCCAAGAAGTGGTATAATTTATTATTACACCTAGTATATTTCTTAATTAGTTTTCATTTAATTTCCTTATTTGCGAATGCTTTTTTGATTGGATAAGAATTTCTAGCAGACAGTCCTGGAAACTAAAATCATATTGGAAAAACTATTCTTAATCATAAAAGATCAAACAACACCTTGGGACTGATACCTTTCCCCTGCCTCTCTTGGAGAAACCACTGCTTTAGAAAGCCAAAAGAAAATAGTTTATCTGGTGGCTTTTCCCATGCCACAGGGCATAGAAAATAGGATCATAGAGTCAGAACTCAAAGAAACCCTCAATTTAAAGATGAGGAAACTGAGGCTCACATAGTTTAGCTGACTTGTTCATGGTCACAGAATTAAAAATCAGATATCAGATTGATTTGAACCCAGTTCTTCCTAACTCTCAGTCTAATATTCTTCCATGTCTTGTTGGTGTCATTAGAGTAGTCTAAGAAAAACAAGTTCCTTGACTGGGCTAGAGGACAGAAAAGGACTGAATAGATGTCACATGTTAATTTGTTTGCTTCAGTCATCAGGATAATAGGGACCTATGTTCCCCTTTGACAATGGATTGGCTCATATCTCCTACTTTGGGAATCTTGATAATCATTTGAAGTTACAAAACTCGAATACTTGAAGTCGTGCTTCTTCAAGGTGTTTTCCCCCATGGGCAATCCGATGAAGAAAACTATGAAAGTGAAACCTGCCACGTATACATAGCTCCCCAAGTCTGAGATAAGCAAATGAGTTATAGGTCAAAGGCTCAACCCAATGTGAAAGCCCAGGCCATTAATACTAGAGAAGACTGTATCACTTTCTGGAATGTGAACCTCAAGTCAGAAAGAACACTCTTCCTGTGACTTTCCCCAAGAAACTTTGATTCTTCTTTGAACTGGTGGCTTGTGATAACAGATAAATTTTAGAGGTTTAGGCAGGTGGATGATTCAATGGACAGAGAATTGGTCCTAGAGTTAGGAAGATTAAGTTCAAATTCAACCTCAGGTATAGAAGTCACTTGACTTCTATCTGCTTTGGTTTCCTAATCTGTAAAAAGGGAATAGTCACTTGACTTCTATCTGCTTTGGTTTCCTAATCTGTAAAAAGGGAATTGTTATGATGATGAGAGCATATTTGTCAATTGCTTTCTTTATAAACCTTAAAGCATTACATAAATGTTAGCTTCTATCAATCTACTTTGGTCAATTCATTTTGGTAGGAAGTATTATACTAATTCTTATGCTATTCATATTTGTATAACAGAAACAACCATAAAATCAATAATAATAATAATAATTATCATATATTCAATGTGTTAGAATTTATAATATCCTTTACAAGCTTATCTCATTTAATCTTTGATCTTGCTTGTTTCATGAGGGTCATTTCTTTACTGTAGTGCTGAGCTTTATCCATCAGGACAAGAGAGATATATGTCCCCTTTAATAATGGATTAACTCATGCTGTCTTTGGCAGCACATATACTAAAATTGGAATGATCCAGAGAAGATTAGCATGAGCCCTGAGCTAGGATGACACGCACATTTGTGAAGCATTCCATATTATTTTTAAAAAATGGATCAGTTCGAGGTCAAGACAATAATTAATATGACTCTGAAACTTATGTGCTTCTAATAGACTGTCCTTAAAAATAAAACTCATCTCCTCTGCTAGAGAAGTGAAGGTGAAGGCTAACATTGAAACATCCTTCATTCCTTCTCAGGGGCAGTGTCCATACCTGATCCACAGACAACAAATACAAACAGTGCCAGCAGCCATGGACCCACAGCGTATTTTTCTTCTTGTGGTCTCTAAAACGGAAGGGACCAGAGAAAAGAAAATTAGATTTGCTTTATTTTTAAAAATAGCCTTTTTAGATCACATATAAAGATAGGTCTTGAAGCTAACTTACATCTACTTTCAACTTCTGAATTGATGAAAAACATCAATTAATAGTATTGAGAGAGATGAGAGAGTTAATTTTGTTAATTTCTTTATCCTTTATCACAATGTCCTTTTTGTGTGCCTATGGGATGGAGGATGACCTCAAGCAAAGGCCCTGATAAATAATCCTGCATTGGAGGAGATAACATCATAGAATCATATAGTTTAGACCATAAAGAACTTCAGAGATCTAGCCCAGGTTTTTGTGTCATGGACCTCTTAGAGAGTCTGCTGAAATCTCAGGAATCTTTCTCAGAATAATGTTTTAAAGGGAATGAAATAAAATTCAGAGAATTGCAAAGTAAACCAATTCTATTGCAATACAGTTATCTATCTATCTATCTGTCTGTCTATCTGTCTGTCTGTCTATCTATATTTAAAAGTCACAGAATCAAGCCAATTATCCTTGATCAATGTTCTCATTTATTACACCAGTTTTCATGCCCCACCTTCCTCTTGCCATTTTGCAAATGAGAAACCTGGTCTAGTGGAAGTCCACACTTCCCCAAAAGTCACAATGATTGCAAGAGGGGAATCAAGATTCAAGCCTAGGGTCTTTTAATCATTCTCTAATAGTTTCATAAAACTGAGCTGGAAGTCAGGAGACCAGGTTTCTAATGTTGGCCCTGTCTTTAACTAGCTGTGTGGCCTGGGCAAGTTACTCAGCCTCCTTAGACCTCAGACCAACAAGTAGGAGTTTTCTCACCTACAAAATGACTAGATTGTCTCTAGGAGACTTTCTAGTTCCAACATTCTAAGATCTGTAAAAGTTTAAACTTTTCTACATAAAACAATTCCTTCCATAATTTCCTTATAACAATAATTTTCCTTTCTTGCATAGATTACATCCATCCCAGGAATTTCCAAAGCCATTTGTATTTGTAGGTATCATTTTCAATGAGCATGATGAGTTGAGTAAGACCTGGATTCTAAGCTTGCCTCTGACACTAGTTGTGCATTCTTAGATAAATTATTTAACCTCAGTTTCCTCCTATAAAATGGGGATAATAATATCTCTAGTATCTTCTTTTCAGGGCAATTAGGAAGATCAAAGAAATAATGTATATAAAGTGCAATGTATATGTTAGTCACCATCATCTTTATCTTCATCCCTGTTATCATCATGACAAAAATATAGAAATAATTTTACTGAATGCTTGGAAGTATTTAAAACCCCAAAGCAAACAACCAATTAAAAAGCACCATGTATACACATGTGTGTGCATACACATATGTGTGTATGTTAAGGTGTGTGTGTACACACCTGTCACTGTGTTCAGTCAATTATGTCCAAAAGATCCAGAAAAGCATTTACAAGACAAAACTGAAAGGGATCAAAAAAAGGTCAAAGGATAATGAATTACATTCTTATGAACTTTAAACCCAAATAACTTTTGACTAAATATAAGCCTAAAGGAGGACTTGAGCTGAAATTGGGCCTCAGACACTTAATAATTACCTAGCTGTGTGGCCTTGGGCAAGTCATTTAACCCCATTGCCTTCAAAAAAACTAAAAAAAAGTTTTCACCAGCCTTTTGGGATTGATCTGGGATTACTTATTTAGTGAAATTTCTCATTAGCAGTTAAGGCTTAGTAGGGGGGAAAAAACCCAAAACGCAACCAATCTTTTAAATCAGGCAGAGAGGATTGGGACATTCCTTCTTCTTCAACTCCAACTCCTAATGGGCAACAGATTGGGTTTTGCATAAATGATTTTCTCAGTGGCTTGCTTTTTAATGTGCAGATGTCAGGCAAGTTTTGAGTAAAGAGATAATTCATGGATTCCTCCTCTCAGGGAGAAGAAGAATTCTGACAGTGTTCTGTAAGTAATAATTGAATTTAAATCATCCTTTCAATTCACTATCTAGATCTTGACCCAAAATAGTGAGAGAAAAATCAGTCTTAAATAATTGAAAATGATAACTCTAAGTGGAGGCTTCACAGCTCCGTCATTACATTTGGTCTTGTGGTCTGGTTTACCCTAGACAAGTATATAAACTGGCATAACCAAAGTCACTTGAAACAGATTTTGATATGGGTTCCTCTTACTTTTACTACAGTTTTCCCACACTAAACTAGTATGAACTAGTTTAATAAAAGTTAATTCTGCCTATGTTTTCCCACTCTTGCTAAAAAAGAGATTATTTTGTCTATGCGTCTAGTAGAAATTTAAAAAATTTAGGAACATAGAAATGACTTGCTAGCTGCAATGAAGCTTCTTAATTTACAGGAAGAAAAAGTTTATAGATGAAAACTTGAAAGTGAGGTAAAGAGTTCCCCAAATTTCTGAAGGATATTTTATCAGAGTTCAATAATTTGTTTTTTCAGTAGCTGATAGCTACTTATCTTAGAATCTAATGATAGTCTTGTTGGCTGTGGTTGTGTTGCCATCATTCGGTCCAGGAATCCAATGAATTCTGAATCTAAGTGTTAGGTAGATAAGGGACATTTGATTAATAACCCTAGGTAGAGGAGCAACATCCTTATACAACCAGTACAATGCAAACTTAATCTGAGCTCTAGCAGCTTAAGTTACTCCCCTTGTAGCTCTTCCTATGATTTGAATAGGATAATTCAGAATGCTCCTTATCTAATCCACTCCTGTGGATAGAAAACTGGCCTCAGCAGCAGAATGGAGATTCTGACTATGTGACCCTAGGGAAATCACTTAACCTCCCAGGGTCCCCAGACAATTCTATGAAGACTCTATTGCAAAACAGGTGTGATTCACTTTAGTTGATGAAATTTCTTTACAATAGATACTCCCTCACATGCTCAGACTAAATATGCTGCCTGAAATTTTAGATGGAGTCTACTTAGTGAAAGAAACCCAGAATACAGATATACTAACATTCTAATTGCATTTGACTAAAAAGGGAAAATCAGATTTCATTGTTTTCTTTTGAGAGAATTTCATCTCACCTTGATGGGACTAATCCATTTACATCAAAATTAGTTAGAAAGTTAGCAGAGAAGTGAAGTAAACAGACCATTCAGTAATATTCAAATATTACATTCCTTGGTAAAGAAACTTTTCATTACAAGTTGGTGTAATTTTGCTGCCACTTAGACAATTGTTTAAATTAGGCAGCCAGGGATCATTCCTTTAACCTTGTAAAGGTTAAAAAAAAAAAGAAAGAAAGAAACTTTTCTCTAGACAGTGAGCTGGAGATGAGATTATCTCTTAGGGGTAAAGTTGAAAGTGCATGCTTGAATATTAATTAGCACAGCAGATTTCTACCCAGTGAAATTAGATAAGGAGACATACTTCTCTGAAAAATGTTTCCCATTGAATGGCATTGTAGATTTTTTACTACCAAGAGTTCAATGAAATGTCCCAATAAATCACTGAAAGACAGGGAGTAGTTTAGCTTGGAACTCAAATTCAGAGTGAAGTTCAGATTACACCCAAAGTTTCTCCACTATAGCATGTAGCCTGGTTTTACATGTAGAATGGCATTAGCAGATCTTACTTTTGGACAGTTAACACAAGTCATCAAGAGATGATATTGTATAATCTGCTCAGCTGACTTTACTAGTCAACCTCAAAGTCCCTATGAAACCTCCCCTCCAGCCAATGGAATAATACAGTTCTAGGTGTTTTATTTAAAAGAAAACAACACAGTAAGAAAATCTGTCCTTTTCTTGCTTATGATCATACATCTAGAACTGAAAGGGATCTCAAACATCCATATAATGCAATGCCTTCATTTATAGATGAGGAAACTGAGGCCCAGGAGATTAAGTCATTTGTCCAAGGAGTTCAGATAACATTATTAGGTATTTCATATATGTGTATATATATATATACATATATATATATGTATATATATATATATATATTACACTTTGACAAAAAAACACCTCCTTAGCACGAAGTGATCTATATTCTTGAATATTCCACAGTGTTCAAAAGTTCAAAAGTCAGAAGTAATCTTAACCCAGGAATTGTCCATTGTCCAGATATGAATCCCAGATCCATCACTTACTACCCATATGATCTCAAGAAAACCACTTCAATTTTTTAGGACCCAATTTCCTCACCTGCAAAATGAGGGAAATGGATAATGTGCTCTCTAAGGCTCTTTCCTTAGAAAGCCAGTGACCCTAGGATTTTATGATCATGCTAACTGGGATCATATATTAAGAGGAGAATGAAGCCAGAGGAGACATGTTTCTATAGTTGGCAGGGTGAATAACAGTAACATTTTGCTTTTACTTGTAGTTTTACCTGATGGCAGCCAGACTCCTTAAAGAAATGGAAAGTTAGGAAGATGGAGAAATTGCTCTGCCTAATTACAATCCCATGGAAAAATATTTTCAAATAAAACAGGAGAGAGGATTCCAAAAATTAAGAACTGGGGAAAAAAACAAACACTCACCCCACCCCCTCTGAGCACCTTTCCCTAGTTTTGTGATTTCCAACTCTTGCCCTAATCCAAGAGAAAGAAACAAAAAGACAGCAGGGAGAGAGAAATGAGGAAGGAAGGAAGAAAGGATGGAAGGAAGGAAGGAAGGAAGGAAGGAAGGAAGGAAGGAAGGAAGGAGCAAGAGAAAGAAAAAAAGGAGGAAGAGAGGAAGAAGGAAAGAAAGAACAAAAGAAAGGAAAAGGGAAGGAGGAAGGAAGGGTGTAATTTCCAACTCTTTCCCTAATACAAGTTTTTGGTTGTTGTTCACTTGTTTTCAGTCCTATCCAATTCTTCATGTTCCCTTTGGGGGTTTTCTTGGCAAAGACAGTAGGGTAGTCTGCCATTTCCTTTCCTTCTCCTGCTCATTTTACAGACAAGGAGATTGAGGCAAACACAGTTAAGTGAGCTAATAAGTGTCTGAGGCCAGATCTGAAACTCAGGAAGACTCCAGGCCCAATCTAGTTGTCCCCGGAATCCAAGTTATTTTCCCCTTAATGATAGGACTTTCAACATTTTCCAGAACACTTCATTGTTTGGAAGACTTCTTCAAAAATGACTTAAATCAAGCCCTTCCTGTGATCTCATCCTGCTCTGTAGTCTGCCATATCCAAGACATCAGATAATCATCAGAGTGATTTGTGCTTGTACTGGCTAGGATCCTCTCTCCAGTTCTACTGACCCAACTGCGAGTATGGGTAGCCCCAGTCACAGGGTTGAGGAACTGCTGGGCAAAGTGACTGCTCTAGAGTAGTGGGAAAAGTCCTCAGAGAACCGAGGTTTGAATTCCATCTCTGCCACCCTGAGAGAAAGTCACAGCTTTAGGTTGGTTGTAAGGTCTAGTGTCCAAACAATAATTCCATGTTTCTAAGATCTAAGATCCCTTTTAGTTCAAAATTTTACCATGCCCCTCTCTTCCCTTCTCTAGCTATTCATCATTCTCTCTCTCTCTCTCTCTCTCTCTCTCTCTCTCTCTCTCTCTCTCTCTCTCTCTCTCTCTCCTCAGTTTGAGAAAAGGGCCTTTCTTCCTTGCCTTCCTCTATGCTCAGGTCCACAATCCATGGTATCCCCATCCTCACTGTAGAGAGGCAGCATATGGCAGTTTATGGAGAGGAAGGGATGCATGCTCAGCCTTAGGGAGAAAGAAAGAGGCACACCCTCCCCAGCCCATCACAGTACAGCATCCATCTCCTGTCTTACCAGGGTTTTGGCTACGTTCCCTCTCTGTGTGATGTTTTTGCTGTGCTTCTTGTTAGCCATCCGGATCCGCTGTTTGGCCACCATTGCTTGGCTCTTTTTAATTGTTTTAAACTCTTTCCTTCCTCCTCCCTTTCTTTCCCCTCCCCTTTCTTCCTTCCTTCCTCCCTTCCTTCCTCCCTTCCTCCCTCCCTCCCTCCCTCCCTCCCTCCCTCCTTCCTTCCTTCCTTCCTTCCTTCCTTCCTTCCTTCCTTCCTTCCTTCCTTCCTTCCTTCCTTCCTTCCTTCCTTCCTTCCTTCCCTCCTTCCTCCCTTCCTTCCTTCCTTCCCTGCCCTCCTTCCCTGCCCTCTCTCCCCCCTTCCTCTCTTCTTCCCTCCTGTTCTCCCTGCCTCCCTCCCTTCCTCCGTCCCTCGCTCCTTCCCTCCTCCTTGGCTCCTCTGTCTCTGTCTCTGTGTGTCCCAGCCCTCTCCGGCAGGGCTGAGGGTGCTAGCCGGCCTTCTCCATCCCCCTGCCCGGCTGCCCCTGCCGCCTGCCCCTAGGGAAGGAGAAGCGCTCCAGCGCTGCGGCTGCGGCTGCTGTGCTTCCAACCCCGGCCCCGGGCCCCGGGCCCCGGATCCCAGCCCCTGTCCCAGGACCGAGCCCGAGCCCTTGCGGCTTCCAAACGGGGAAAGAGGATGGACGGAAGTAATCTCTCATCTCAGGAAACCCTTTCCCACTTCCTTGCTATCCTTCCGGTCCTCCTGCTACCTAAACCACACAGAAACAAGAGCAGACACATCCACGTGTCCTTCCCCGGGGGGCAGCGGCTCTTTTCGGGGTACGGGGTGACGGGACGCCCTAGCCTAACAAAGTGCTGAGGGTGGAAGGATGGGAAACGCGAGGATGCAGAGGATGGAGGGGTCGGGGAGTCCGGGGGTGAGTGGGAAAGGCTCCCCCCTCCCCATCTCTGAGCATTCGACCCTTAGCCTGCAGTCGCGGAAAGGGTTGGACCAGAGGAGAGGTGTTTGGGTCAGGTTCCTGGCAGCATGCCTACTACCCCCCCAAACACACCTATTGCCCACCTAGTATTCAGGGACACCGATTCCCTTCGAAGCCACCCTTGCTCTCTAGTGACTACAAAGATCGGGATGGAGCAGAGGAAGGGGGATGTGGTTGCGGATGTTGGGGTGGGAGAGCTGCCACTTGGACTTCGAGGACGTGACCAAAGTGCTCTGTAAGAACATCCCCCCTCCTTGGTACTAAGGGGCTGGAAAGAGCGCTGCTTGCAATAAGAACAAAATATGCCGGCGCGAGCTTGGCCCAGCCGGGCGCAGCGGAATGAGCCTGCCCCTGCATGGCTAAATTGGGACTGGGGGGAAAGCCTTTCCCATTGGCTATGTTTATGACTGAGTGGTTAATTCGAAAGGAGTCAGATTAGAACTCTCCCTTTTTATAACTGGTGTCAGCTGTAAAGTCCACGATAAAACAGGGGCCAGCCTCTTCAGTCTGACCAGAGATCCTGACCAGGCCACCCTAACCCACCGCTCTGTCTTCCAGATGAGCACAGGAACCCACTTTTCCATTAATTTAATTCTACTGAACTTGGGAGCCAACCAAAATCAGACCTCCAGGTGCAAGGAGATGGGGGGAGGAACTGGAAGGGTTTCCCGGAGAGCAGAAGGAACAAACTGTAGATAGGAGAAAAAGGTGGAGATTAGCCTAATAAAGCCCTTTTCACTTCTTACCTCTCTTCCACTTTTGTCTTGGTAATTGAGATTTTCCTCATTTTGGGTAGAAGGCTGTAGAGCAAAGCAAGCACCAGGAATTCAGGTGAGGGTTTCAGCTTGAAAAGGGTGGAACCTGGTGCAAGATGGAAATCATTAAAAGGGTGGGGAAATTGGAATGGGATAACATTTTTACTAACTTTCTTGAAGACTTTCCCCTTCCTTGTCTGCTGTATGGTTCCTTGAAGGTTTTGTTTGGATTTATTTTTGTTGGAATGGGGCAGAACATTATTCCCAGTTAGCCTAGTTTAGAGGACAGAGAGTCAGAGAAAGTCTGGATTAAAACTCCTCTCCCATCACTTCCCCTAGTTACTACTTAAATGACCATCAAGTCACTCACTTAATCTGGATCTGTTTCCTACAGTGTTCTGTAAAATAGAAATAATAATCTCACCCACAACACAGGGCTGTGGTGAGGATCAAATAATGTAATCTAGGAAAGGGCTTTGCTAAACTTAAAACTTGTATAAATGTCAGTAGAGAGAGCCCACAAGGAAACCAGAGTTCAAATCTGACCTCAGACACTTACGTGATTTAGAGCAAGTCACTTAACTGCTCCTTCAGTTTCCTGATCTGTAAAATGGGGATAATTAATAACACCAACCTACCAACCTATCAGAATAACTAATATGACACAAAGTGACGCCAAAAGGAAAATGTTGGATGTTGGAGGGGATGTGGGAACAAGAGGACAGTAATGCATTGTTGTTGGAGCTGTAAACCTATGTTGGAGCTGGCACCTATGCCTGAAGGGTGAGACTACTGTTCATGCCCTTTGACCCAGTGATACCACTAAGTCAATAAATAAAAGATATATAAAAAAGTGGGGGGGTGGGGGGTGGGGGGGATAAAGTTATTTGTGCAAAAATATTTATAGCAGCTCTTTTTGTGGTGGTTAAAAATTGGAAATCCCTATCCATTGAGGTAGGATGATTTTAGGATGAGCAGAATGATTTTAGAAAAACCTGAAAAGAGAACTGATGCAAAGTGCGCAGAACTAAGAGCATGATTTACACTGTAACAGCAATAGTGTTTAATAGAGAATTATAAATGACAGATCTATTCCCAGCAATACAATGATCCAAAATAATTCCAAAGGACTAATGATGAAGCATATATCTGCCTCCAGAGAAAGAAATGATATTGTTTGAATATAGACTGAAGCAAGCTATTTTTCATTTTCTTTCATCCTTTTTTTATTTGAGTCTTCTTGTACAATATGGCTAAAATGGAATTGTTTTATCTGATTGCACATATATAACCCATAACTGATTGCTTTTACCATCTCAGTGAAAGGGTTAGGGAAAGGAAAGAATAGAATTTGGATTCAAAACTTAAAAAAAAATCTCAAATTTAAAAAATTGTTTTATAATGTGATTGGGAAAAAATAAATATGTCAAAAAATAAAATGTGGGACTAAAAAAAATAACTCCAATCTTGAGTGATTTTAAGGATCAAATGAGATATTTGTAAAGTGCTTTATAAATCTTAAAGCTCCGTATCATCATCGTCATTATCATCGTCCTTCATAAATATTTATTAGACCAAACCCATAGCTGTGGCACTTCTCCCAGCTTGTCAAGGGGCTCAAAAATTCTGCTTCCCTTTTTTGTTCCTTCTTCTTCAGTTTCTGAGTTGCTTATGAACAACTCTGCTAGAGGTCACAAAGGAAACTTCCTATTATCAGTCTTTCCACTTTCTTGTCTTGCCCATCATCATTTTCACAAGTATTTATTAAGTGTATATTTGTATGGGGTTACGTCATCTCAAATAAATGAATAAAGAAACGGAGTAGAGTGAATGGTGAAAAGTACCCTGATTAACCTCTACAGGAAGCAGAAACTTTACTGTATACTAGTGGTACATATGAACACCCACAGCTTGGAAAATTTATCCGTATTTGGAATGCAGAAATTTTCCTGCCGATGAAAATTTATTTCAAAAGTGGTCTTTCTCTTTGTTGTTGCTGTTCAGTCATGTCTGGCTTTTTGTGATCCCCATGTTTTCTTGGCAAAGATACTGGTGTGGTTTTTGTCATTTCCTTCTCCAGCTCATTTTATACATGAGGAAAGTGAGGTAAACAGGATTAAATGACTTGCCATGGGTCACACAGCTGACAAGGCACTGAGGCCTTCTTGGCAGTGCCACTTTCTCTGGCCCTGAAAGTACAAATTTGTACTAAGTATGTGAATATAAATCCAGACTAAAAATTAGAACCTTGGATTGGTGAGTCCAAGCACTTGGGTCCCAGCTCTCTCCAGAAAGTATATGTTGGCACAAAATATTAATATTTGGACAAACATCAGTATCTTTAAATTGGGTGAAGGACAGTTGGTTATTCAACATCAACAATAACAGCTGACATTTAAGGAGTGCTTAAGGTTTTCAAAGCACTTTACATATATTATCTCATTTGATCCTCAACTACCCTATGATGTAGATGCTAGCAATATCCTCATATTTAATTGGTTTTTTTTTTGTTTGTTTTTGCGAGGCAATGGGGTTAAGTGGCTTGCCTAAGGTCACACAGCTAGGTGATTATTAAATGTCTGAGGCCGGATTTGAACTCAGGTCCTCCTGACTCCAAGGTCTGTGCTCTATCCTAGCTGCCCCAATATCCATATTTATAGAAAAGGGAATTGAATCACAGACTGAAACACTGTTCCTTCTATATCCTGAAGAGAAAAGGGATCAAAAGATTTAGAGCTGCAATGGATCTTAGAAACTTTCAAGTTAGAACCTTTTTCATTTTACAGATGAAGAAACAGAGGCTGGAAAAGATTGAGTGACTTGCCAGGAATACAGCAAAGTAAGTATCTGAGGCAGCATTTATACTTTCGTCTTTTTGACTCCCAAGCCCATCATTCTATGTATTGTGTTACCTAGCTGATCTGAGTTAACAGATTATTAACTAGGCCAACAGTGTTACTATGGTGGAAAAAATAACTGGATCTGAAGTCAGAGGACCTAACTTTGATATGTGCTCTCTGAACAACTATTTCTTTACCCTGGGGTGGCAGTTGGGCCTTGAGGAAGGAAGACCTGAGTTCTTGTTTGGTTTCAGACACTAGCTATGTGACTGTGGGCAAAAGGCTTAACCTCTGCCTCAGTTTACTCAGATGTAAAATGGAGATAATAATAGCTCTCAAGGTTGTTATGAGAATTAAATGACAAGAGATTTGTAAAGTGCCTGAGGCATAACAATCAATTAATAAATGATTGTTTTCTTCCTTCCTGGGTCAAGATACAACCTCCCTGGGTCTTGGACCATTTATCAGTTAAATGAGCAGGTCTAATGCCATACTTTTCTTTTTAAATAAAAGAAAGATTTTATTTATTTTGAATTTTACAGTTTTCCCCCTAATCTCACTTCTCTTCCCCACCCCCCCCACAGAAGGCAATCTGTTAGTCTTTACATTGTTTCCATGGTATACATTGATCCAAATTGAATGTGATGAGAGAGAAATCATATCCTTAAGGAAAAAACACAAAGTATAAGAGATAGCAAGATTACATAATAAGATACATTTTTTTGAATTAAAGGTAACAGTCTTTTGTTTTTGTTCTAACTCCACAATTCTTTCTTTGGATACAGATGGTATTCTTCATGGCAGATAACCCAAAATTGTGTCTGATTGTTACACTGATGGAATGAACAAGATTATCACCCCCATGTTGCTGTTAGGGTGCACAAAGTTCTTCTGGTTCTGCTCATCTCACTCAGCATCAGTTCATGCAAATCCTTCTAGGCTTCCCTGAATTCCCATCTCTCCTGGTTTCTAATAGAAAAATAGTTTTCCATGACATACATATACCACAGTTTGTTAAGCCATTCCCTAATTGAAGGACATTCATTTAATTTCTAGTTCTTTGCCAGGACAAAAAGGGCTGCTATGAATATTTTTTGTACAAGTGATGTTTTTAGCCTTTTTCATCATCTCTTCAGGGTATAGACCCAGTAGTGGTATTGCTGGATCAAAGTGTATATACATTTTTGTTGCTCTTTGGGCATAATTCCAAATTGCTCTCCAGAAAGGTTGGATGAGCTCACAGCTCCACCAACAATGCATTAATGTCCCAGATTTCTCACATCCCTTCCGACATTGATCATTGTCCTTTATGGTCATATTTAAGATCTCTTGCACCTCTAAATCCTAGTTGATCCTTGGTTTTATTACTTAAAATTTTTAGTATTCAAGGGTACTATGTCACCCATGTATAGAATCAAGAACCAGAAAGGTTCTTGGAAATTATGAAGTCCAAACTGACTCTTTCCTCCTCATTTTACAGTGGATGAAACATTAGCCTAGAGAGAGACTGGGCTTTAATTTCATATCCTTTGACTTCTGAACCAAATTACTGGGGCTTCTTCCCATTAGTCTACTTTCCCTTTACCACAAGCTACATTCTACCTACCTAAAGAGAGGGAAGATTCTTTTTTATTTTTTTTAACATTTTATTTGTTTTCCAATTATATACAATAGTAAATTGTACCCAGCATTTTTTTCAAGGCTCTGAATTCTACAATTTTTCCCCCCTTATCCCTCCCCCCCACCCCCGGCTGTCTGACAGTGTTTACATTGTTTCCATGCTTCCATGCCATACATTGATGTAAATTGAATGTTATAAGTGTAAACATAAGAATAAACATAACCCCCCTCTGTATTCAGATTCCAACTCTGTCTCTGGGGTGAGTTCCTTTCTTTATCATAAATCCACCAGAGAAGTTGCTTCAATATTTTTCCCTCAGTTGCTTTCACTAACTGTACCTCCACTCTATTCCTCCCCACTCTCATTTATTCTATTCTCTCTCTCTTCTTTCATCCTGGCCCTGTCCAAAAGCATGTTTCATCTGAGTACCCTCTCCCTTGATCTTTCCTCTCTTCTGTCACCTATTCCCCCCTTCCCTCCCCCCATTTCCCCTCATCCTGTCCCTTTTCTCCCATCCTTCTCCAGGGCTAGACAGATTTCCTCACCCTACTAAGTGTGTATGCCATTTCCTTCCTGAGCCATTTCTGATGAGAATGAAGGCTTACTCATTCCCCCTTTCCTTCCCTCCTCCCCTCCATTGAAAAAGCTTTTTTTTGACTCTTATGTGAAATCTCTCAGCTTCTTCATCATCTCCTTTTCCTTCCTTCCAGTACTTTCCCCCATCACCCTTTCACTCCATCCCTTTACCAAATCATACCATTATATTCCACTCCTTCCTATGTCCTGTCTATATATGCTCCTTCTAATAGCTCTTATAAATGAGAAAGTTCATATGAGTTATCAATATCTTCTTCCTGTGCAAGAATACAAACAGTTCAACATCATCAAGTTCCTCATAGTTAGGTCCCTCTCTTCCACTCCCTCTATGGTTCACCAGAGTCCTGTACTTGGAGATCAAACTTTCTGTTCAGCTCTGGTCATCTCGTTAGGAAAGTTTGAAAGTCCCCTGTTTCATTGAAAATCCAACTTTTCCCCTGAAAGAGGATGTTCAGTTTTGCTGGGTAATTGATTCTCGGTTGTAAACCAAGATCTTTTGCCTTCTGGAATATCATATTCCAATCCCTATGAGCCCTTAATGTAGATGCTGCCAGATCCTGTGTAATCCTGACTATGGAGCCTCGCTAGTTGAATTATCTGTTTCTGGCAGCTTTTAGAATTTTCTCTTTGATTTGGGAGTTTTGGAATTTGGCTATAATATTCCTGGAAGTTTTTCTTTTGGGATCCCTTTCAGGGGGTGACCAGTGAATTCTCTCAATTTCTATTTTTACCCTCAGCTTCTAGGATCTCAGGGCAATTTTGCTGTATTATTTCTTGAAAATTGAAGTTTAGGCTCTTTTCCTGGTCGTGGCTTTCAGATAGTCCAATAATTTTCAAATTATTTCTTCTGGATCTGTTTTCAAGGTCAGTTATTTTTCCAATGAGATATTTCACATTTTCTTCTAATTTTTGGCTTTTTTGGAAGAGTTTTATTTCTTCCTGATTTCTTGCAGTCATCAGCTTCCTTTAGTTTCATTTTGCATTTGAAGGAGTTATTTTCTTCAGAGAGCTTTTTTATCTCCTTTTCCAGCTGGCCAATTCTGCTTTTTAAGGAATTCTTCTAATTTGCCTTTTGTTTTGCTTTTTGCATTAGGCCTAAACTAGTTTTTAACATATTATTTTCTTCAGTATTTTTTTGTATTTCTTTCACCAAGCTTTTGATTTGGTTTTCATGATTTTTCCGCATTGCTCTCATTTCTCCTCACAATTTTTCCTCCACCTCTCTGAATTGCTTTTCAAAGTCTTTTTTGAGCTCATCCACAGTCTGAGCCCATTTTCTATTTCTCTTGGAGGTTTTTGGATACAGAAGCTTTGATTTTATCATCATCAGAGTATGTGTTTTGCTCTTCTATAGGACTGAAGTAATTCTCTATGGTCAGATTCTTCTTTCCAAGGTCTTAAACTCTCCAGCCAGTGCTTTGATATGTAGATGACCACAGCACTGCCCTCTGCCCTGTGGCTATAAGGCGGGATCCAGCCATCTTAGTAAGGGAGCCTAAACTGCACCCTGAGTCTGAGTGTAGGCAAACAGCAGAGTCCTACCCCAGGAAGAGCAGAGAAATCTCTGTAGACTTCCCCTACCTTCTCTCGGGGTGCAAAATGCTTTCTCCCGATTCTCGCTGCAGGTTCTGTGTCCGGTGCTCCTCACTCCACACTCACCCAGGTGCAGCAGAGTTCTCTCCTCTCCCCTTCAAGCTGTTGCTGGTGATCTCTGGGCTGGGCTGGACTGGGCTTTGCTGAGCTGGGCTGGGCTGCGCAGTGGCTTTTTTTTCCCACCCCAGGTCTTGGTGAAGTACACCTTTCCTGTGGAGGTTCTAAGTTGTCTTGGACTGGGAAAATGTATCACCCAATCTTTCTGTGGGTTCTGCCCCTCTACATTTTGGCTAGAGCCCTCATTTGTTTGTTTTTTGGGGGGTTGGGGGGTCGGAGAATACTGCCTTCACGCTGACATCTTGGCTCCACCCCACTGAGAGGGAAGATTCTTGAGCATTAATAATGCCTATATAATACTTTGAACCCCTTGGGCAAAGCTGTTTTGTATCATAAACTCATGATTACTTGGGGCTACCAATGAAAAGAAAAAAATAATAAAACCCATAACTTCCTAACTTTGCATGAATCAATTATTCCAATTCCTTCCTTAACTAAACTGTGTCCAGGATGATAGATAGATAGCAAGATAGATAGATGGATAGATAGAAAGAAGAAGAGGTGTTGGATGGATGATGGATAGAGATAGAGCTAAATATATACACACTTATGTATGTATTTGTATATGTAGCCATTATACATATATGTGGGGGGAGGGGAAGAGAGCGTGCACCATCAGGCTCCTTCTTATCTTCATCTTCTTTTATTTACACAATTTATCTTCCTTTAGAGATGGTTATAAAAATGTCTAGGGATAGCTAGAGGGATAGAAAAAGAGAAGAAGTTAAGAATATGAATAAATTTTCTCTAAATACATGAGCCAACTGTAACCATTAGATTATGGTTGCCTAGTATGTGCTATCTGGAAAGAACTATAGACATCTAGTATAAAAGTGGAATACATGACTTACATGATGTCCACATCATTCTAAAGTATAGATCCAACCAGATTAAAATATAATTGGGAATATTTAGCAAAATAAGAAAAATATAATAAAACATAGATAACATTGCATATTAAAATTGTCATTATGGGACCTGCAGAGATTGTTAGGGATGGTTTCAGGGTTTCATTTCTAGTTTGTCAGAGGAGCCAAATAAAATACAGAGGAATTAGGTAATTGCCCAAAGTCACACAGCCTGCCCACCCCTCTCTTTTCCTTCCCTATCTAATGCTCTTAAAAATCAATATACTAAGTGAACTTGATTGAGCCTTTGAGACAGAGCAGAAGACATTTTCATCTGTTGTATATTAGAAGCTATCCATAGAAGGATTCAATTTTCCTATTGTAAAAACCTGCCACCCAATGGAATTCAAGTCCTTAGGCAGGCCTTCATAAACACATACCTAAGCTCAGAAACAGTGGCCCAGATCAGAGAGTTAAACCTGTGACAGCCTAAGCCATGGGACGCCACCTTGACTCTGAAGATGATGAGATGAAGCAATGAAATGCCAGATTCAATTGCCCATCTCTCTGCTTTGATTGTGTGGTTAAAATCACTATGTTCTGAAGACAAAGCTACCCTGTTTTAGCTCTTCTAATGATTTCCCATGGCAATTCATTCACTAGGATGACTAATGGCTGCAGAGGTGCGTGGGATTTCCCTCAGTGAGAGCTAAATTTAGTGTTTTCATTACTAGTGACGATTTATTTCCCCTCTTTAAAATTTCATCAGCTATTTCATTCTAAAGCTTCTCCCAGTGCTAAGGCATCTTGATTTTCATTGAATTGGTTCCATGGTTGTGTTTGTTTGCTAGACTTTTTTGCATCTGGAAGCCAGTAATGAAGGTTTTGGCCACCTTCTTGTTTGGGCTAAGTCCCTTTCTGTTTTCCTTGGTTTAGTCATCAGTAAAATGTGGAAACTCCTCCTAGTCCCTAATAATTTCCTAAACAACATTTCACTATTTTTTCTATGACATAGAAATGACACATCAACATCAACTAGACTCATGTAATATCAGTAAAACTGGAATTGATATTTAGACATGATGCAGTGCAAACATACTAGATTTGAGTTCAAAAGACCTGAGCTCAAATTCTGGCTAATCCGACCTTTGTCAAATTAGGAAACCTCTCTTCCTATAAGTTTTCTCAATTATAAATTTAAGAATTGAACTGAATCATTGGTTTGTGCCATGGACCCTTTAGACAGGCTCATGAAAAACCTCTGAATAATGCTTTTAAATGCATAAAATAAAATTCATAGGATTATAAAGGAAATAAATTATATTGAAATTCAATTTTCAAAATATGAATTCAAAATATGAATAAAAACAAAATCATGGAGGCCAAATTAAGAACCCCAAGACTAGATGGTCTATAAAGACCTTTTATCTAGGATCTGAATTTCTGTGATTCTTCTAAATTGGTACACTTACAGTCGGGACTGGGGGTGGTATGAGTTGGGGGACTTCACAAGCTGATAATTCAATTCAAGAACTGTGCGAAGTATTGGGTGATTCACTGGGGAATAGAAAGGAATGTACGACAGATCTCTGCCCTTGAAGATCTAAATTCTTAGTTGAGAAAAAAATGGATTAAATGGAAGAAAAATTATATCAAAGGTTTGTAATTTCTGAGGGAAGTGAATTAGAAATCATTACTCTGATGTTTCCTCTTCCATATCTAATCCTAGAGACTGGATGTATTTTCCACTTTCCCCAGTCTGATCAGTTTTCCCAAACTTCTCTTAGATGCTAGCATTGATTTTTCAATAAGGGATTGTTGTTTTTCAGTTATTCAGTCTTATTTGACTCTTCGTAATCTTGGATAAGTCCATGGGGTTTTCTTGACAAAGATACTGGAGTGGTTACCATTTCCTTTTCCAGTGTGCCTCTATTTCACAGATCTGAGGATCTGAGGCAAACAGTGGTTAAGTGACTTGCCCAAGGTCACACTGCTAAGTGTCTGAGGACAAATTTGAACTTGATTTCAATCCCAGTGCTCTATCCACTATATCATCTAGTTGCCCTTAAATAAAGGATACTGGTCACTAGTTTGTTTTATGGAGATCAGGTGCATCCAAACTGTGGCCAGTGGCCATTTGCAGCCTTCAAAGCTCATTTAGAAGGTCTGCCTTGCATTACCAGAAAATGAAGGAACAGGTGAGTACATGTGCCAATGTTGCAACATCACAGATCAGTTTATCCATTTATTAACACATCTCAACTTTTTCAAATAACTAACAATGTGCAGTCTCACTGACCACTGGGATTTTTTGTTATAATAATAAAACTTTTACTTTGTAAACAAAAAATAAGAACATGCTGATGATTCTTAATGAAACTTTCCAAACCTTTTCATTATTTAACTATTTCATTTTATTATTATATTCATTTGTAATATGGGTTATACTGTAGTCATAAATAAGTCTTAAATTCTATATATGGTCCTTGACAAGTTTTTGTTGGAAAATGTGGCCAAGAAGAGCTAAAAGGTTGGATACTCATGATTTAGAGGAAAATAGACAATACAATAACAGGGCAGTGAACTAAGGGTGGAATGTTTCATCATTAACTAACCATTATTTAAGTTCTTCAGATAGAACAAGGGTCAGAGCCAGGTGCTTCAGACTGTTGGAGCAAAGATGTTTTTTTTTTTTTTTTTTCTGTTCAGACTCCTTTCTCCTTACGGGAAGAAGGGAAGGAGGGATAGATCTCAGAGGAATCACTCAATTGGAAGTGAAATGTCTTTCCTTGACTCAGAGCCAGGGGAGAAGGAGAATGTCTCTGAGGGGCTCTCAATTTCTTTAGTTCACCAATCATTGCAAAACAGCCTCATTGGCCCCAGCAGTAGTAATGTAGCCGCTTGTTACAGCCTCTCTGAATAGAAGATCTGGGGAAACAGAATACCTGCTCCAATGGGCTTTTTCCCCATCTGGCAGTAACGTAGAGATTGTTACATGAATTCTGAATAAGCACTGCCTGCTTATTCCTCTACTTCTGGCATCTTCTTTCCAGAAGTATCTACAAACAATTCCCTAAACCTTCACACAGACCTTCCCAGGAATTCTAGTTAAAAACCATTAGTAATGGTGTATTCTGGGATGGTGTCTGCACAGTAATGTTGGACTACGTGTACATATGAATGAGAAACCGAATGGTGAAGTAGATGCTTCTGATACATACTTGCTAAATGACTCTCGACAAAATCCCTAACCTCTCAGAACCCCAGAGCGCTTCTTTTATTCTATAGCTTATAGATAAAGTATTGATCTTCATTGGTTGAAAGAATTTACTTACCAATGATTATAGGTCTAGTGAAAAAAATTATACACACAAGCTCAACACAATAAACAAATGTGCATAGATTCACACACATACATAGAAGAATATATATACTTACATTTGTTTACTTATATAGTACATTGCACGTGTTACATGGGTAATATGCCTTGAACTTTACCAGCATTTCATTGGTAAAGGGACTTCCTTGTTCAGAAATATCTTTTATCAATGCCCATTACACCTCTCTGCAACCACTATATCCCATAGATATATTATATATAAAGATAGATATATATTTATACACACAAATACATATGTACCTACCTACACACATATACATGTCTTTAAACTCTTAGTGTCTATTTAAGCTATAAAAGAAGATTAAACTCTTAGAGGTTAAAACTGGGCTAAGACTTGTCTCACCCCATTTATACAGAAGTATATATATATGAATATATTTATGTATACAAAAGCATATATATGAATATATTTATATATCAATGTACATTTGACCTTGAAGTTTGGTCACCATAGCCTAAGGGAATAAATATATGCATATATGCAGAAATCTGTCACTTAGAACTCTTTTCCTAAAGATTGGCTATAGGACATGCTTTTTTTTCCTGAATTAAATGATTCTTCCTTCCCTTCTTCCCCCCCCCCCCATTCTTTTCATAAGTGAAGCTTTTCTTGGGATTTTTGGCACAGCTCATCTCTCAGTTTGCAGATGTGCAGGTTAGTTTAATGGATTGGTTTGGACACATGGACTTTAGCATATACAAGGTGTCCCAAAGGTCTTAGTGCTGTTATCTGTTATTAAACTTCAGATGTTGTTGAGAGTCTTGAGAATTTTGAGAATTACCACATATCTACCCAGTTCTTATTATGTAAAGACACTGAGACACAAGGGGCAGTCACGTCCATCAGTAATCTTGCCATTTAGTTGGGCCAGACAAAACATACAGAGAGGAATGTAGTCATTCAAGATGGCCAGATGGCTGTTGAACTGGGAGTCATTATATGTGGGCTTGTTTCCCAGTTCTGGCCCTTGGCTGTGTGATCTTAACAAGTACATTTTTTTCCAAGTTTGTTCCATCTATCTGCATATTATTTTTCTAAGATCTGTAACTGATTAGTTTAAGGAAACAATCTTCTGCTGATAAAATCTTAAGTCTGAATCTTGAGGATGGTATAGGGAGGCCTCTCCCAAATCCCTGGAGTCTGGATAAGAGTGTGAGGAGTTATTTTGGCGAATTAATCACTCAAAGTGGATACATTCATAAAGCATGACTCGATGATGGTGGTGGATTGGTAGTTGTTAGAGCATATTTTTTTGAGGATAAATGTGGTCACTTTTTCTCTTGCCCAGCTATCTATCCACTATATACAGAACAGATAAAATAATGTTCTTGCTGCTTGAGAAGTACTGTGCTATGCAAAAAGAGATATGCAGAGAATACCAAAAAGAAATACTTGCCTGCAAGGAACTTTCTTTCATTTTTTCCCTTTCCTTTTTTCTTTTTCTTTCTTTTCCAATCATACGTAAAGATATTTTTCAACATTCATTTTTATAAAGTTTTCTCCTTCCCACCTTTCTTTCCCCTGCCCTAAGATAGCAAGTAATCTGATAAACATGCACAATCATGTTACACATATTTCCATATTAGTCATGCTGCAAAAGAAGAATCAGAAAAAAGGGGAAACCACGAGAAAGAAAAAAACATAAAACAAATTTAAAAAGTTAAAAAGGATGTTTTGATCTGCACTCAGACTCCACAGTTTTATACCTGAACATGGATGACATTTTTCCATCACAAGTCTTTAGAATTGTCTTTGTTCATTGTATTGTTGAGGAGAATCAAGTCTGTCATAGTGGATCATCACACAATGTTGCTGTTAGTGTGTACAATGTTCTCCGGATGCTACTCACTTCACTCAGCATCAGTTCATGTAAGTCTTTCCATGTTCTGAAATCTGTCTGCTCATAGACCAACAATATTCCATTACAGTCATTGCCTTAATTTGATCAGCCATTCCGCAATTGATGGACATCCTTTGAATTTCCAAATCTTTGTCACTACAAAAAGAGCTGCTATAAATTTTTTAGTATATGTGGGTCTACCCCCCACTTTTATGATAACTTTGGAAAATAGATCTAATAGTGTCATTGCTAGATCAAAGAATCCGCAGTTTTATTGCCTTTGGGCATAGTTCCAAATTGCTCTCCAGAATGATTGGACCAGTTTACAACTCCTCCAACAGTGCATTAGTGGAGGGACTTATATTCTAATGGGGAAGACATTTATGCACACTTACACGCAACTTCCATGGAATGACTTACAAGGATAGGGTCCAGAGATTGTTAAGTCTCACAATGGAACCTGAGCGGAAGATAGGAAACAAATGAGGGAACAAGGAGAGGGGGAGATGAAGGAATCCCCATCAGAGTGCCTCTTCCATATCACCTTTAAGAGCAGACTCCTGGCCAGTGACATTTCTCCTTACCCAGAGAGCTAAACAATATATACAGAACAGATGAAATAATTATATTGCAAGGCACACTTAGATGAGGAATCTAGATTTGAAGACTTTACAACCAAAGTTTATATTTCCATGATGCTTTGTGGCTATACGAAGCAATTTCCTCAAAACAACTATGTGAGGTAGGTAGTACAAATATTATCATCATCTTCCTCATTTTACAGATGATGAAAGAAACTGAGACCTAAAGTGGTTATGACTTAGTCATGTTCACCCAAATACTAAGTTTTGCAGCAAAACAATGTTTTTCTACTATGTCATTCTGCAATAGTGAATAAATAGACTGAAAAAATATGACCTCAAGTTAGTAGATTTAAAAATTCATGTATGTAATCTAAATGTTTCATAGAATGAAAAGACAGAAGACTTTAAGAAGCATTAAAAACACATTTCTGGGGCATTTTGCCAAATGATTCCTCAGAATAATGTTAAATATACAGTAAAAATAATAATTGTGCTATTTTATGTCAGTTGAGTATACCAGTTGAATTTGACTCAATTCAATTAAATTTGGCATTTTTAAGTACTTAAAACATCTATTTTCTCTTCCTCCAATCCTCTTTTTTTTAAAAAGGAAAATTAAACTTTTGTAACAAATGTGCATAGTTAAGCAAAACAAATTCCCATATTCATCAACCCCAAAAATGTCTGTCTTATTTTGTAATATTCTCTCTCTCTGTCAGAACTTGGGTCATGTCACTGATTTTCTGGTGTCATAGTTGCTGATTGTATTTATCAAAATTCTTGAGTCTTTCAAAGTAGTTTGTCTTCACAACAGTGCTGTTATTATAGGATTCGTTTTGGTTCTGCTCACTTCATTCTGTATCATTTCATACAAGTCTTCTCAGTTATCTTTGACATTATTTCTTTTATTATTTCTTCCCATGCAGTAATATTCGATAATTGTTCATTTATTCTCCAGTTGATGGGCACCAATTTATTCTCCACATCTTAGTTATAGCAAAAAGAGTTGCTATAAATATTTTTGTACATATAAGTCTTTTTTCCTTTTTCTTTGGGGTAGAGATATGACTTCATTAGGTTAAAAGGTATGTACAATTTAAGGATTTTTGAAATATTTGTTATTTTCAAGAAATTGTGCTAGGGGTTGGGATATAAAGACCAGGAATTTTATTCAGATTTCTGTCCTTCAAGGAGCTTATTCTAATAGTAGATGTACCATGTAAAATATTTTTTAAAAATACAAAATAATTTGAAGAGATCATGTGTCAATCCGCATCAGTGGAGGGAATTTTCTCATTAGGAGTTTTCTACATGAATGAATGAAATCAAAGATCTGGTCCAAAAATATAATAATGAATTATACTTACATAGATTTTACAGTCAAAACTCATTACTTTTGTTCAGACTGCAATCTATGACCTATATCCTGACCTAAAATAGATGAAACTTCCCCCACTCATTTATAATTTTAAAAAATCTTTTAGGGAATAAATGAAAAATACATGATAATCTTGCTGAAAAAAATAAGGTAACTAACAATGTTTTAGTGTTGCTCCTGGTAAATAAAATCTGAAGAAAAAAGTCAAACCTTTCCCAGTCATCCTAGAAAGCAGCTCAGACTCAGACATTGTTGAAAAGGAATAAAAGGAATCCTACTTTCAAGGGTACTGTTTGTTCTTTTAGAATGGCAGCATAGAAAACGCAGGATTCCAGTTTCCATAAAATGTTGGAGACCTGTCACATCTGATATATTTTAAAATGTTCTTGAAGAGAGCCTATTTGCAATAGCATGCGGTTAGTACAAATTAGCAAACCCTGGGCATGGGACCCAGACGTTTGAGGGAAATGATTTTCACCACCACACAGCAGTGTTTTAGATAATGATACATATGTTGATGCTGGGTGCTCTGGGCTTTCCCACAGAGCACCCCTCAGCCTCCGTGGAATTACTTGTTAGGACAGGGGTGGTCCGGAGGTTGTTAAATCTCAAAATGAAACCTGAGCAGAGGAGAGGAAACAGATGAGGAATCAGGGAGAGTAGGAGGAGAAGAAGTCCCCATCAGAACGCCTCTTCCAACCAAGCTAGGCGGCCTGTGTCACCTTCAAAAGCAGGCTCCTGGCCAGAGTGCCATCCCCTCTCACCCAGTTACTTACAGTTGGTCTGGGAGCAGAGATCAGAAAGGGGCCACTTGTGGGCAGAGAGGAAGTGAATCAGACTGCTTGGCACTGGGCTGATCAGAACTGAGCAAATTCCCAAAGACCGAGCCAAGGCACTATCCCAAGTTTCAATAAGTCTGCCCAAGCCTAGATCTTTTACCTTCAGAGTTTAGCAGAGATTTGGGGAGAGGTCTTTGCCTATCTGTGTTAAAAATCTCTATGTGTGTGTGTGTGTGTGTGTATACATAATATGTATTTATGTGTATCTTTTAATGGCTATGTATATGTATGGCTATACATACATTATATATATATACACATACATATACATACATTATATATATGTATATTTATATATATACATATATATTTATGTATATATATACATATATATATGTATATATATATTTGAGGGGAGGGACTGCCTTTTGCCTCTTTTTCTCTCCCCAATGTCTGACAGATAGCAGAAGAAGAAGAGATAAGGGGTCAAGGAAAGTAGGAGGAGAAAAATTCCCATCAGAATGTCTTTTCCAACCAGCTAGGCCGCTTGTGTCACCTTCAAGAGCAGGCTCTTGGCCAGAGTGACATTCTCCAGTACTCACAATGGATCTGGGAGTAGAAATCAGGAAGGGGCTTAATAATTGTTAATTGAATCTATAGATATAATTACATATTGAGAGATAGAGATATAGCTGTATATATAATTATAGTACATATTTTAGAGCAGATCATGTATGTGTTTAATAATATTCATATATGTATATGCACTTACATACTATATGAGTATATATAGAGATAAGTATATAGTATTCATACAACACATTAAATATATTATCTATTATGATACAAAATATCATGACTTAAACATTATTAAATATGTTATATATACATGTGTAAAACTATATATTTATATATTATTAAAGTTTAAAACTTCACTGACTTTTGGGACACCCTTATCATCTCATTTGATCCTCACAAGAATACTACCAGGTAGGTGCTATTGTTATTGTTATTTCAATTTCACAATGAGCAAACTGAGGCTGAGAGAATTTAAATCACTTGCTCAGGTTCACGGAGCTATTAAGTATCACAGTCAAAATTCAAATTCAGATTCACCAGTCTCTTGGTCCAGTAATCCATTAAGGTACCTAAAATTCTTCAGAAAAGACACAAACTATTGAGCTTTTCAATGGAAGTTGTATTTTCACAAGACAGGAAAATGCTTTATTTTTCAGGCTCTTTAGGATCCTCTTTCCAGGGGGCTGTTATTATCCATCTTTTAAAGCTTGAGGAAGTAGCAAACAGAGAGGAAACTAGGTTATTTGCCTTAGCTTTCTCTCAAGCCCAGGGGTAGATGAGTTAGATTCTCAGTTTTCTGGGAAACTATGTTCACGTTTCCTGTCTCCTCCAAGAAATTTTCTATTTCAATTTGTTTTTCTTCTTTAGCATACTCCAGTACTTAGGAGATCTCTTTAGATTACATTAATTTTTATATGCATTGATATATCATTCTGGAAATATGCTATTGATTGATTTATATTTGCTTGTTTTGCCTCTTCTATCTTTTGTAGCCCCATCATCCACTCCTCTCTCTGATGTATGACCTTCAAGCTTGGTAAATTATTTTGCATATGGTTTTGAAAAAATATGGAAGTTTAGGCACATGTTCATATGTATAGGGAGGAAAGATGGTGTGGTGGACAGAGTGCTGGATCCTGGAGTCAGGAATATCTACTTCCAAATTTGCTTCAGATACTTACTAGCTCTTTGACTCTGGACAAGTTTATCAACCTCTCCATGACCCAGTTTCCTCATCTATAAAAGGAGAATGGGATTCCCTGGCTTCTAGAGTCTCTTCTAACTCTAAAAATTCTGTGATATGGGCATTCTCTCCAATAATGCAGGATCTTCTCATTTTATGTCACTTTTGTCCTTGTCCTCTCATAAATTCAGTAAAAGGGATTCACCCCCATGTGCTGCGGACCTTCCTTATCTTTTCTTGACGTCGTTAATGATATCAGTGGAACACACTGAGCTGTCCATTAGTTGTGCCTCCCTCGCACTGCAAGACTGGCCCTTCTTTTGCAATAAGACTTTTCTAACATGGTTCCTTTTACTTCAGTTTTCCTTCATACTTCCTTGTTTGTTACAGTCTTTTCATGTCCACCATGAACCCTTACATTAATCTCTGGGTGATGCCCATTTTCAATTCCTGGGGATCTACAGTGCTCTTTCCTCATAAGTATACAATAACCATAAAATACCAATGCTCAAAAGGGCCAAGAACTGGCAAAATTATTGTATTAGAAGCAGTGGAGACTTAAATATGCTACTTACAATCCCAATGAAACATGTCCGTAAGGGGGCAAAAACCAAGCTCCAGGAATAGATGATATGGAACAATTCTGTGTTGTGCTCCCTTTAACTGCTTGAGAAAGCTATGTCTTGATTCCCACTCCATTATGTAGCAGAAGCCAACTGCTGTCCTTTGTTTTTCCTAATTGTTGTTGTTTTAATGGTTCCAAAGCTTATAAAGGGGAGAAGCTTGTGTTGTGCCCAATCAAACATCTTTCCTTGCTTCCTTTTTCCAAGTCAAGGCAGCCATAATTCTGTAGCTAACACCCATCAAGCCTTCAAGTTTAGAGGCTAGGGTGTATTCATGTTGACCATACCCCCCTAGGTTTTTTTAATTCTTGCTAGGCCTCTCCCTACCTCAAAGCACTCTCAATGCTCAATGGTTTTTCTTTGGTTAGAACTGACTTTGTTCACATCAATTATATACTATGTGGATGGTTTAACATGACTAGTATTGATACATTCCATTATATCTTCTTCTATAGCCTTCCCCTCTCTCTGTTGCCTGGATTGACATTTTTCTCCCCAACCCACACCCACTGGTTCTAATCACCTCTTTCTAGGGCCTTATTGCAGACTTGGCTTTCCCAGTGACAGCTTAATGAAAAGGTACTTAAATTCCCCTTCTTTTTCTCCCCTTCATTCCTTCCAACTTCTGATCCACCCCATGTGAACTCACTCCAATAAATGGTATGGTTTTTCTTCCCTCAACCCACCAATCTCCCCACTTGCTGCTTTAACTGTTGAGATCTGGAAATAATTGACTCACCCCAGCACTTATTTCCATAGTTGAATGAATTTGTCTAAATGAAGTTGTGGTCTCTGTTGTTCTATTTGTTATTCATTTTCTGAAGTCTAAGATGTGTTTCCTCTGTAGCCCCACAAACAATTCAATTGTGTTTATTTTGTTTATCTATTGTGGGTGGTTGCCTATTTTAAAAAACAGAAGAAAGAAAATAGTTAGACTTTGAAAGGAACAAGGTCAAAAAAAAGAGACTTTCAAGACTCCTATTGGAATATAACCATGGAAGGCTTCAGAGATAGCCAACTGGAAGCATCTCCCAATCCAATCTAATCCAGTTCAATCAGTATTTATTAAACATCTACTATAATATGTAAATTTCTAGGGACACAAAGAAAAAAATGGAAAAAAAAAACCCTTAACCCAAAAGGAGCTCATATTCTACTGCTTACTCTGAGAAAATTATTTTGGAATTATTACTCAACTTAGGCAGGTAACAAACTGACCAGGTCAAAGTTTCCCAAATTTTTCCACTGTATGCCCATATATATATGTATGTATGCCAATTTAGATGAATAAAAGAGATATGACTATTTGATTGTAATAATTGATGCTAATAATATTTTCCCTGTAACATAATGATTATCAAATTATACAGACATATATAATTTTATCTTTTTTGTTTTTCTAGATTGCTATAGTTTGAAGATATTCCATATTTCAAGATTCCTCAGAAGACCATGCATACTTTCTTCTAAAGTCTCAAACCTCCCAAGTTTTCATCTTCAAATTAATTTGGAAAACTGAGATCTTAGTCCTCAGTGAAAGACTATGAGCATATTGAGCAATAATTAGGTCTGTATTTAGGTAACTCTCAATTGAGAAACTTTCTCCATTCAATAATTCAGAACCTTCTTTATCTAGGTACTCTAATAGGATGCAAAGAAAAAAAGTCTCTACCCTCAAGAATGATTGGACAAGGAGAAAACAATATATATTCAGAAAAATAAGTGCAAATATAAACAAAATAAAAGCAAGGTAATTTAGGGGTTGAAATTGAATGAGGGGACAAAATGCAGACAACTAGGCCAGGAAAGGTCTCTTTTAGAAAATGGTGCTTAAGTTCAGCCTAAAGGTAAGTAGGAATTCCAAGAGACCTAAGTGAGGAAGGAGACAATCATGGGAAACAGCCATGGAGACCCATAAGGACGGGAGAGAGATGTGGATGTTTATGATTATCAGGACGGGGAAAAGGCAGTGGCTAAAGTGAAACTGAAAATTAGAGAGAAGAGATAATTAAGGTCTCTTATTTCTCAATAAATTCTTATCAATTTGAACAAGGAGAAAGTATGGAATGATATTGAGGGTACTTGATTTACTGAACTGAGGAAAAGGGGTTCATAGAGTTCATTTTCTCTGTAAAGCATGAAGCTAAAATCCAGAACGAAGAGTAAGAAGGAAGTAATATATAGGTGTCCTTTTTTTAAATTGAAATTTTATTTTATTTTTCCAATTACATGCAATGGTAGTTTTTCAGCATTCATTGATTTGCAAATTTATAAGTTCCATATTTTTCTACCACCCTCCCTTCCTTCCCACCTTCCCAGTCTGGTAAAAGTTGCACATGTACATTCATGTTGAACATATTTACATATTAGTCATGTTATGAAAGAGGACTTAAATTAAGGGGAAAGAAAAAAAAAACCACGAGAAAGGAAAGAAAAACATAAAAGAAGTTTTAAAAAAGTGAACATATTATGCATTTTTTCTCTGGATATGGATGGCATTGTCCATAGCAATTCTTTCAGGGTTGTCCTTGATCTCTGAACTGCTAAGAGGAGCTTCATCTATAATGGTTGATCATCTCACAATATTGTTAACATGTACAATGTTCTCTTGGTTCTGTTCACTTCATTCAATATCAGTTAATATAATTCTTTTCATGCTTCCCTAAGATCTGACCACTCATGATTCTTATAGAACCATAGTGCTCCATAATATTATACCATAGTTTGTTTAGCCATTCTCCAAGTGATGGGCATCCCCTCAATTTCCAATTCTTTGCCACTACTAAAAGAACTGTTATAAGCATTTTTGAAAATGTGAGAATTTTCCCCTTTTTTATGATTTCTTTGGGATATAGAACTAGTAGTCAAAGAGTATGATCAGTTTTATTACTCTTTGGGCATAGTTCCAGATAGCTCTCCAGAATGAGTGGATCAGTTCATGACTCCACCAACAATGCTTTAATGTCCCAATTTTCCCATATCCTTTCCAATTTTGATCATTTTCCTTTTTAATAGATAGGTAGCTTGAAAAGAAAGAAGAGAAAATTTGGACCATATACCAGGGTATATGGCAACATTAAAACAAAAATTTTGTGTAACAGTTGGGGCCCAGCAGTGTTTTGGGAACATTTGTAATAGAGCAAGTCAAAAGGGTTACATGTTTTCATACACCAGTGACTTTAGTGTTATGCAGGTAGGAACAGAGAAAGTAAATGCTGAATTTAACCTACCATTGGGGCTTGGGAAAGGATGATTAACAAAGAATTATTTAAGGGTACAAGATAGGAAGAAAGAATAAATCTGAACTAGTTAACTCAAGATTTCAAATGGAGGGAGTCAAGAACAGGAATGATGAACTAAGAAATCAGAGACTTGTGGAGTTATTAGAGATTATGGTAGTGATGAAGAATAAGTTTAAGAAGAAGGCAGCACAGGGAGAGATGGAAGGAAGCTATTAGTAGATAAATGAATTTTGGAGTTCTCTAGCACCGAACTGGAACATTTAATGAGGAGATCAAGAGTTTGGCTACTCCCACATGTGGTGAGAAAGTATAGGTCATAAGAGTTGAAAATGTTAATGAACTTGGGGGGGACAGGGTAGAGGTAGGGTGGGGGATAGTATCAAAATAAATTTCTACCTTTGATTTGAAACAGAAGGGTTCAGAGGAAGATCTTTTATTCAATATGCCATGATGCTTCTTAAATAGTCAAGATGATTTTGAGTCAATTTTCATACCTTGTTCCAGAATTGCTATTTATTCAGAATATACATTGGATTGACTTCTTTCTCTTTTTTCTTATATTTCTTGTCTTCTTCAGACAACTTACTAAAAATTAACATTTCAATACCCTCAAGAAATACTGATTACCATCTATATGATCAAACCATGTGTTGGCCTTATGCAAGACCTAAAGTGGTGTTAATGACCTCCACTAATGATATTAGGTAGCAAGTCCAGGAACTAATTTAAAGAATTTTAAAGAAATTCCTGGATATGTTTTTACTGCACATAAATCCTACTTGACAGAGGAAATGGGTTGTCAACATCATGAGGAGAAGGAACTTTTATGTGAGACATGTCATCAAAAGCCTAGCATGTAATGAGTTAGTAATTCTTTTTTTTTTTTTTTAGGTTTTTGCAAGGCAATGGGGTTAATGGCTTGCCCAAGGCCACATGGCTAGGTAATTATTAAGTGTCTGAGACTGGATTTGAACTCAGGTACTCCTGACTCTAGGGCTGGTGTTCTATCTACTGTGCCACCTAGCTGCCCCTGAGTTAGTAATTCTTGGCTCCAAATTCCTCTTTATAGATCACTTTTTTGCAATTTCTGGACTGCAATAATGAAACCATTTTCATTAAACTCCTTGTCCCTATCAGATTTATTTCTAAATTAAACCAGCCAATAGTTCTTTAACCATAACCAGTACTGTGCAGGTTGTTTTTTTTTTTAAGTGAGTCTGTTGCCACAAGGAACTATTTTACCTTGTATAACTAAGAATCAGATGTACACTTTTTTGAGCTCATTCCTAACCAAACACTACAAAGATGGGAGAGAAATAAGTTTTTGCTGTGGTGTGAGAAGGGAAAAAATTAGGACAAAACCAGGTCAACAGATTTTCAAAGGCAAATAAAACCTTTTGGCTGTTAGCTTTTCCATCCTACTAATTCAAGTGAATGTTATTAACAGCATCTTGGTAATAGGAATCTGGTGGAGATTGAACTATTCTAGGTAACTGAGGTTTGGCTCCAGGATGCAGTGTTTTCAGGACAGACATTCAAATTATCTGGTGCTCATGGAACCAGATGTCATCCAGCAACTTAGAAACAATATAGTTAATACCTGGTTAGCCAGGATAATTAGGTAAAATAAGAAGCTTCTGTCTAACCCTATTGGTTCCCTCCCACTTCTATATGCTACTCAAAAATTCCTAGTTATGACTCTGAATTCTGGACTTAAATAGTGCCTATTTCTATACTTTATGAGTGAAAAAGAGGGGCAAAGAGAATATTTAAAATTCATAGACTACTTCTTTTAGAAGAATAATAATCCTCTATGTAAAGAAGATATGCCAACTCCACTTCCTGAACTAAGCCAATCTTCTTTGAATGACCCAATCTACACACACACACACACACACACACACACACACACAGGAGAGAGAGAGAGAGAGAGAGAGAGAGAATGAATTGCTCATATAACATCTGGGTGATTTTCACTTTTCTAACATGGAGATGATTATACTAATTTTTAAAAAAAATTATTGTGGATTTCATCAGTAAGGCTTCAGGATTCCACACAATTTGAACAATGTCATCTATGAACAGGAGCATTTGCAGAATATTTCCAACAGTAGAGAATTCTACCAACTTCATGTTTCATTTCTTAAGTATTAATAAGTAATTAGAAAAGAATGCTCTCTATATAATGCCATAATCTTAGAAAATTTTAACATATGCTTGGGAGATTCCCTAACTGAGGAGGGTCTTCAAATCTTCATTTTATTCAACCAAGAGAAATGTTTATAAAATCAGCAAATAATAGACATGGCAGGATTCTGGATTCTCTTCACCTGCCAGTAAGTTTTGTAATTGTAAAGCTTTGGTGTGATTTTAAAAAATCATTTATAAAAGTCTTCTCTTTTCATACTTTTATCAGAAATTCTCCATGCAATCATGAACAATAAGATTAGGGATTTATGTGGCTGGGAAAGTAGTCATTTGGGTTGGTAGTTACTAATGGTTTAGTTATTTGGGGGTATAATTAATATCTATAATATTTTCCATTATTTTTAGTCTCTTTCCTTAAAATTTCTTTCTTGAGAATTTACTCTTATGCTTCATTGTTCAAGTATATGTGGAACTGAAAAATATTTATAAAAATGATTCCTTCCCCAATTGATAAATGGTCAGAGAATATGAAAAGACAGTTTTCAGAAGAAGAAATCAAAGCTACCTATAGTTACATGGAAAAATACCATAAATCACTATTAATTTTGTTGTTGTTCTGTTGTTTCAGTTGTGTCTAATACTTTTGGGTGTTTTCTTGGCAAAGATACTGAAATGGTTTGCCATTTACCTCTTCAGCTCATTTTTACAGATGAGGAAATTGAAGAAAACAGGTTAAACTAGTAAGTGCCTGAGACCAGATTTGAATTCAGGAATATGAGTCTTCCTGATTCCAGACCTAGGACTCTATCCATGGTACCACCTAGCATTACAGAAATTCAAATTAAAAGAACTCTGAGGTACCTATCCAATTAGCTAACAATGCAGAAAAAGAAAATGAGAATATTGGAGGGGATGTGGAAAAATAAGTACCCTAATGCATTGTTGGTAGAGTTGTGAACTGATCCAACCATTCTAAAGAACAATTTGTAACTATGCCCAAGGGGGTATCAAACTATGCATAACCTTTGATCCAGAAATACCACCACAGAACCCCAAAGAAATCAAAGAAAAGAACCTAAAAAATATTTATAGTTGTTTTTTGATTGTAATGAAGAATTGAAACCTGAAGGGATGTTTGGGGAATCTTTGAACAAGTTTTAACTTTTTATTGTAATGGAATACTTATTGCCTTTGTGGTCTTCTTATAACTTACTCCTCTTTAATCCAATGATTTTATCCTCCTGGCTGTTCCAAGAACAAGATCTTTTATCTTTTGACTTAAGGCAGTTTCGGAACATTATTTATCCTCCATTCTGACTACTGACCTCCCTTTCAGTCCCAGCTAATATTCAATTAAAATCTCACCTTTCCTTTTTTTAAATATATATATACACACACACACACACACACACACACACACACACACATTATTTGTTTTCCAATTATATCCAAAGTAGTTTCTACTAATCTTTTTTTTGCAAGGTTTTGAATTTTGCAGCTTCCCCCCTTCCCTCTTTCCTATCCCCAACAGAAGACAATCTGATAGTCTTTACATTGTTTCCAAAATATGCAATGATCAATATTGAATAATCTCACCTTTTCTTACTGCAATCCCAATGCCTTCCCTTTGTTAATTATTTCCTATTTATCCTATACATAACTTATTTTGCATATAATTGTTTGATCTTATCTCCCTTCTTAGACTGTAAGCCCCCTGAGGGCAGGGACTATCTTTTACCTTCTTTTGTACCCCTACAACTTAACACAGTATCTGGTTCTTAATAAACAAATAATTATTGATTGATTTTGATTGATTGATCATTCTTTGGCCATGGCTACCTGTGAAACAGAAAATGCAAAAATGATCCTCAGGTCTGGAAGATCTTTTTTCTGTTTTTAAGGAGACAGTGTCAAAAATGGAGAAAAAGGGGAAAGAAGATTCTCCAAAATGACCTCTATTTTTAGACTGTCAATTGACTTTAACTTGGCTGTTAAGAGTGGACAGAATCCTGGAGGAACTGAATATTAAGGATCTTGTTTATTAATAAATGAAACCAGAAGCAAGAAGGAAATTATAGACAAATGAGAGCTAGGGTTACATCATAAAGAACTAGGCTTAGGTTCTCCTTAGAGATGCAAGTAACAGATGTGGTAGAGTCGATTCTAACACATTCCCAAAAGCAAGAGAAAACAATGCTTCACAGGGTATTGCAATTTCCCTCTAGCCATAATTGTGAAAGGTACCTAATCTCTTCTATTTTTTAAAATCATGTGACCTTTTATATTTAGGTCAGTTACCTCTTTTGAGTTCATTGTGACTTACATTGTAAGATGTTGTCCTAAATTTAATTTCTGCTAAACCACTTTTCAGTTTTCCCAACAGTTCTTGTTAAAAACAAATTTTTTTCCCCTAATAATTTATGTTCTTGGATTTTTCAAACATTAAGTAATTGCTTTATAACAATTTATTTTTCCATATTTAGGACATAAAAGATGCCACCCTTGGACTCTTAACCTCATAGTTCCGGATGTGTATATGAAGGAGGTAGAATTGGTTTGGAAAAAAAATAGAGGGAGAAAAAAGCTAAACTAGACTTACTATACACAGAGTGGAACTAGGTTAACAAAATTGTGAGAGTGTTGAAGGATACATTCACATGTTATCTGAAGAAAAGGAAAAACTAAAATCTTGGAGGGGGGGAATCTTCAACCTTATTAATACTGATAAAAAGTAACTGAGAAAATATCAGCTATTAACCCACACGCCTACTTTCCCATCTAGTAATACTTTTTATGAGAGTCACCTGCATATACATTAGTCGTATTCAATGAAGGCATGAATAGGGGCCCTGGAGTCAGGAGGACCTGAGTTCAAATTCAGCCTCAAACACTTGCCCACTATCTGGGCAAGTCACTTAACCCCATTGCCTTGCAAAAAACCAAAACAAACAAATAAATAAATAATCTTAGCTCTTATTCATTTGATCATGTGAAGTAAAGGTCCTTTTAAAAAATGAGGGCATTAATAGGGAATAAACATAAATTTTATTACACAGTATATCACATATTTCCTATTACTTAATCCTATAAACCTGAAAGATAAAGCAAATAAATACAAGATCCTTCTTGCTTGTAGATATATTCTTTTAAACAATTGAATTCAGTGGAGCAAAATTGTACTGCAGAGACCTTTTCCAATAAAATATCTCCAGTACACATATCAAAATGCTTGATGATATCTTGAAAAGTATTACAGAAATAATCTTGTAGGATTACCTTCTTCATAAATATCAGGTAAAGTTTAACCAAACGTGTTCGCCCCCATCACAAAAGAGATCCAATGTGGAATCTAAGTTTGAAAAAGATTCCCTATGATGAATATAGGGAAGGCTATAGACAAGGAGGGTAATGATCCACATTGACTATCCAAAATAGTCAGGTTACATATATATCCACTAAAGAAGTTGAATCATGGCTTACCTAGGGGAAAAATCATTACGTAGTGGCTGATCTTTTGGTGATGAACATCTATACAGCTAGATAGCCTGATCCTTGCAGAGAAAACAAGCTCATCCCAGCTTAGGAGAATTTGTCAAAGATTACTCTCTTCCAGGAATGAAGCCTGGGTTACCTCTGTGACATAAAGAGACATTTGAGCATAAATTTCTATAGAAAATTCTATGGAAGGAATATTAGGAAGAAAATATAGATCTACTGTTTATCTCTTTGTCTCCTATACCCTTTCCCTGCTTTTTCAGACTTTGCCTTCTCTACCTCTGCCTCTTTCTACTGAACTGCCATTGACTGTAAGACATGTCCAAAACTCAGTATTTTACCTTCTTTATATTTCTTTCATACTCTATCTCAGAGGTCTCATCAATTTTCAGGATTTCATTTAAGGATTGGGATTGGAGTTATTATTTCATTGGTATATAGAATTCCCTGGGGAGGAATTCTCCCCTTCTCTGTAAATTAGAAAGTTGCCCAGACCAGATCAATGAAAGATTAAACAGCTTGCCAATTGTTGGAAGTGGGATTTGAACTCAGGTCTTCCTGACTGTGAGGCTAACTCTCTCCATAATGTCACATTACCTTCCATACTTCAGTCATAACTGAATGTAGATATCTTGCAAATTTATATACAACTTTTACATTTCTGTGCCTTCCCCCCACTGCCAAATTCCTAATTTTTCTTACCAGTCATGGAATCATTTTCACTTAGATGTCCCAGAAATATTTAAAAACTATCTAAAGCTTGAACCCATGGAATTTTAGAATTCTTAGGAAAAGTTACACTAAAGCATAGATTCCACATTTTTGCTTTGTACTGTAAAACCCAGATGGACCTTGACCCCATATAGCCTATCACTGCCAGTTTCAGTCAAACATAAAGAAACTCCAATGTGATTAAATATTTGACACATTTTTATAAGAACATTTTCTAGGAGTAATTTCCATTCTGAGATCTCCTAAGAATTTCAGATTAAGGGAAGTGGAGAAAAAAATTCAAGATGACATCTTCGATGAATAAATCAACAGCTTCAAGAAGCAGCATGATTCATTCAGGGATATAAAGAAATATACCATGACTTCAGCTGTGATTTCACCGAGAGCCTAAGTCTCAAGCAAATTGCCAGGCTAAGACATGATAAAAGTGAATTTATAACTTTTCCATGATAGAGATGGTCATACTTAAACATGTTTATGCTCACAAATAGGGAGAGAATAAGTCATCCAATTTTTTAGTTAATTCAGTGACACTCAGTTAATTAGCCAATATTTTGCAGTATTTTGTAGTAAATGAGACCCTTTCCCCCCCCATCCTCCATCATCCCCCAACTAGCTATTATTTACACATAAGAAACACAGGAAGAGTAAGATACCTTAGTTTCTTTATAAATGTAACTGACTGGTTACACTGTTATTCAGCATTGGACCAGCCAACAACAGTTTTAACAAGTTATTATGTACTTCCTGTTTATCTTTTGCTGATTGATATATCAATCAGCCAGTGATGGAGAACAAGGAAAAGCTAGACGATTTGTTGTTGTTGGATAGTTGTTTCTGCCAAGAGAGATGGTCAGGTATTTTGTTTGAGACTCTACCCTCTGGACTACAAAATAAGGTGATTTACCTAAGACACATACCTCACTTAGGGATAACTGACTCCCAGATCAGAACCTTTATTTTTCCTGTTGAACTTCTCTTTTCATGTTAATGTACTGAGTTGTCCAAATTTACAGCAATTTTCAGAAATGCTTGCTAAGTATTCCCATTGTTTACTCTGAAATTAGACTTTAAAAAAAAGATTGAGTTTTTTTTTTAGATTTTTGCAAGGCAATTGGGCCAAGTGGCTTGCCCAAGGCCACATAGCTAGGCAATTATTATGTGTCTGAGGCTGGATGCAAACTCAGGCACTCCTAACTCCAAGGCCGGTGCTCTATCCACTGTGCCACCTAGCCATCTGAGCTTTCTTTATAACTATAGACTATGTCATACTGTCTTGGAGATTAATCACTAAACCATAGGGATACTGATATGTCAAAGTAGGTAATTTAAGATTGTCTTCTATACAAGATAAAATGGAGGTGTGACTATAACAAAAATCCCATTCTGGTAGTATGGTTCAGTGGAAAGAGGGTTGGCTCTGGAGCCAGAAGACTTCTATTTATAATCCTGATTCTGATGTTTCCTCCTAATAGGTTCTCAGCATGTCATTTAAACTCCCCAATCCTCAATTTTCTAATCTATAAAATGAGGAGGGTAAACTAGATTACTTTCAAGGTCCCTCTCAACTCTAGAGTATAATACTTTGTTGGTTTCCTAAAATGAGGAAAGTTCTCATGATTGTCCTACTCAAGGTTTGTAATTTATTATTATATAATTTTTAAAATATTTAAATAGGGAGAAATTTGTTTATTTTTTCCCATTTCAGAACTGTCCAATGTAAAGTCAAAACAAAAGAAAAATTCTTTGTTGATTGTTCTAATTCATAGGTGACATTACACTGATGACATTAAGTCATGGGAGAGTAAAAATCTTCTAAATGAAATCCATTGCAACAGAAAAGAATCAACTTTCATCTTTCATATTCAAAGAACCAAGTGGATTCAAAAGGCATAATGCTCAGACTATGAAATGGAATAATAATAGTAATTGCTTGTATCAATATGTTCCTCTTGGCCAACTGTTATTGATGGATAATGAGCAGTAGAAGATCTGAGATCCTACTGTACCCCTTTTGAGAAGCTGAATTAAATTGTCCAATGTCCTGAACACCCATATCTTTAGAGGCAACATTCTCCTGATGATGCTAAGTCATAGATGTCTTTGGAAAAAAATTCAAAGAACAATGAAAAGATGAGTGACAATTTTAGAAACTTCAGTTCAGGACCAATAGTGACTTAGAATCATAGACTTAGAGATGGAGGAAACTTCTGGGATCATTTAGTCTAACCCCTCATTTTAAAGATGAGGAAAACTGAGGTCCATGGAGTTGAAATGATTTTCCTAAGGTCATACAGGTGACTTCTGTGTGACAAGAGGAAGAAAAGATGCCATCAAGTCCATATATAACCAGGAAAGAAAGCCTGGTCAAGGAGGGAGAATGAAGGGCAACACACTGACAACATTGCTAGATTGAAAACCTTGAGATTTTAAAAGAATAAGAAGAGCTCTGGCTTCCTGTATGGATACTTCAGAAAGGATGGATGGGTAAATATGAGAAGGACTTGCAGAAGAGGAGGTGTAGAAGGATGTTGATTTGCATTAGAAAAAGAATTACTCACACAAATAAAATCATGGATACACCCAAGTACCAATGTTTAATTTTTGACATTTCAGTATGTCGTATCTAACTTAATTCACTAATTTTCTTCAATTTACACATGTCTTCTATTTATATAACAAGCCCTGACTGCTGATGCTTGAGAGGGTAAGGGGGGGGTTACTCAATGTTAACACACTATCAGAGCTTAACTATGAACTATAATTTTTCTTTAAGGCTAAAGATGCAGCTGACTGCCATTTATTTTTCTTACTGAATTATTTTCTTTTTGACTTATACTTGACTTTCATGGAATCAAAGATCATAGAATTCAAAGTGACTCCAGATAATCTGGTCTTGCTTCTTTCTTTCTGGGAGGTGTAATAGTCTCTCACTAATTCTTGGAGAGGGTGATTTAACCAAGTTCATGGACACTGCTAATGATGGAACCTTTGTCTCTTATCTTGTAGTGTCCTAGTTAATCTACTTCATCAAAATAACTCATCAGTCATTGTTAAGCATTTGTTTTTCCTAAAGTCTGTGTTACCCTAAGTATTAAGCAAGTTAAACATATAGTCTCTGCCTACTGGCAGTTTCCAAACCAGTGGAGTTGACTTGCATCACATCATAACACACTGCCTAACCTTGTGGTCCAAAACAAAGCAGAAGATCTGGAAGGAATTAGGGTGTAGTGTTTACCTGTTTTAAGGTTGTGTATCATCCTCCTCAACAGCTGATTGCTATGGTGTGCCCACATCCTGTTAGTGTGAAGGTCATAGTTAATATTGATGTCAGTTTTCCCCAAGCTTAAACTAATTTCTGTTTGTAAATTAGACACTTCGGGAAATTGCTCTTCCCAATGAACAGTCAGGGAAAAGGTTTGGCCTCACTGTTGTACGTAAATTCCCACAAATAAGGTTCCTCTACAGAAAGAAACCTGACTCTAGATAGGAATAGTTCATTCTAAGAATACATAAATACACACATGCATACATATACACATGTATATATGTATGTATGTGTGGAGAAAGAGTGATGGAGAGTGAGAGCGAGAGCGACAGAGAGAGAGAGAGAGGGAGAGAGAGAGAGAGAGAGAGAGAGAGAGAGAGAGAGAAAGAGAGCACAGGTAGGTGATTAGGTGATTGGAATCAGGAAGCCTCATTTTGCCAAGAAAACTCCCAAATAGGGTCACAAAGAATTGGACATGATGGAAAATGGCTGAATAACAACTATATGTCTGTATATGTACATGCAAATATATATGAATATACTCAAGTATGCCAAATGGATATTTGTTCAATATTTATCCTATTCACTTAAAAATGCTTGCTACTACTACTACTACTAATAATGATCATAACAAACATTTATACTGCACTTTAAGGTATGCAAAATACTTGCCATATATTACTTTGATTGATCCTCACAGCAACCCAGTGATGTCATTTACTGCAGGTATTATTTTCACCATTTTGCAAATGAGGAAAGCAATGTTGTTGGCTGTTAGGTGACTTAACCAAGGTCATTTAGTGAGAATTTGGTTGGGGATTCCTCACCTGGTCTTCCTGACTCCAAGGCCAGCAATCTTTCTGTTTGCCATACTGCCTATTACTGTATCAACTATGAGTTAAGTGAGTAAATTGAAATATTAGAGATGCATTCATGGTGGAGGGACCAAGTTCCCCAGGGTTCCAGAATTGGCATTGCCTTGAAAGTTCTACAAAAGTTCCTACGTAAGAGGATGATAAGGATAAAACATCCTTTATTAGTCATGGTTTGTGTTATTTCAGTAACTATTGTCTGTAGAGTCTGTATAAACTCCTTGAGGGTCTGTTTTAAATCTGGAGCTCTCACACTCAGCACAATGCCTTGTACAAGGTAGCATCTTAGCTGATGTCATCTTTTTTAAAAAATATGAATTTATTTATTTTTCCAACTATATACAAAGATTGTAAGATTTTGAGTTCCACTTTTTCTCTCTCCCTCCTTTTCCTCCCTCCCTCCTTTGCCTCCCTCCTTCCCCTGACAAGTAATCTAAGTTATACATGTATAGCTATGTTAAACATATTTCCATATGTTGTAAAAAAAAGGAATCAGAACAAAAGGGAAAAAATCATGAGAAGGGAAAAAGTACAAAACATAAAACAAATTTTCAAAAGTGAAAATAATATTCTTTGGTCTGTATTAATTCTTTCTCTGGGGGTTGATGCTGTTTTCCATCACAAGTCCTTTAGAATTGTCCTTGATCCGTTGTACTGCTGAGGAGAGCTAACATCACAGTTGATCATCACACAATGTTTCTGTTAATATGTACAATGTTCTCATGGCTCTTAGCAGATGCCATCTTAAATTTAGCTTATCCCTCTGTATCCTCTTGGCAGTTAATGCCAACTAGGGTGTCCTATGCAGCAGGTTCCTTATCTCTGATGCTCCTCACCTGCATTGCAATGGAGACCTCTCTAGTTTATTTATTTTTAGGGCATGGATAGTTTATAAAAATGGCTTCTCATGATGGTGCCATGCCTAGTAAGGGATAAACTGTTTTGCTTCTAGCTCCTTAGGATCATGCAACCTCATCTTCCCTCAATCATTCATCTGGTGTTGCTGTCATCCCACCCTCCAAACTGTACCACCAGATGCCATGTCTGGGAGGAGCTAAACCCCTTGGATCTATTCTTCTTTGGCTCCAGTGTTCATTAGGCCATTTTCCAGCTTACTGCTGTTCAAGTAGAGTCCCATTCCTGGGCTGTTCCTCCAATACTCTTTCTCCTCTGTCCTTACTTTCTTTAAGAACTATAATCGGGGCGGCTAGGTGGTGTAGTGGATAAAGCACCGGCCCTGGAGTCAGGAGTACCTGGGTTCAAATATGGTCTCAGACACTTAATAATTACCTAGCTGTGTGGCCTTGGGCAATCCACTTAACCCTGGTTGCCTTGCAAAAACCTAAAATAAAAAAAAAAAAAAGAACTATAATCAAATCACCAAGTCTAGGAAATGGTGGGTTAATGAACTGCTCTCTATTTTCACTAAGTGTACCTGTGATTTTCCAGCTCATAATTCCATTCTTGAGCCATCATTCTCTTATATGTATTATCTTTTGTATTAGAATAGAAGTTTCTCATGAGCAGGAAATATGTTGACATACCAAGAAAAACTAGCCTCAGGTTTCTCTTGGTTCCAGGTATCTGTCTCATTCCTTTAACCCTCTTTGTATCTGTCCTTAAATCATTGCTCATTCACCAGGTCTAAGAAGCATTTCCTAAGGGAAGTGTTCTTAACTTTTTTTGTATCATGGATCCCACTGACAGTCTAGTGAGGCTTGTGGATTCCTTCTCAGAATGTTTTTAAGTAACTGAAAGTAATACTAAACTTCAGTTAAAGATTAATGAAAAGATGTCATTTCCCTTCATTCAAGTCCATAAACCCCCTGAAATCTATTCATGGAGCCTGGTTTAAGAAAGAACCCTTTCCCCTAAGTGAAGGCCCTAGGATCATGTTTCTCTCATTATGCAATGAAGGAGTTAATTGTGAATCTGAGGAGCTGGCTTGGCTTTGTGAGCTAGGGAAAATCTAGGCATGAAGGAGAGTAGTTGACTGCTAATTTATGCATTGCTGCTTCAGCATTTTATAAACTGAAATATTCCAGAACCATTTGACTCCAAAGCTCTTTCTGCTTGGTTCTGAACCCTAGGCATGAACCCAGTCAGAACCCTGGTCATAAACAGTTCTACGTAGCCTAGAAAAGAGTTTAAGCAAGATGTAGGTTTAAACAGGATGTAGGTGATACCAAAGGTAATTAGATGTCCCATGGAGTAAATGCTAATGAAGTAGGTGAATCGAAAACATTGCTGCTACTGACTGGCTGGGGAGTATTCCCTTTGCTTGGATAAATATTTTGTAGCAGCTACCAGGGCAAAAACCAACTTCCTGTAAGGAGCTGATTAAAAATAACAGAGGCTCCAGTAAACTAAGTGTTCTATGGTATGTAATTATTTCCCAACAATGGATACTAACTCAATCTCATTCAAAGGGCAGGCCCTGAAAATTATTCTCATTGGTCAAGAAGCATTTCAACCAATCTTAATATTGCATCAGAGATTCAGGAATAAAAATTGTTGATTCTCTTTGTATCACTTTTATATGATATGCAGTAAATTAATTTTTTAAAGAATCTATGAAATAATCATTTAAAATATTTCTTTTTCTCATTTGAAACAGTTCATTTGTATAGTCCCAGTTAACAGATGCTTAATTCATTTGGCCTCAAATCAATTATGCAAAATCTGATCCTTTTAGATTTTCTCCCAAACAGAAGTCTTCTCTTTCCCTTTTTTCATTAACTGTTTTTCATTTCTTTGTCCCCTCTCCCTTGTGTCCTCCAAATGACTTTCCCTTTCTGTGGCTCAGCCAGTTCTAATTAATGTGATTCTCAAATTCAAATTAGGTGAACTCTTATTAAACTCTATGTGCAGAACATTTTTCAGGGAGATACAGCAATGATATATAGTCTTCATGGAGTTTCTAGTCTAGTGGAAGAATAGGACATCTATACAAATAACCATAATTTAAAATAAAACATGGAAATATGAAAGAGAACTATGGGGTTGGAAGAAGAAAAGATTATTCCCTCATTATTAAGAGAAAACTTTAGGATAGGGTTGTTTTGAAGTGGATCTTGAAAGATGAGTAATATTTCTATAGGTGTATTTATGCATGTGGAGGATATATGGGAGCTCTTACTGGTTTCATTGGTTTAGGTTATGGTTGTGCAAAGCCATGGTGATAGGAAAGGATGAACTGTATACAGGAGATAGTAAATATAATTTGGAGCATAAAGAGTGTAACTTTCTACTGCTCTATTTCCTTTTACCTGGAATAGCACCTTCATGATCATAGCCCCACAAAACACATCTTCAGACTATCTTGGAATATAGTCAACTAAACTTTGGAATTCTCATTTCGGACTGATCTTTCTTGAATAAATATGTAAGTGGGTGAATATAAAACCTCTCCCCCCACTCCATTTCTTTGACTTAAATTAACTATTATATCAAAATTCTATTTTTTTCTCACACTTACACCCCATCCTTCATTGAAAAAAGCAACCCCCCCAAAAAAACTCTACCAATATATACAGACAGTGAAGCAAAACAAATTCCTTCATTGGTCAGGTAAAAAAAAATTGTCTCATTTCACACCCTGAGTCTATCACCTTTCTGTCAGGAGACCAGTAAGTAGCATGCATCATCATAGGTGCTAGAGAATCATGGCTTATTCACTAATCAGAATTTCTAAACTTTTAAAGTTGTCCTTATAATTGTTGTTATTGTATGGATATTTCTCCTGATTCTGTTAACTTCTTTTCATATGTTTTCCCAGGTTTCTTTAAAACAACCTTTTGTCATTTCTTATAGCATAAAAGGGTTCCAATCCATTTGCTCAAAATTGCTTCAATACTCTCTTTCCACCCCATATCCAATGTACCATGTCTTGTCAATTCTAACTTTATTACATCTCTTGTATATGTCCCCTTCTCTCCCCTAATATTGCCACCTGGTTGTCCTTCCTGCTTCATTTCTTCTCACTCCAGTTCAATTTCCATTCATGTATCAAAATGGCCTTCCTAAAACACTGGTCTTGCCATGTATCTTCAACCTATTTAAGAAACTCCAGTGGCTCCCTATTATTTCCAGAATAATGAGTTTGCTTGGTTTTGATCTCCTTTCATAACCTGGCCCCTTCTTACCTTTCTTGTCTTCTTATATTTTACTCTACCCCATGTATTCTACAAGTCAATGATACCAGTCTCACTGTTATTCCAAGGCATTTCACCTCTTGATTCTGTACATTTCATTGACTATCCCTTAGGCCTTGAAATATCACTTTTATTTCCATCTCACAGAGAGGAAGCTTCCTTAGCTTCCTTCTGATCTCAGCTAAAATCCCGCCTTTTGTCTGTAATCTTTCTTCGGTACTCTTTTTTTTCCCCATATTACTATAATAGTCACGTTGTAACAGTAAACATAATTCCCCCCCTCCCCCTCAAGAAAAATAAAGTGGGGGAAAAAGAATATGCTTCAGTCCCATTAACTCTTTCTTTGTGATTGATAGCATTCTTTATCATAAGACCATCAGAGAAATTGCTTCATTCCCCCCCCCACAGTTGCTATTACTTGCTGAATTTCCCTCCTTGCTGTATTTCCTAATCCCACCTACTCCATTTATTTTATTATCTCTCTCCTTTCTCCTTGTCCCTCCTCCAAAGTTTGTTGTATCTGACTACCCTTTCCCATAATCTTCCCTCTCTTCTATCACTTACACCCTACCTTCTTTCCCCTCGTCCTCTTTCTCTCCTATTTACTTCTAGGGTAAGATAGATTTCTATACCCAAATGAGTGAGTATGTTATTTCCTCTCTGAACCACTTCCAATGAGAGTAAAGGCTCATTCACCCTCCCCCACCTTCCCTCTCATCCACTCTATTGCAAAATCTTTTTCCTGCTATTTTCTATTTCGCCTCTCCTTTCCCTATCTCCCATTATATTCCTTCCTCATTCTTTAGCTCCATCTTTTAATATCTCTTCAAATTCAACTTCCTCCTGTGTCTTGTCTATATATGCTCCTTCTAACTGCCCTAAAAGGTATCATTTTCCCTTGAAGAATACAAACCATTCAACATCATTAAATCCCTCATAATTTGCCCTTCCCATCCGCCCTCTCTAAACTTCAACTGAGTCCTGTATTTGAAAAACAAACTTTCTGTTGAGCTCTAGTCATTTCAACAGAAAAGTAAAAAAGTCTTTGAATATCCATTGAATATCTGTCTTTTCCTCTGAAAGAGTATTTTTGTTTTGCTGGATAGTTGATTCTTGGTTGTAATCCAAGCTCGTTTGTCTTCCAGATGATCATATTCCAATCCCTATGAATATTTAATGTAGAAACTGCTAAATTTTGTATTATACTGACTGTAGCTCCATGATATTTGAATTGTTTCTTTCAGACTACTTGTAATATTTTCTCCTTGACTTGGGAATTCTGAAATTTGGGTTCTCTTTCAGGAAGGATTGGTGGATTCCTTCAATTTCTATTCCCCCCCCCCCCACACTTCTAGGATATCAGGGAAATTTTCCTGGATTTTCTTGAAAAATGAAATCTAGATTTTTTTTTTTTGGCCATGACTTTTGGGTAGTCCAATAATTTTTAAATTATCTCTTTTGGATCTGCTTTCTAGGTCATTTGTTTTTTCAGTGAGATGTTTCATATTTTCTTCTAGTTTTTTGTTCTTTTCATTTTTAAAAATTGTTTCTTGATTTCCCACAAAGGCATCAGCTTTCCTTAGCTCCACTCTACATTTGAAGGAATTATTTTCTTCGCCTCATTGACCTTTTGGACTGCCTTTTCCATTTGACCCAAACTGGTTTTTAAGATTTTATTTTCTTTAATATTTGTTTTGTAATTCCTTCACCAAACTGCGGACTTGGTTTTCATGATTTTCCCTCATCATTCTCATTTCTCTTCCCAATTTTTTCCTTTACCTTGATTTTCAAAATCTTTTTTTGAGCTCATCCATAGCCTGAGACCAATTCATATTTTTTTGTAGGCTTTGGATACAGAAGCATTGACTTTTATCTTCTGAGTGTGTATTTTGTTCCTCCACAGGACCAGAGTAAGTTTTCTTCTGCTGTTTGCTCATTTCCCCAGTCTCTGACTTGATTTTAACTCTTTGTTAAAGTGAGGCTCTGTTTTCAGGATGGAGAATGCATTTTCCCAAGTTTTTGAGTGTTTTACTGCTGTTTTCAGGGACACCTCCCCTCAGGACCTCAATTCCTTCAAGATCTCATGAGGAGCTCTGACAGCTCTCCTGGCCTGTACTCTGGTCTGTGGATGACCAAAAACACTTCCCTTGCCTGGAACTGTGAGGGGAGTCCTTGCTCCACTATGGCAGTTTGGGGCCCCAGACTGTGACCTGGATCCAAGCATAGGTAAAGCAACAGAATCTTACCCCAGGGATAACAAAGAGACATCTGCAGTGTCCCTGGTCCTCTTATTATCTGTGGACCAAGTGCTCTGGAAGCAATTGCTGAGGGGCTTCCTGCCAGGTGCCTTCCCAGGGCTGCTCCTGGGCCTTGGGACCAGCACTGCACTGGGCTCCACTCTCACTGTGATGCTATGGAGGTTTCCTGCTGAACTTCCTGATTGTCCTTCGCAAGCCCTGGGTTGAGAGATTTGACAACCCAGGTGCCCCCAGGGACCCAGGTGCCCTGCGGGCTATTCCTGGATGACTGGAGCTCAGTGGCTGGGCTCCTCTGTGGCCCTTTCTAACCCTAGTGTAATGGATCTTTCCTACATATCTTTCCAAATTGTTTTGGGCTGGAAAATTGTTTCACTCAGTCTTTTCCTAGAGTTATTATTTAAAGGTATTTTGAGTGGTCTGGAGGAGAACTTGAGGGAGTTTCTGTCTTTACTCCACCATCTTTACTCTGTCACCTACTAGACACTCTTAATGCTAATATCTTCTCTGTGAGCTAATCCCAAGTAATCTGTTAGCACAGATAGGATGCCCAGGGTTATACAGCTAATAATTGTCTGTACAGGATTAGAACACGGGTCTTTCCAACGTTTTCCTTCAGTGACCCTACTGCACCAATTTACCATATTCTACCAGTCCATGACTCACAACTGTACCCAAAGTGTCAATACTTTTCCTAATGTGACTGCACTTGAGATTGAAAGGTGATCTGTACCATCAATAGTCCTCTACTCTTTTTTTTATCAGCTAAAAAAATTTCCAGTCTAGGCTCCAGTAATACTTCCTTCCTTTCTACCAAATGTTTTCAATAATAAAGAAAACCAAATAATAAGGGAAACAATAGAGGAAAAAACCATTCTTTTTCTATGAAGTTTGCAACTTAAACATTAAGACTCAACAACTAATTGAATTTCTTTGTTGTGATGAAGCAAAAGCAAAACGGATTTGTAATTGGAGGGCTCTGTTTGACTTTTGACTCTATTCCTGGTGACCTTAGACAAAGTTTTTCTTGTCAATCTAGGTCTCAGTTTGCTCATCTGTAAAAAATAATCAGGATTTGGAGTTAGATGATCTCTAAGTCCCTTTCTAAAACTAGATCCTATTACCAGATCATCTTGAAGGTTCCTTTTATCACAATGAAACATTTATGAGCAACAATTTCCATGTGAATTGCGTCAAAATGGGCCAGAGAAGCAACTGAGTTCCACATTTTGTTATGTTGTTTTACGTTTATGATGAATCATCCAAAGTCTGGAAGATTTTTATCAGCCTCCCCACAAGTAGTGGGATAAACTGCAACATTTAATATAAATCGGCAAGGTCAACTTATGAGGGATTTGGGGGTTGTTTTGTTTTCTTGAAAGAAATATTTCCAAAAAAATTAATGTCGATATCAAACTGTTGTTGCAACATAATTGTAATGACTAGGCTTTTCTGAAATAAAAGTTGACCTTTGCTGAAAATATACTCTTTTCTAGGAATCTAATTATGTCAGAAAATCTTGAACCCTTGGGTTCCTTTCAGGCATGACAATGGCTGTTCGTAGCAATACAACCTTTTCCAAGGTAGGAAATCCATTTTACAGACCTTAACTAATGCAATTAGTTGGAGATGTGGGGGGGCAAGAAAGGAAGATAAGGTAGAGTTTATTAGCAAATGGGAAAGCTAAATCCCTGCAGAAGTCAGCAGCAGGATTGTGAACAGAACCTTGATTTTCTAACTCCTACCTGAGCACAAATTTCTTAGATCACAGATGAATATCTCCCCACTCTATCAAGTCCTGCTTGAATTTTTCAGCACCCCAAGTTGTGTGAAAGTGAAATTTCCCATATCTTTCTAGGCTCACACATTTCTTTGAAAGTGTTTTCATGAGGCCCTAAGCTTTTAGGGTTAGAAAGTGACATGCATAATAATCAACCCAACAAAAATAGGAGAGAAAGAAGAAAGAGGAAATCACAATCTCCTAGTTTGAAATAAGGCACCTTTGAAGTTGAACTGTATAGCATCTAATGTGTAGTGAGTTGCATTGGAGAAGAACCCGGAATTTGGAACCAAAAAACAGGCTTTCAAAACCTCTGACACTATCACTCACATGTGACCTTGGGCAAATCACTAAAATTCTGAGTGTCAAAACTCTTTAGTTGTCCTCACTAACTTCCCAAGTCTCTTCCTGCTCTGAATCTATTTTGTCTAAAATGCTATCCAACTTTAATAGTCTGTGCTACTGAGCTTGAGAAAGCTGCCTTCAAAGCATCCAAATTCATTTGGGTCCATCTTATGCTCTACAAATAGGTTGAAACTGCTCCCTAATGTCTAAGTAGTTCCAGAATATTCCCACATTTGCAAGATACTTATCTGGCACACTGTCTCTGCTATTAGCCAGCTTCTCTACTCATCTAGATCAATCTGGCTTCTATCTTTTAAATTTTAATTTTCTTTAGGTTTTTTTTTTTTGGTAAAGCAATGGGGTTAAGTGACATGCCCAAGATCACACAACTAGGTAATTATTAAGTGTCTGAGGTCACATTTGAACTCAGGTCCTCTTGATTCCAGGGCAGGTGCTCTATTCACTGTGCCACCTAGCTTCCCTTGGCTTCTATCTTTTAAGCAAACATTGAAGGGGCAACTTAGGTGGCAAAGTGGATAGAACACCAGCTCTGGAGTCAGGAGGACCTGAGTTCAAATTTGACCTCAGATACTTAGTAATTACCTAGCTGTTTGACCTTGGGCAAGTCACTTAACCCCACTGCCTTTCAAAAAAATCAATTAAAAAAGAAAACATTGGAAATCACTTTATAATATCTCATAAAATGAATTTTTAGCTTTATTTTTCCCTTCTGTCCCATCTCTTCCATGACAATTAGGCAGATAATCTTAACTAGACTGTAAACTGCTTATGAACAAAGACAGTCATATTTTTGGTATATCTCTCAACATTTAGCTTGTTTGTTTTTTAAAAAGTACTTGTTGATTAATATTAATAACCTGTGAACTTTCTAGTTATGTTCAATATATGTTCCAGTTATTAGTCAATATAATTTGTACCCCTCACCCTATTAGTTGATTAACTATTCCTAAGACTTTAGTTATTGTTGACTTCATCCCTTTTATCTAATATGATTCAAAGTCTTCTTGGTTTTTTCCCTTCTGGATTCTCAAATTTGCTTTCCCCTCCCTATTCCCACCCCTATTACCTCACCCCCTGTTCTAGACCTATACCATTTCAAACTTGGATTACTATATCAGCCTCCTACAGAACTTCCTTAACCTTATTCTTTTATATTCCTACAATCCATTTCGTAGCCTGATTCAATAGTCTTGGAATTTATAGATAGTTTTTCTAGAATATCTTTTATCAGGTTGCCATGAAAATGGGGAATGTATCATCTAAACTTAGCACTTCCCCCAAACATCATTCACAAGTGTTCACAGCAGGTGCTTAATAAACATTTGTCCAGTGAGTAGGCACCTTGTATGGATGGAAGCGTTGTCCTTATCTCAATCAAGATCCAAATCCTGGATTGCCAAGGGTACTAGATCAAATCTAAATTAATTTGTTTGACTTTTTAGGTCCTCTTTAATCTATTTCGACCTCATCTATCCAATCATTTTCCCTGTCAGTCTTCAGCAGACACCTTCTTTTCTAGTCAGACCTGTTTTCTGTTGATTGGTCTTCTGACCCTGACAGGCTCATTTTCATCTTCATGCTTTAGTTTATGTTGTAATCTTCCCTGTGGATATAATCTTTCCTTTCCCACCTTAAAACATTTAAATATTATCCTTATCTTTCTAGATACAGTTCAAGTGTTTCTTTCTCCACAAAACCTTTTTCAACTCCTCCATCTTACTCTCTTTTTCCTCTATACTCCTATAGGGCATAATTAGAGCCATTCAATACCAAATTAATCTCTGATCTAGAGATCAAAAAGGAGAAGAGACCTTATAAATCTTTTTGTTCTCATTTTAAGGAAACTGAAATCTATAGAAGTTATAAACTTGTCCAAGGTCACATGGGTATATGGGGGGCCTGAGGATTTGAATCTGGGTCATCTGGTGACAAATCCAGGGGTTGCTGTTGTTTAATTTTCACATGTCTATGTAACTTATCTCTCTAACTAGACCATGGACCAAATCTTTCATATCTTTTGTTGATCACATTATAGAAATCATCAATAGACTCCCCCCCCCAGACTTATGGTTTCACTGCTATGGACATTGATAGCATAGTCTGGGGCCCCCTGAGTGTTTAAGACAGTTTCAAGATGTCCATGATGTCAAACCTATTTTCATAAGAAAAAGCATTTTAATTTTTAATAAAGTGAATATAAATAGATGTAATCCCCACAAATAAAAGCTCTTTGGAGGTCTTTGACATTTTTTAAGAGTATATGACATTTGAGGACTACTTGTGTATGGAATTCTCTCTGAGGAGACCCCCTTCACCATTTGATAGGGAACAGTTCTGCAACTTATAACCTAATTGTTGGAGGTCCCAAAAGCATAAATAATATGCTCAAGGTCAATTTGTATCAAAAGTGAAACCCAAATGGAGGTTTTGCTGACACTTCCTGCCCAGCCACTTCCCAAGGCTACCTTTCAATAAAGTATCATTAAGAGGCTACTTGACAAATTTGCCCAACAGAATTCGTTTGCAGCAGATGTCACAAACTTTCCTTACTCCCTTCCTTCCTTTCCTCTTAACCCATTATTTTTTAACTGCTCTCCTGCAGTTTGAACTAATTGAACTTTGAACTAATTATTATCTAACCCATTTTCTCTTTCTCCTTTCTCTTCTTCTTCTTAAAAGAGCAAAGTATCCCTACAACCTACAATCCATATCTCATCTTTAATTGCTCTGAGTCTGTTCTTCAGGTTTTGTTAAAGATTTTTATGGAAAACCATTTTCCCCTCTTCTATTGTGAATCTCTGCTTATTATTGAATTATGACCAAATGGGAGGGATAGAAGAGCCGCGTAGTTTGTCTCTCCTTCTGACGAGGTCCATGACATCAGGAAGGTGATGCCATGATGTGCAAGTGAATTGGTTTAAATGAGGGAGGACTGGCCTTGAACTAAATTCCTTCCTGGAGCCACTTCCCACATCCACTTTTGATATCTTCTACATATTCTATTATTTCTGTGTGCTTTATGAAATAAAGATCCCAGAAGCTTCCCACTCTTGGCCAACAGTGGCCAACAAGCCTGTTACTTAAACTCTAACTGACCACATGCTCCATTTTATGCCCTCCTATTTTAGTTCTTGACTATCACTATAGGAAGTTTCTAAATTGCCCCATAAATTTATGGTGCATAGCTTCAGTTGGACCCTCATAACCTTTCGATTCACCTTTCTATTCTACATTTAGTCATTCCCTGTTTCGATTCCTCCAAGTGATCGTTCAAAACTTTTCTGACTCTCTCTCGTCTCTCTCGTCTCCAACTTCCCACCCAATCCCTGGCTATCTAGCAGTTTTCCTACTTTATTATGAAGTCTAAAACCCAGGAGCCTATTGTTAAACATTTATTTGGTTGATTGTTTATTATGATGATGATATTGGTTCATCTTTGAAGAAAACCATGACATCAGGGAGGTGATGCCGTGACAAGCACATGAATTGGAGTGCTAAGTCCCCAGCCTCACTTTCTCCTCCAGAGATATCTGGGTTCAGTGGCCTGATGTGAATCTGGAAGACTGGAGACATGTGAGGCAATCAGGGTTCAAGGTCACACAGCTAGAAAAAGTCAAGTGTCTGAGGTCTTCCAACACTGGTGCTCTATCCATTGCTCTACCTAGCTGCCTCCTTTTTTGCTTTTATTATAATATGTAATGGAAATTCTAGTTTTATCCCATAAATTAAAAAGATAAACACTATAAAATTTTTTAAAAAGTATTCACATTCTTGGATTGACAACATAAACTGAATAAGACTTGTGATCTAAACTGACTTCCCTTAGATTCTGTTGCTTCTGCTTCTGGTGTGACTCTTTCCAAAATGCTTTATCTTCTAGAGACAAAAAAAAAAAAAAAAAAAAAAAAAACCCAACCAGCAACAAATAAACAAAACCCCCAAAAGTTTATTGGTGAAATCCTATTCCAGCAAAGTACAAAGACAGAAGAGCTAATGATCTAACCTCCTGGGTACTAATGGGCTGCCTGGTGCTCTCAGTGGTTTTAATTAAACATTGTGTTGCTCTTGTTTACTCGTTGGGCACGATTAGACCTCCGCCTGAATTTACATAGGCATTTGTGTGATGTAGTGGAAAGAGTAAAGGACTCTGGATTTAGACTCTTGCTGTGACAATAATAGAGTGACTGTGGGGAAAGTCACTTCACCTCTCATTTTTCACATCTGTAAAATGGGGATGTTAATAACTGTAGCTCTTAACCTCCCAGGGTTGTTGAGAGATTCCATTGAGATAATAATATATGTAAAGTGTTTTGTAAGCTTTAAAATGTTCATTATTACTAGTCTAAACTTGGACAAGTCTCCAACCCTGTTATCTCATCTCTTTATTTCCTTACCTCATGGTAATGAATTAATAAAGCAAACAAAAAAGAAATTTATATGATAACTATTATTAATTTAAAAAGAATAGCATATTCATAATAGATGGGCAGTTTCATTTGCAATCATCTTTTATTATTATACTACATTATAGAAAATCGTTTTTTATTTCATAAATAGAAAATTAAATAAAAATAAAAAACCTACTTATTAAACACTGTCAACCAATACGGCACTATATTGGGAGATAATGTGCGACACACACATCAGTCAGGGATATCTTGGAAACAATTTTGTCTACTGGAATAGGCTGTTAAATTTTCAGTGTGAATCTTTACACTTTGGAAATCAGCAATTACCACAAATCAGGGTTCAATTTATTGGTTTGTTAATCATCTAGACTTTAAAAAGTAATGGAGAAAATGTTAATAATGTATATTAAACTTCAAAACGTATATTGTATTTTTTTTTAAATATTCTTTTCAGAGAGCCGGTTGTTAAATATTTAACTGCACAATGCTGAAAACACATTCAAAACAGATATGAGATCATCTTGGCAAAGCTAAGTATAACAACTAGCAGGGGAGTGGGGGTAGAAGGAAAAAAACAGAACTTGCAGTACTCATTTCAAAGGTGAGAATAAAATGAGATAATATATGTCAAGTATACTACAATTCTTAACATGCTATTCAAAATGTTAGATATTATTAATATGCCATCCAGCAAGTCAGACTCTCTATGCCTCAGTTTCTTTATCTATGAAATAGGACTATGCCTACTTGTCTTTTCCTCCTCCTAGGACTCTGATGAAAGTACTTTGTAAATAAATCCTCCAGTATCATAGAAATATGAGCTACTAATAGCATCTTTGGGGGCCTGCCAGAAGAAATAGGTGGGTACTGATTATTTCAAGTCAAGCTGTGGTTTTTTTAACCAAATGGGCCTCTTAATGATGGCATAGTTTCATCCCCAGCTGCTATACTAATGGACTTTTTTTGCTTAGGAATTGAAGACTATTTTGGGGGGCAGGAAAATGTGCAAGATAGGTTTTTGCTTTTTGTTTTTCTTTTGTTTTGTTTTCCAGCTAGAATGAGAGTCACAAAGATGCTATCCGCTTACAAGGCAATCACCAGAAAACCTGAATCATTGATAAGGTGGGTTACTAAGCAACCAAAGGCAGTCTACAGTAATCTTGGCCTTCCACATGGAAACCAATTGACTTTAGTAGTTCCAGAAGCTGCTGGTTCTAATAAATGGCAAATTCTTCTTCACCTTGTTACTTTCTGGTCAACACACCTTAGTGCAGTGTCCTCATCAATCCTTCAGATTGTTCCTAAACTGGTTTTAAAGTGAAAGGTAAGGAAATTTCTCAGAAAGGAAAAAAAAATTGGATATTTAAATAAAAAGCCTTTGATGAAGGATGATTTTTATTACTGACTGGTAAGATCCTGATAAAGAGCTAGTTCTTAGAAAATAATATTTTCCATTATGACAAGATATAGACAAGAACAAAATAGGGTAAGGCCAAAATTGCAAAGAAAAAAGTGTTCTGAATTGCTATTGTTCTCATAGCTCATACTGGACCTGGATTATTAGGGTTTCTGTTTGAATTCACTCAGACAACAAATACTTTCAGATCCTGCCCGGCTTGTCCACCTCATAGGGGAGGAATGCCAGTCTGGCCTGCTAAGATCTGGACATTTGAACCCAAAATTTCAGGACAAAGGTGTTTTGGACTGACTCACTTACTCTCTACCTCCCTCCTCAGTTTTGCTAGCATGATATTACCCAGATATTACCCAGAAATTTTCTATTGAAACTTTCCCTCAAGTTAAAGGAGTCTGGGCCTGCTCTCTGAGGACATGTTTGGATTCAAAGAAGCATTATACAAAAATAATACTAATAGCTCACACAAAGCCTTTTCCTCATAACAACCTATATTGGTGGTACTATTGACCCCATTTTACAGATCAGGAAACTGATTCAGGTCCCATGCCCCACCAGAACCAAGGCCCAAACCCAGATCTCACAACTTTAAGGAGGTCCTTCTTGGCTTCTAATTAAAGTTGAGGTTCCTTTTCCTGGAACTTTGGGACCTACACAAATTGATACGACTCAACATTTCCATCCTTACTTTATGTTACTTCCCTCTATGTACGCCAAGATCTAGCTGCCAGCTAACCTGGTCAGCTTTCCTCTCATCTGCCTGCTCCCACATCCCCTCCTTTGCTTCCTGTGTATTTGCTGTTTTCTGTGCCTTGAGATCCTCTTCTCTATTTAACTGTTGAGCTGCTGCTACCCACACTTTAAAGTTTGATTTAACTGATGCCTCCTTTTTGATATCCTGAACCTTCTTCTACCAAGCAGAAATGATCTTCCCTTCAGACTTAATTATAGTGGAAGAGAGAATTAAATTTATTCTATTTGGACAGAAATAATAGTAAGAGAGAGATACTTTCTGGATACTTATACAATATTTCGTGGCATTGTTATCTGTATTTGCACCTTACTCCTCTCAGACTATAAGCTCCATGAGGGCAAGGAGCTTGTCTTATCATGATTTGATAATCTGAAAAGTTTGGTGGATTACCAGCTAATATGAGTCAGTATGATATAGCAGGCAAAAAAAATTAAACCTTACAATGAAAGAAGATACTAGTGTCTCTGTCAGATTCCACCCTAGTCTTTTGGAGCTTTATATTTACTTCTGAACTAAACGTTTTAAAAGACACTGATAAGCCTGAGAAAGGTTCAGATAAATCCGACCAGATTGGCAAAGGGTCTTAATACATTGATCGAACAGGAAAAGGGAAGACTTTAGCTGAGAATTCTAGGTTTCTTTAAGCATTTAAAGGGTTATGTAGTGAAAAAGGAAATTAGATTTATTCTACTTGGCTTTAGAGAACAGAGATAAGAACAAGGAAATGAAAAGATACATTTAGGTTTTGTGTCAGAAAAAATTTTCTAACAATCAGAGTCATTAAAAAAGAGTTATGATACAGAACTGTATTTGTCTTTACAAAATCTTTAAGCACAGAATGTACAGTCATTCAATCAATCAACCAACATTTATTAAGTGCCTGTTATTTTGCTAGACAATGGGTTGAGTGCTGAACAAGTACAAGCCTACTGGTTGGTTATGTTGTAGAAGGGATTCTTTTGGAGGTATGGATTGGCTAGATTGCTCGATCCCTCCTAGCTCTGAGATTCTGTGTTTCTTTGATCCAAATGTGATATCTCCCCTAGTAGAGTGCTCTGCATACAGTAGGCTCTTAATCAATGTTTTTTCAATGTCCGTGCTCATCTCACTGAGACACATCACTTCTCTGACAGAAATAAAATGGGGTGAGAGCCAAAGAGCAATAATGTAATGTGTGCCGTAAACATGGACTAGACAGTCAATAAACTCAAATGGTTATAGCTTAAAATGCAGTTTGCCAAGGCTGCCCTGGGGCAGAATATTACAAGGACTCCATGTTGATTCAATGAAATCTGCTGAATCTTAGCATTTCTTGTTCTTTTCAAATGTCACAACCATCAAGTTTTCCAAATATGGAATGATGAGAACAATGGACTTAGCATAGAGCATAGTTCTTTTCCCATTGTGTTGACTGTTTTATTGAAGAAAATAGATAGGCTAGGATGGATTTGTGGGGGACCAACTGAAAACTACTCCTGAAAAGAAAATTTAAAAAGATTTCTGTTTTTTTTCCCTAGCAACCCTGAGCCCTAGGACAACTCTAAGGGAATTATGTGTGTGTGTGTGTGTGTGTGTGTGTGTGTGTGTGTAAAAGAATATTCTCAGTCTAAATACATAAAAATTCTTGGCTGAGGAGTCTCACCACAGCTATTGTTCCTTCTTGCTGTCTAGTATAGCAGAGCCAAACACCACAAGGGAACTACACAATAGGACAGAAAACAGAGGGAAGGAATGAAAGGATCCAAAAAGAGATCCACAGCTGTCTGGGATGCTCAGGTGAAGACAGACAAGTGAGCTGAGGGTACTGTCTTCTAAGTGGTTTCAGAATGGTTGCCATATGAGTTTACATGTATGGCAGCCCTTCATATGGAACGCATATGGGGGCCAGGGTTGCTTGGCGCCAACCAGAAAGAAAAGGATTTTTTTTCATTTTTTAAGTTTTTTTTTTTCCTTTTTAAAAGCTGGACTCCTTTAGCTCAGAAAAGGATGTTTGGATTTATGACACTGATGCTGCCCCTGCTCACCACACTTCTTTTCTCCCTGGGGATGTGGGAAGCAGAAGGACACCTTCTTCTCTAGAATTCCTAGCTTGGGGAATGGATAGTGGTAGTGATGGGGGCATCGGGAGCATCTAGACCAATCACTCAGGACTGGGAAAGGAAGCAAGAACCAGGATCAGAAGCTCAGGCTGCTGAGCTGTCAAGCCCACATGGAGAGCAATCAGCTTAAGTACCTCTCTTCCCCTAAAAGAGAAAGCTAAGAACTAATAGATTTTCCCTCCTGAGACACCTGCTAGACCTACAGCAAAGTGAACTTCCGGGAAGCGGTTACAAAGAGCTGCCAGGACTACTGCTCCCTTTCTTTTTTCTGATCCTGGCCCACCCTCCTCATTTCTCTTATTTTTTGGAGCAGCAATGAGCTCACATTGGCCAAGGTTTGTAAAAAAAAAAAAAAGAAGGCTCAGTTCATACAAATCTTACCACTTTTCACCAAGAACTCCTCTTTTATTCAATTCTTCTACAATAAATAATATTCCATTATCCTTGCAAGTCATAATTTATTCAGTCATTCAGTTGATCAGTCAATGAAGCATTTCATCTGGGGCCATCTCCAGTGATTGTGATCTATGTCCAGACCATTCCAGATTAGAGAAACAAATGACAAGAGCCAAGAGATGGGGTGTCCTGTTCATAGAACAGCCAGGAAGCTAGTGTCGCTAGATGGAAGAAAATGGGAGTAAGGTATAAAAAGAATAGAAAGATAGCAGGGTTGGAGAGGGAGGAGATGTAGGATATAAAGGGCTGAGAAGGAGAAATAGAAGAGTCTGTATTTGATCCTGGAGGCAATAGGAAGGTGGTGACATGTTCAGACTTGTGATTTAGGAAAATTATTTTTATGGTTAAATTACTACTTTTGTAGTAATCTGAGAGTGAGGTGGTAAAAGGTTTGCATCAGAGTGGGTATTTTAAAAGAGTGGGAGACAAGGGGGGATATTGGAAAAATATTGCCAAGGTGAAATCACAGGTCTTGACAACAGATTGGATGTGTGAAGGAGGGATGCAAGAGAATGAGGAATTTAAGATAAAACAAATTTTGAACCTGGGACCTGGGATAATGGTGTTGCCTTTGACAGTATTATGGAAATCTGGATAGGTTGGAGATTGGAAGGAAGGCAGGTTTATGGGAAAGGATAAATTCAGTTTTGGTCATATTGAGTTGAATAAATCCATAGATATCCATTTCGCAATGCCTGAAAGGCAGATGGAGATGTGAGGCATTCCCCAAATGATGGGCACTATCTTAGTTACCACTTCTTTGCCATGATAAAAAGAACTTGACTTTCCGTACTGTTCATGAAGGTTTGTTTTTTTCCCATTGGATGAGTGGGAAGAAAAACAAATTGCTTTTTAACTAAAAAAATAAAATAAAATGGAAGTCACAATAAATAATTACAGAGGCTCCTTGATTCATGCTTTGGTCAAATTAAATCATAGTATTTTAGATATAGAACTGGAAGGCTCTTCAATTGTCATCTAGACAATCTGACAGATTTCGAAACTCAGCCCAGGGGAAAAGAGATTTGTCCAAGATCTTAGAAATAGTCATTATCAGAGATGAGATTTTTAACTCAATCATTGTTCTTTTCACTTTTTGCTGTGTTTACTTTAGTAATTTCACACTGAGGTGGACAGGCAACTCTGAAAGACAGGAGGAATTTTCTACATCTGCTGCAAAAGACATAAAGTGTGTTCTTTGTTGAGTAGACAGAGACCCTACAAGTAATTATTCTTGCTCACTAGATTCTAAACCCTGTTGTTTCTGTCCTGCTGATGGATTACAAGAGCTCTTAGGGCTCTTTTTATTCAACACCCTGAGAGACAAAGTCTGGGCTGCCCCAATCTTTGTAATAAATAGCCCTGCAAGTCATTACCCATTCCCAGAAAAGGAACAGAACTTTGAGGCATTGTGTGGTTCCATCCTCTTCTTGCTCATCCTGTTGTTCTTCGTGAACCTCTTCTGAATGCAGGCCCAGCCTCCTGGTTTGTGCCATGTTGCCAATGGGAAAGAACATGCCTAACAACCATTTGGCCCTGTCCCACACAGACTCTGGGGGGAGGTGGGCTGTTCCCTTGTCTCCTGCCTCTCTCTCCATTCTATAAATGGGGGCCTGATTGCTCCAAGCCTAGGGAAACTAATAGGGTCCAATTTGGTTCCGGAATGCAAGTCACTCAATACTCTGCCCCCCCCCCCAACTTAGGAGAACACATCACTGGGTCATGGAACCAGGCCTGTCTTCCTATCCTTCTGGAAGCAGTTACAACCCCAGTCATTGTTATTGAAAACCCTCAAAATTAGTTACTGTTATTTCTATTCTGAAACCTGAGCTGTTTTAAAGAATGCATATAAAGTAATGGGAATGAGGGAAGAGGGTGTATAAAAGATATATGAGCCCTAAACCTATGCAGGTTATGAACTGGACAGCTCTGGACTATGGCCCAGAAAGGATTAAGGTTGACCCCAAAGGGAAAGCAATGAAATTTAAAAAAAAATAAATGTCTTTCAATCTATGGGAAAGGGAGAAAGAATGAGGAAAAGGAAGAGGGGAAAGGAGGAGAAAACCCTTTAAATCTTTCAAATTAGTTTCTAAAGCCTCCCACAGTGGCTGGCTCCTTTTTCCCCCAACATGAGGAATTATTAACATTCTCCTTTATTTTCAGGTGCACTTCTACACTGCACTCCCTGCATGATAAAGAAGTCAAATGCAAAAATTATTAGTGATGGGATTTCCATATGATGTGCTGACATCTTTGGAATATTAAAGGATTCCAGGCTTTGAAATTTTGAAATCCTTTTAGCCCAATCCTGTTCCTTCCTTCTTCAGCCTCTCCTCCTAGTCATCAGCTATTCCTAACACCAAGACAAGGAAGCAGGATTCCAGATTCCTCAGATACTTAGAGAGGACCATAGAGTCACAGATCTAGAGCAGGAAGCTCATCTAGAGCAACTCCACTTGGCAGATGAAAAAACTGAGACCCAAGGAAGTTGTGACTTATGGAAGATCCATAAGGTGGTATGTGAGAGTATGAATTCAGACCTAATACCTGTTTTCCACTGGAGAGAAAAGAACTTGTGTCATTTACAAGGGGATCTTTTTTGAAATTTGGTTTTGAGAGCTCCCATTTTTAAAAGCAATACTAATTGGTAATTCTGAAGATAATTTCTTAGTTTCTCTGGTTGTTGAGGGATAACACATTTCATCCACCAATTGTTTTTTCCAAGACTTGCTCCCCTCTCTTATTTGACTTTATGTTATAAGTGAAAGGGATGAGCAATTTCTCCTCAATGAAGGAGGAGGGAGAAGAGAGGAAGAAGCAGACTGGGGAAGTAGGAAGGCCATTTTGATAGGGGGGGGGAGATTTCAATTTGGGGTTTTGTGAAGGGAGTTAAGAGGCCAGGTACAGGGTACTATTTAAAAATTTTCTATTTCATTAAAGGGTAATATTTTTTTAATATTCAGGAAAAGCATTTGGATAAAAATTTCAAGGGGAAGAAGGCAATTGTGAGTACTGATAAAAGTAGCAGTACTTTGCAAACTACATCTGAATTCTATGTGAAATAAACTTACAAAGCCTGGGACTGTACTTAATTAATTTTTATTTCTCCTCTGCCTTGCATAATGCTTTATACTCTCAAAGAACAAAGAAGGCACTTAATAATTATTTTTTGAATGAATGGATGACACAATGTCTTGGAAGAAATTTGAATCTCAGCAATGAGGAACCAAAACCTTTGGGTCAGTCAGTCACTATTTATTAACCTCATTGTGTGTCTGCATGTATTAGGCCTGGCAAAGATGGTATGATGATTGGACACATGGAGCTATTTGTGATAGAAATGAGACCAAATTCTATCGATGCTGTGAATCATAAATGGGGGAAGATGACTTTAACAGGTTGTTTCCATAGTTACCAACCTTAAGTAGAGAGACTGCCTGGTGTTTGGAAAAACACTAGGCTAAGACTAGGATGAGGAATCAGAAAATCTGGATTCTTGTTGGACTTGTCATACTTTGAACTATGGGTTCTCTTTGAGCCTGTTTCTTTCTTTACAGTAAGAATAATACCAGGTCAGTCTACCTGTATAAGGTGGCTGTATAGACCAAATGGGAAATTGTAAATCCATCCATCCATCCATCCAGCATTAAGCATTTATTAAAATCTTCTCAGAATCAAGCACTGTGATAAGCACTGGAAATGTAAGAATAAAGCAAAATAAACCCTTCCCTTGGGGAGCTTAGGTTCTACCCATTACTCCTAACAGTAGAGATAATACAGATATGTTATATATAGGCATACACATACACACATATGTATATAGTTATCTGCACTACACAAATAAAACAATTACATGATTAGCTTGTTAGAAAAAGACCAAGAAAAATATCATGTAGAGGTTGCTCCATAGTTGAGTCTTGAAGAAAACCAGACGTAGAAGTAAGGAAGTATGGCATTTCAGATTTGGAAGGTATGGAAAGGGGAGATAGCATGTTGCATATGAACAACAAGAAGGTCGGCTAGTATGTGAATTATTAATTAAATGTGAAAGATCTTTTTTAATAAAAAACTGAGCCAATCAAGGCAATGTATTTCTCAAAAGCTAGCATTTATTTAGCAAAGCTTACAGTTTGCAAAGTACATGGGGCTGAGGCTAGCTTCTTAGGCAACTTTAGGAAAGCCTCTTCTCTACTGTGGATTCCCATTTTTGCATCTGTAGGATGGACTAGAATGTTGCATTTCTGTTGGATACTTCAGAAGATGGTGTAAAGTTTGTAAAGTTCTTTAAGCTCCTTAAAAGTAAAAAAAAAACCTATTAATACAGATGTTTTTTGTCATTTGTGGGGGGGTGTTTTGTTCAGGATCTGTGATTTCATCAGTGTAGGAAATTCCTGTGAAGAAACTTCATCTACAAATTTTGTTGTTCAGGTCTTACTCTTCATGACCTCATTTGGAATTTTCTTGGCAAATATACTGGAGTAGTTTACTATTTCCTTCTCCAGCTGAGGAAACTGAGGCAAACAGAATTAAGTAACTTGGCCCAAGTGTCTGAGGAAGGATTTGAATTTAGTTTTTCCTGCGTCCAGACCTTGCACTTTATCCACTGTACTTCCCTGGTTTGATGAAACAGAAGGATAAAGAATAGAAGGTTATATAGGAAGGAAAGTTGAGAAATGGGTGAATGACTGATTCAAAGAGCGGTAGTTAGAGCATTACTATCAATGGAGGAAAACTAAAGGATTGATATCCCACTTAGTTAATGGCAGTAGATAGAGCAGTAGACCTGGAGTCAGAAAGACCAGAGTTCAAAACCAGCCTCAGAACCTTCCTAGTTGGGCAAATCCCTTAACTTATATCTCCCTCAGTTTCCTCACCTGGGGATAATAATAATATCACCTTCTTCCTAGAGTTGTGTGAACCAAATATAATTCTGTTTATAAAACATTATAAGTATAGTGCTTAATGAATTTTTGTTTCCTTTTTTCTACAGGCCTGTTCTATTCAATATTTTTATTGATGACTTGGTTAAAAGCATAGGAGGTTTGCTTATTTTTTGTGAATGACAGAAAGTTTGAAGAGCTAACACATGTGATGACAAAGCCAAGATCTGGAAAGATGAAATGATGGATCCAAGTGAAGAAGATAACATTTATTAGAAATAAATGTGAGTCACCAGCCCTGGAGTCAGGAGTACCTGAGTTCAAATCTGACCTCAGACACTTAATAATTACCTATCTGTGTGGCCTTGGGCAAGCCACTTAACCCCATTTGCCTTGCAAAAATCCAAAAAACCAAACAAAACAAAACAAAAAAAGAAACAAATGTTAAATCTCATATTTGGGTTAAAAACACAATTGCATAAATACCAAACCAAAGAATAAGTGATTAGATAACTGTCTGTGGGGAAACAAAAAAACAAACAACTCTGTATATTTATAGAAAGAATGAATCAAGATGATTGAACAGTGTGATTCAACAGAAAAATCCTATAGAGAAAGAAAGAGATATTTGCCCTGCAGAGTTCTGTCCTGCTTAAGGTATATCTAGAATAGAGTATCCAATTCTGGCACCATCTTTTGGGAAGGACATCGCCAAGTTGAAGCCACATCACAGAACTGGCAATATTTAGCCTAGCTAAGACAGCATATAAGAGGAACTTGGAATATGATTTTCAGCATTTAGAAGGCTGTCTTGTAAAAATAAACAAAAAGAAAAAAGAGACAACCCCCCCCCCCAAAACAAACAAAAAACCCCAAAACAACAGCCTGTCTTGTTTGGCTTGCAGGGGGTGGGGAGGAGGCAGGAGAAAACTAGGAACAATTCCATTGTTAATGTATCCTAATAATAAAAGGACTCACATACTTGCATGGGCTGACTTGTGAGGTAGTGAGTTCCCTGTTCCAAAGGGAACCTGTCAGCAATGTTCCAAGAGTATCCCTGCTTAGATAGTAGTTGGTGTCCTTTGGACTTGGAGATACTGTGGTTGTTTGAACATAATTATTATGCCTCGCTTATCATTTGATATCAGTCCTCCTGGAGACACTTCTTTGTAGATGATAAATGAAGGGACACTGAGGCTCCTGGGGAAAAAGAAAGTGCTTCAGAACTTATGGACATGTCCGGGAGTATTCAGACTACAGCTTGGCTCTGATTGCTATCAATAAACAAATGCTTTTCTGTTTATTGAATGAAGAGATAAACTCTCTCCTTTTGTGAGGCTTGCTCATTGCTGACAGGCTCTGTCAGTGCTCCCAGGGCAATGTGCCAGCAGAAGGACATGAATGCATAGGCTGCTCCACTGTTCTCAGAGGAATATCTGAGATACCCTGTTGTTGTTGGCGGTGGTGTGGTAGTGGTGGTGTGGTGTTTCTGTGTGTGTATGTGTGTGTGTGTGTGTGTGTGTGTGTGTGTGTGTGTGTGTGTGTATGTGTGTGTGCAATGAAGTTAGGGAACCTGAGAGACAGATAATTTGTGGGGAGAAGAAATTAAAAAGTGCAATAATATCTTTTGATTACCTCTTTTCTATTCCATTGTGAAAATGAGTTGGTCAAAAAGTACCCACCAAAGCACCTACTATGTGTAGTGCTGTTGTTAATCCTGGAGATATAAAGACATGACACAGTCCTTGTCATCAAAGAAACTCATGTTCATCTGGAGGAAGACATCACATCTGTACTTCAGAATGTTCAGAACACAATAAACATGCAGATAAAATAAATAAAAGATAATTTAAAGAGGTATTATTATTTAGTCATTTTTCAAGCATGCCTAACTCTTGGTGGACCCATTTGGGTTTTCTTGGAATAGATATTAGAGTAATTTATCATTTCTCTTTCTAGTTCATTTTACAATTGAGGTAAACAGGGTTAAGTCACTGTGCCCAAGGTCACACAACTAGTAAGTGTCTAAGGTCTGATTTGAATTTGGAAAGATAAGTCTTCCTGATTCCAAGTGCAGTGCTCTATCCTCTGCACCATCTAACTATGCAATTTAGGGGCAGCTAGGTGGCACAGTGGATAGAGCACTGGCCTTGGAGTCAGGAGTACCTGAGTTCAAATCTGGCCTCAGATACTTAATCATTACCTAGCTGTGTGGCCGTGGGCAAGCCACTTAACCCCATTGCCTTGAAAAATCTAAAAATAAAAAAAAAATAACTATGCAATTTAGAGACAGACAGAGAGAGAGAGAGAGGAATAGGTCAATGGCTTTGAAGCTAGAAAGTCTTGGGTTTAAGTCCTATCAATGACCAATACTTTAAATTATCAGTGCTCTAGACAATATTCTAAGACACCAAGTTCAAGAGCATGTGTTGACCTTCATTGGTGGAGACATTTCTTCACATGGAAATTCCTGATATTATATAGGTTCAGTCTCTGTGATTTGAGAAGGAAGGGTACTAGAATCTGGAAGAATCTATAAATGCTTCTTGGGGAAGCTGATATTTGAATTGAATCTTGAAGAAGAGGGGGATTCTGAGAAGGAGAGTATTGACATTTTAGGAAAAGCCAGTACAAAGTCACTGAGACAGGAAAAAAAGGAAGGCTAGGTCCACTGGACCTTGGAATGTGGGAAGAGAAGTGATGTATAATAAAACTGAAAATGCAGGGTGGGGCAAGGTTGTAAAAGGTTTCGGGAGCCACAGAGGAACCACATGGTCAGTCTTGTTCTTCATAAAAATCACTTCAACAACTATGTAGATGAGGATAAATTGAAGGGAGAGATTTAAATCAGGAAGATCACTTAGGAGGGCATTACTACAGTCCAATCAGTAAGTCACAAAAACCTGAAATGTTGAGGTGGTTGTGTGAAGGGAGAAAAGGGGTTGGATGTTGATGATGTTTTCGTTATAGAAATGACAAAATTTGGCAACCAATTAGAAATGTAGCATGAGGAAGAATGAGAAGGGAAGCATCATGTTGAGAGTCTGAACACTGAAGAATGGAACAATAGTGATGCCTTCAACAAGAATTGAGAAGCTTGAGGAAAGGGTAGGCTTTGAGGGAAAGTGAACGAGTTCTGTTTTGAACATGTTAAGTTTAAAAAGACTTTGAGTAATACAGTTTGAAATGTGCAAAAGAACAGTTGGTGAGGTGCTACTAGAACTCGGGAGAGAGAGGCTGAGGCTGGATGTAAAGATCTGTGATCTGTAGTTGCTTAAAGATGATAATTAAAACCATGGGAGGTTGCCAAGTGGAAGAAAAATTAAAAAAGCACAGTGGACTTGGAATTAGGAAGGTGTGGGTTCAAATCCTGAATCATACACTTATATAGTGTAGGACCCAGTTCAAGTCATTTCCATCTAAGCTCTTTCCTTATCTGTAAAGTGGGGATAACAACGGTACTCTTCCTTATATTGCTGTTGTGAGGGTCAAATGAGACAAGATTTGTGAAATACTTTTCAAATCTTAAAGCATTATTTAAATGTGAACTAACACTATCACCATCACCATCACATCATTATCATCATCATCATCATCACCATCACTACCACCACCACCACCACCACCACCACCATCATCATCATGAACTCTAATAATTTAAGTAACTTGCTCAAGGTCAAATAATTAATGGCTGAGCTGGAATTTGAGATTAGGTTCTCTGACTTCAAATCTGCAACACTTTCCATTGTACTACAATGCCTCCCTTAATATTTCCCTTCAGGTCCAATAAATGGAGGAATGAAAACAATCAATTCAGAAACAATTATATCATAGAAGCTTTTTTGTATTCTATAAGATTCTAGGATTTTGATCTGGGAAGACTCTTGGAAATCATCTAATCTAACACTTGAATCTAATCTTTTTTAAAATTATTTTTGCAAGGCAATGGGGTTAAGTGGCTTGCCCAACGTCACACAGCTAGCTAATTATTAAGTGCCTGAGGCTGAAATTGAACTCAGGTCCTCCTGACTCCAGAGCCGGTGCTCTATCCACTGGGCCATCTAGCTGCCCCCATTAATCTTATATCTAATCATCTAATATTCATTTTGAGTATTAGAGGTGAGGAAATTGAGACCCAGAGACTCTGAGTATGTTCCTCTAGATATAAATACCTAAGATTATGGAATTTTGATTTTGAAAGTTTCTTAGTGGTCATTTAGTAGTTCAGGCTCTTGTTTTATAGATGAGAAAAAAGAAAATGATGAGTATGAGCAAACTGTCTAGACTCATATGGTGCATGCTTAGTTAACTACATATCCAATACAATTGTGTAGGTCTGGTCTTCGAGTTCAGTCTTCACAAGGTTCTTCAGGCTTTAGACTTTTTGAAGTCTGTTTTTAGTTGTATAAGTCTTTTCCATTTTATCCTGAGATGTCCTATCTTTCTACTCAATTTCCCATCTGAGTTAGATTTGTTTTATTTCCTTCCTTTTCCTTGTCTCCCTTTGAACATTTCTCCTGCTCGGGGATTGCTGCCTGGGTTCTGTTTGCTTCTGTTCTTCACAAGTTTCTGCCATTCTGCTTCCCCATATTCCAGGCTCTGTGTTGCAGATCCGGCTCCTGCCTTTGCCTCCAGCTCACTTACTCTAGTTTTCCTGTGGATTCCAAGCAGACTCTTTTGATACCATTTCAGTGCCAGCCTGAAAACAGACAAGTCCCCCAAATGGCTGTCATGAAGCTGGATAATAGCCTTCTCCTTGTGTCCTGCTCAGCCACAGGCAGCAACGACTCACATAGACAACTTAATAGATGGAGCAGTACCTGGGTTTACTTTTTATGGACCATGATCCCTTATATTCTCATCTATCCAAGGAAACATTGACCCAGAATTTCTCAAATAAAGCGTTTCTTAACCCCTTTTAGACACTGGATACCTTTGGAAATCTGATGAAGTCTATAAACCCCTTCTCAGAATAATACTTTTACTGCATAAGAAAGAACATGGAATTATTATGAAAACCAATGATGATGATGATGATAAACATTATATAGTACTTTTTTTTGTGCCAGATACTGCTAAGAGTTTTGCAATGAGTATATATTATAAGTTGCACAACATCCCCGAGAAGTAGGTTATTGTAGTATCCCTATTTTACAGACAAGAAAACTGAAGGAACTAAAGTTTTAATTCTTTCCTATTCATGTTCATGGGGTCCTGAGTGCTATCCAGAGATCCCAGGTTAAAAGCTTCTTGTAGGGGTGGCTAGGTGGCATAGTGGATAAAGCACCAGCCCTGGAGTCAGGAGTACCTGGGTTCAAATCTGGTCTCAGACACTTAATAATTACCTAGCTGTGTGGCCTTGGGCAAGCCACTTAACCCCATTTGCCTTGCAAAAAAAAAAAACCTAAAAAAATAAAAGCTTCTTGTATAATGGGCTGAAAGTATATAACCTTGGTCTGAGGCTGAGAATACCATATCCAGTATTAGGGTATTTGGTATCCCCATGTATTTTCTGAGTAGCAGTTACTGATGATGGAAAAATAATAATAATAACAGATGACTATCTGGGGGGGGTTGGAGAGAAGAAAATAAAAGAAACTTCTGGCAAAAAATAGCAAGTTGATGTATGTAGTAGATCTGCAGTTTCAAGTACAATCATCTTTTTTTATTCTGTTATAGAAATGCTTGTTTTATTCCATAAATTAAAAGTAAAACATTTTTAAAAAAAATAATGGTAACAACAACAAGACTAATAGCAACAAAGCAATGTTTATTGACTGACTGACAACTACTCAGAGACAGCTAGTTGTAGAAAACAGAGATCTGCACTTAGTCTCAGGAAGACCTGGGTTTCTGTTTTGCCTCTGCCACATTTAACCTGTGTGACCTTGGACTAGTCATTTAACTTCTTTAAACCCTAGGTAACTCTCTAAAATTAGAAGTTGTAGAGAAGGTGCCCAACTATGCTGGTAGAAGGAGATTCTTCCCAGGGACTTCTTAACACTAATGCAGCCCCCAAGCATAAAATCCAGTGTAACCCTTGAGCATCAGCAACAGCAACTTATATAGCAGTTTACACAATGTTTTCCTTACAACAATGCTGTGAGGAGGACAACTCAAAGTGAGGGAATAGGGTTGAGTTTTTAAGGGTGTGAATATGATAAAAGTAGCAGTAATGACCAGGGATGGATGAATTAGAGATAGATTTCTGAGGGCCAGAGTTTTCTAACAGTTGCCATCAATGAATGTTTCCATGCTTACAGTCATTGAGTTGACCAATTGGGTTGGTGTGAGGGAACCGGGCCAAGCTTAAGACTGAGTAGAAATCAAAAAGATGGGAGATGGAGGAAATAGCCATCATTTCCCCGGCTAGAGCATGCCATGAACTTCTTCTATGAAGGCCCGAGGTCATGCAACAATCTGGGAAGATTCTGAGAGATTTGGAAAGGCTGAATGTGGTCTTGTAGCCCAAGAGACTCTTCTCTCCATTTGCCCTGGAGGATCTGCCTGTCCAGAGAAGAAAATGGGATTCAGAGAAATATCTTTTTCTAGATATAAGTGCTTTTGCAATGTAATCTTTATTCTTGCTCAACAGTCCTTTAAAAGGCCACCCCCCCTTCTTTATATGTGAGCAGACCAAAAATAAAACTAGCATATGTTCAAGTCCATGTAGGAATTGTCAAACAGAATACTTAGAAAGACTGGTTATACTCACATGCAAAGATACATTGCATCTAAAAACATGCAAAACAAATATGAAGTGACCTTAGAGGGAAGGCATTGAATTTGGGCAAGGGAAGATGAATGGAAGACAATTCTCCTACAGAAAGTGGCATCTAAGAGCTGAACTAAAATATTGCTTGTATAAGTAGAGAGAAGGGGAATGCATGAGATATGTTGTGAAGGTATATTTGACAACTGAATGTTTATATGAGGTGAAAGAGAATGAGAAATTGTAGATAACAATGAGGTGGGGAACTGTGATAACTTGAAAGATGCTCACAACTTATACAAAGAAGCAAAATACAGATGATGGGTGAATTTTAGGGAAAAGATAATGAATTCTGTTTTGGACATTAGGCCATTGATCAAACTGGACTAGAGTTTAGGAGAAAGACTAAGACTGGATAGATAGATCTGGGAGTCATTGAATCTGAGAAGATAACTGAACCTGAAGGAGCTGATGTGATTGCCAAATTGAGCAAGTACAGAGAAAAGAGGAGAGGTCACATAAGAGAACATCGGGCCATAGCCACAGCCAGATCCTATGCCGTGGATGAAGATTTCACCAAGGAGACACATTGACTTGAGACTGAAGGGTGGGCAGACAAGTAGGAGGGAAACCAAGAGAGAAAACTGTCATGGATATCCAGGAGGAGAAGGTGACCAACATGTCAGATGATTAAAAGTAAAGGATGAGATTACCTTTGGAAAGGAAGAAATCATAAGTATCTTTTCAACTGAATGGTGAGCTCGAAAAGCAGATTTCAGAGGATTTAGAAGATAGTGAAAGGGGCAGAAGAGACAGCAAGTGTCAGTGGAATCTAAGGATTTTAACTCAGAAGGGGAGGAGATATCATGGATGCTAACTAGTAGAATAGTTGGGTCTGATGAGGGATCTTTAAAGGATGGGGGAGACTTGGAAATATTTGTTGGCATCAGGGAAGGAAGCAGTAGATAGGGAAAGATGGAGTATTAGAAGATTGAGGATAATAGTATAATAATTTCTCCTGTTTTCTGGAGAAAAGAAGAGGGATTGATATCAAAAGTATATGCTGACAGGTTGACCTTTGGAAAAAAGGTTCATCTTGTCCTCAGACGTGAGAGTAAAAGGAGATGGGGTAAAATGATATTAAGGATGATGGGAAGTAAGGAGAAAGGAAGAAGGGGAAGCTTTGAATAAGTGATCTTTTTTTTTTTAAAGTGAATTATGAGACAGGTCCTCAGCTGAGAGAATGAGGGGAGGAATGGTATGGAAGAGAGAGATTTGAGAGAAGAGCAGGTTTGGAACAGCTGCTGTTGTTCATGGTTAGTGAATCAATTAAGAAGTTGAAGGATTGCCTAGCTTCAATGAAGGCCCAGGTCTGATTAATAATGTACAATTTTAATGGACCAGTCAGTACAATTTCATGATTTTCTTTAGCTCTATTTAGCAGCAAAGGAATTGAAGTGAAGAAGAGAGATGATGGAACTAACTCAAAGCTGGAGTTAGGCAAGGCATGAACAGAGTTAGGATTTGGACTAAAGGGATTTAAGAGGAGAGATGATGGTATCGAGTGGAAATGGTTAATTAAGGGATTGTGTTTGGAAGGGTGTGAGCATGGTAAAGGCAGCAGCAATGGCCAGGAGTGGATGAATTAGAGATCATTGTGAGGATGAAGAAAAAACTGATAAAGGTAATCAACCTGGGAAAATCTCCAAGGAGAGATCAACTTTTATGCAACACCTGGGATTAAGAGGATCTGGGTTTGAATGAACACTAGGAATTACCTTTGTGCCATTAGGCAAGTCACTGTAATTCTCTGGGCTTGCTTCCTCATCTGTAAAATGAATGTGTTGGACTATTTGACCTCTTAAAAATTAATAAATTATTTCCCCCAATTATAGATAAGAACAACTTTAACATTTTTTTTTTCAGATTTTGAGTTCCAATTTTTCTTCCTTCCTCTCTGCTGCTTCATTGAGAAAGCATCAGGTCATTTATGCAAAACATAGTTTCATATTAATCTATATGACCTTTAAAGTCCCTTCCAGCTCTTTGACTGTGTCTCTCTGTTCTATTGTCCCCAGTACTGCCATGACTTTTACTCAGTAAGTGGTCATCAAAGAGAAAGTCTACTGAACTTTAAGGATGTGGGTCCTCTGGACCCATATTATTCCCAATTCTTGGCTTTGAACTTCTTAACATATGGTCCTTATAGGTTTTGTTACTTTTATAGATAAATAATAATAGTGAATTATATTTGTATTTTCATGGCATGCAAAGTGCTTTATGCCCATTATTTCATTTGGTAACAGAAATAAAAGGTAAGATTTTTTTTTCTTGGACCAGATCTATAATTTTATTGGTACAGAGAGTCCTTTAGAGAGGAAACTCCATCACTGCAGATCAGAACCTGCTCTGCAACTTGACATCTTAGCCAGTTGCTTGTGGGTCCCAAGAGCTTTAGTGACTTGCCAAGGGTCACAAAGTCAGTACATATCAGATGAGAGACTTGAACCCAGGGCTTCCTGATTCCAAGGTTTGCTTTCCATCTATTATGCCACATTGGCTCTCAATTACACGTATTATTATTATTATACTTTAGAAGAAATCAGATTAAATGACTTGTACAAGTCAAATGACTAGAAGGTGACAGAGTCCAGATTCTGAATGATTAAGGGTGTGCTTGTTTTGGGGTCCCAGGAGCTACATTTCCTGGACTTGTGTAGTCATCCCTCTCCTTTAAAGCACAAAATATCTGTGGATGGAGGCAATCTCACTGTCCCAGCTCCAATCTCTTATTTTTTCTTTTTAGGTACATCTTTGTTCCAAAAGTTGAACTATTTTTGGAATTTAATTGGTCATAGCCTTGTTTGGAGGAGAAGGAGAAGGAGAAGGAGGAGGAGGAAGAGAAAGAGGGAAATTTCTTTGGATTTTGTTACACTTATCATAAAGAAGACACAGAGTCTAAATTTTCATGACCTTTCCAACGTTTCCTACCTTCTCCAATATGATGGGGTTCCAGGATAATTGCCAAGCAAGCAAGCCTTTCACAGATACATTTTACATAAGATGTGTATGCACATTTCTTTTACAAGTTTGGGGGAGAGAGTAGCTTCCAAATGGTGGTTTGATTTTTTCCCCCCTTCTTCTTTAAATCACACAATTAAGTGGAGTGTAATACTTGGTGATTACACAAGGTGATTCCATCATGTGTGTTGTTCTCTTTGATCTACTTCATTTGCTCTGCATCTGTCCATACAAATATTCCCTGAATACAACTCATAATTCCTCACATTTGACATTTCTCAGTGCATGATATTCCATTATAGTCCTATGCCATGTTTTTTTTTATGTAACCTTCTTTTTGTCCTTATGCAACCATCTCAATACAGCAGGTGAAGAAATAGAGTCAGAGAAGTCCAGGGACTTGCCCAAACTTCTGAGAGTAGGAACTAGGATTTGAACTCACATATTCTGAAATCAAGACCAACAAGAACTCTTCTGTATCTTTCTGAAGATCCTCACCAAAAATGACTGCTCTGAGCCCCAAGAATTTTAATGCTTAGTAAGCCTCTGGATGCATATCCAATAGATAGTGAATTAATTTATTTAAACAAGGAACTACAGAAATGGTACCAGGGTTCTTACTTTCAGCCCCTACAATTTGATCCCTTCTAGTATCTGAGTCAAAAGTCTTATTCAGGTTTATGTGAGTAATTAAATAGAAGTATTTGCTGTGTGAAACTCTTGGTTGATGTGAGTTAATTATTTTTCCAATTTTCTTTTCTTATGCTGACCATTGAGCCCCTTTGGTAAAACTAGGGCATGGGTGGTTCCATGTAGTACCACATAAAAACCAAACTGTTAATTGTCTACCCTTCCTGTCCTCACCATACTTCTATAAACATGACATTTGATGTGACTGTGACACACATTGTAATTCCTGCCTCTGGTTTCCTCAATTTTGATCAGATTTCAGGGCGTTATGAAACACATATCATTTGGATTGTCTGACTACAAATATGTTATAGAAAATCCTGTCTACCTATCTTTTTGAAAAGACTTTAAGGCTCAGATTTAGAGGAAAATTCTGTTATCAGTTTCTGAAGGTCCTAAGCCTCTAAATGCTCTCAATCATTAAATATGAGATTGTATCCTTGGTGTTCAAGTCCTTGGGGGCTTGAATTCTGGCTGCTTAACTTCATCTTGCATTTTATATATTTACCTTTGGTCTCCCCACCGATTATTTCCCATTCCCTTCCTTCCTGAATCCTTTGTGACAAATAAAAAATAATTAAGCAAAAACATCCAGAACCTGGGACATCTCTCCACCACCCCTGATCTTTTTCCCATCTTTAACTTTTGTTTGCAGGCTTACTATACTGTCTCTGTTTTTATATACCAGGTGGCTAGAGTCCATTCAATTAGCAGCATTCTACAGCTTGCCTGAAGCCTCTATTAAGGTTTGTCTGAATTCTTTAACTGATTTTATTTCATACATCAGGGCTTAGGGATCATTCATTTTTTTTAAATATGTGGAACTGGGTAGAAATTAAAGCTAATAGATTAGTTGCATTTAGTCAATTCTATTCCTTCTATGAATGTTTATTAAGAGGTGCAGCGCACTTGGGCAGCTAGGTGGCACAGTGGATAGAGCATCGACCCTAGAGTCAGGAGGACCTGAATTCAAATGTGACCTCAAATACCTAATAATGACCTAGCTGTGAGACCTTGGGTAAGTCATTTAACAACTACATTGCCTGACAAAAACAAAAACAAAAAAAGAGGTGTAGAGAAAATAAAATGAGAGGATATTTCTTTTCAACATGTAGGGCTTATAATGTAGGTCAGAGAAAGAAGCAATAAAAGAGTGCAAGGAATAGAGATTTTTTTTTAACATGGAAATAGGCAATGCTGGAGTGCTTGTGGGAAGACAGGTGAACTAATAAATTGTTGGTCGAGCTGTGAATTGTTCCAATTGATCTGGAAACATTTTGGAGTTATATGAAAAATGTCACTAAATTATTTATGCTCTTTGACCCAGGGATACTACTACTGGGTTTCTATCCCAGATAAATCAAAGGAAAAAGAAAAAAGATCTCATGAACCAAAATATTTCCAGTAGAACTTTTTTGGGTGGTAGCAAAAACTTGGAAACAAAGCAACTGCCTATCGGTTGAGGGAACGGTTAAAGAAATTAAGATATATGAATGCAATGTACCCTTATTATGTGATATAAAATGAAAAGCTCAGCAAAGCATGAAAGACATATGAAAGAATGCTGAGCAAAGAAAACAGAAGCAAAATAATGTACACAATGACTTTAATAATGTAAATTAAAATGACATTGAAATTATTCATTTCAGATTAAATGAGTTTATTAATAGATTTAATTCAGATGAACTGATTTAAGGAACAGAGAGTTCTTTGTAAACCTTAAAGTAGTCATTTAAATGCTAGGTAACAAGATCTTGTGGATAATGAAATAGATCTGAGTCAGGAAGATCTGAATTCAAATCTAGCCTTATATACATACTAATTGTATAACAAATCACTTAACCACTCTCTGCCTCAGTTTCTTCATTTGTAAAATGGGAATAAAATTAGCACCTACTCTTCAGGTTGTTCCTTTGCAAACTTTAAGTGCTAACTGTCATCATTGTCTATTTATAAGTGTAATGAGCATAAGTAATGAAACATTTTTCCCTTTTTGGTAGAGAAGTGGCATACTATGGGAACAGATTGTTTAATAAGCACTCAGATGCAGTGATTGTGTTGGTTGTATTAACTTAAATATTTTGCTCTATTATCAGAAGAGTTTCATTGCATGTAGGAGTGGGTGTTGGAGACAGTGTAGGGGAACTGAGAACTATCTGTGGCTTAAAAAATTAAAGATATAATAAAACAAACAAATAAAAAGAATATAAGGAATAATTCATTTGCATAAATAAATTAGAGATAATTTTGGAAGTATGACTAAAAAGTAATGAGACTTAAAAATTACCAACAAAGTAGGACTTTGACAAAATAGTTTTGTGACATGATTGTCATCATTTGAATCATTTTGGGAATACCTTTTTTTATAATGGCATAAGAGTCTTTATGAACCACCCATGAGAATAAATCTCATGACTTCATAGGCATACCTCATTATTTTAAACAAAAATAGCTTATGCCCTCCCCCACCTCATTCACCAGACTTGGCTCCAAATGCACTATGATTGTTCCCATGACTCAAATCTACTTTCACATGGCCAAGATTTTCCAATATTTACTATACCATATGGTCTGGCACATGGGTTAAAAAAAAAGTCAGGTTACTAGTCACGTCTTTTTTATGGTGAGGAATAAAAATACAAAATAGATTGGTGTAATGAGTTTAATCAGGAAAGGCTTCTTGAAGGAGGAGCTATAACAAGTGATGTCTGGAAGTATGGTAGAGAGGAAAGAACACTGGCTCAGGATTTAATAGTATATGGGTTGCAGTTTCTACCCCAAGACATTAAATATGTGACCTTAAGCAAGAAATGAGTTCTCTGGGACTCCGTTCACTACTATGCAAAATACAAAGCTTGGATTAGATAACCTCTGTGGTCCTTTTCATCTCTTTTTTGGGAGAAGGGAGGTTATTTTATACATTTTTAACCTTCATTAAAAATTTTTTTAGTTCCAGATTCTGTATCAACCTTCAGTCCCTCCTGAGGCCATTTAGAAGTCAAGCAATATGTATCAATTATATCTGTGAAATTACGCAAAACATATTTTTATATGAGTCATTAGAAAAAACCCAAGAAATAAAAAAAGTGAAAAAAAATTCTGCAGTTTGTACTTAGAATTCATTAGTTCTCTCTCAAGAGGTGGATGGCATTTTTCATAATGGTCCTTTGGCATTTTCTTGGATCATGGTATTGATTAGAGTAGCTAGGTCTTTCACAATTGATTATCATTTCAATATTGTTGTTCCTATGCACAGTGTTCTCTTGATTCTACTCACTGCACTTCTGCCTCAGTTCATATGTTTTCCTAGATTTTCTGAAACCATCCTGTTTATCATTTCTTGCAGTACAATAGTATTCCATCACAGTCTTATATCTTATGTAGCCATTGCCCAACTGATGGACAACCCTTACCTTTACAATTCTTTGTCAAAAGAGTTGCTATAAATAATTTTTGTCCCTATGGGTTCTTTTCCCTTTTCTCTGATCTCTTTAAGATACAGACCTCCCTTTCATCTAAAAATCTGGGAGCCTATGAAATATTGGATAGACCAGCCTTGATCTTGACCTCTGTTCTATGCTTAGGCATATTCTGGGCCAGTGATGTATCATAATGGAAAGCGTTTTTATGAGGAATCAAAGAGAAAAAGATTTAAAATCCTGATTTGGAAACTTGGGTAAATTATTTTGTTTTGTTTTTGGATTTTAGCAAGGCAATGGAGTTAAGTGACTTGCCTAAGGTCATACAGCTAAGTAAGTATTAAGTGTTTGAATCTGGATTTGAACTCAGGTCCTCCTGACTCCAGGGCTGGTGCTCCAACCACTGCGCCACCCAGCTGTCCCATTGGGGAAATTATTTGGTTTAGTTGGGCCTTAGTTTTTTTTCCCCTGAAGTATGAAAGGCTGGGACTGAATGATGTTTAAGGTGCTCCCATCTCTTAGATTCAACCAGGATTGATGACACATTTATCAATGGTATCTCTGTAAAATGATTGACTTGAATGTCGTCTTCCTTGCTCTCAAGATCACAATGTTCAACATGTCCATCTCCTGAAAAACCATCACAGGGACTTTTAAAGATGTTAATAGATTGAGTTGAAAAAAAAATTCATCCAATGTGAAATGAATTGTTTGGTTTGGAATCATTTGGTGTTGTATCAAACTACATAGAACTGATTAAAAAGCTGGTACCCCACAATGCAAATAATCACAGTTTTCTTATAATCAGAGTCCATCTAGTTCAACCCCCTTCAGTTTATAGACACCTTTTTGTTGTTGTTCAGTCATTTCAGTCTTGTCTGACTCTTCTTGACTTCATTTGGAGTTTTCTTGGTAAAGATACTAAAAACATTTGCCATTTCCTTCTCCAGATCATTTTGCAGGCGAGGAACTGAAGCAAACAGGGTTGAGTGACTTGCCCAGAATCTCACAGCTAGTAAATATCTGAGGCTGGATTTGAACTCAGGAAGATGAGTCTTCCTGACTCCAGGCCTGAGAGTGATCCACAAACCATCTAGCTGCCTACAGAAGTGCAATAATTTTCCTAAGTTCACAAAGCTTGTTGGGTGGCATTGCCAAGTCATGAACGTAGGTCTCCTAATTGAGACCAGATAGAATGTCCAAGCAAGGACTGTGTAATCTTATTCTGGGAGAGAACCAGAATTCCAATTTCAAATGGATGAATGACCACCTGTCTCCCATCTGTCGAATATTCATGCTTCTGGTCAGAAGTTAGACTGCATGATTTCTGAAATTTCTTCCAAGCTCTGAGATTCTATGATTCTGTATCCATTACTTATGATAACTGGGTCATCTAGGGTACTGTCACCAAGATGTGATATAACATCATGGCCTAATGGTGAGATGATAATGACTGACATTTATAATCACCCTAAGGTTTGCAAAGCAATCTACACAGATTATCTCATTTGAACCTCAGACTAACCCTGTGAGGCAGGATTTACAAATTTTATTGTCCTCATTTAACAGATGAGGAAACTGAGGTGGTGGGAGGTTAAATGATTTGCCCATATTCATACAGTTAGTAGTTACTAGTGATAGAATTTAAATCCAGGTCCTTATGACTCCAAGTTTAGCTCTCTTTATACTACACCACAATAATTCTCTTCAATAACCTCCTAATCATGGATTCTGACTGCTTAACTTCAGAACAGATAGTGTGTAGGATGAGTGATGGTGTCCAATGTCATTAATGATATTGTGAGTCTCCAGCCCAGGAAGACTCTGGATCAGGAGGTTAACATCAGTGGAGAACAGGGAGACACCATGGTGGTTGCATTAATCAGCCTTCTCAGTTTCTTTCTAGAAGGTGATGCTGTCTTTGACATGCTAAGGCAATGCCTCTGCAGTCCCCTATTAAAGAAAAAATCCAAACTAGGGCATGTTCTGGTCTTAATGAAGTCAGTCACTGCTACATGCAGGTATTGGATGACAAACCTTGACTTGTTATCTGTTTACTGGAGGGGGGGAAGGGGGAAGAAAGGCAAATTTTTCTACGTGAAGTACCTTTTGGAGAGACATTCAGAATGGTATGCGTTTCATAACACCTTGTAAACTGATCTGCTCAGGAGCAGTGGTATGTATGACTTGTAATGTGGATTTTAATCAAGTTCAATCTACTTAAAAAATTATCATTGGCAGAGATGAGAAGCAGGTATCGAGTTAAGCCTCTGTTTCTAAGTGTTAGAAAACTGAACTTTTTGTAACCTGCTTTTTTTTTCTTTTTCTGAAGACTAAACAATCCATTTATGCAACTTCAAGGAAATAAAATGCCCAGGAAAATACAGTGAGCTCTTATTCTGTTTCAGGGGCTGGGAATTCGTCTCCAACAATTTGCCTGGGCATTGGAGTTATTGGCCACTGAGACAAATTGTTCTTCAATATTAACAGCATCCTAGATGCCCATCCCAAGTATGGACTTAATCTGTTTGGGGGTATGAAATCAGAAATTATTAATTTTGGAAAACCTGACTAGTTGATGGTTAAAACCTTTTCTTATTTTTAGGATTAAGATGTTTAGTCTTCATCCCCTGCTCTTCCCAGCCCCATCATTTTCATTGCTATTGAATATAAACATTCATAGTTTGGTTGCCACACTCCTGAGGGATTCACTTGGCAGAAAGGAGATAATGGGCTCCAACTTTCCCTCTTCTCCCATTGTCATGGTGATGGAGCTTAGCAGAGTGCCTATTACACAGGAGGAGTTTAACGAATGTTTATTGATTGTTTAATTGATTGTTCTTTTCATCTGACCAGTCATGTTGTGGGACCCAGGCCTGAAAATCAACAGGACACATTGTCACCTCCTGAAGAATAAAAAGTTAGTCAATGTTAGCGTCGTGATCTGTGATTTTTCCCTGCTCACTTGGCAGCAAAGTGGTACAATGGACCGAGTACTGATCCTGGGCTCAGGAAGACTTGCATTCAAATTTAACCTTAGACATTTATTAGCTGTGTGATGTTGGGCAAATCAACTACTCTCTGCCTCAGTTCAGTGGTCTGGGGATCAGATGAGGTCATATTTGTAAAAGAGCTTAGTATTTAATTGACATTTGGTATATAGTTGGTGCTTAATGAGTGCTTATTTCCCTGTTAGGCACAGATGTGTTATTGGGAGAATTTCATTTGTTCTCCCACTAAAGTCAGTAAATTGAGTATTGAGGTGACCTTCAGCAAAGTCTACGTGTAGACTACCATATCGTCATCCAGGGTTTTGGAACAATTCAGAGCATGCTCAGTACCTGTCTGGTCCAGGATGCCAAGCAGCAAGAGAGAACATGATGAACCATATCACAAGGGGAGGCAGTTCAGACCAACCCTTCTAGATCAGCCAGCCTCCTCACTCAAAGCAGCCTGGCCCTTGGGATCAAGACATTAGAGACAGGGCAAAGGAACTGAACGAGGACCCCCCTCTCCTAAACTTCAGAACAGACACGGAGGATTTGGGCTCCATACTTTAGGGACCCCAGAAGTATGGACACAAAAATAGCTCCATCACACACGTCAACCAGACTTTTTGTATTTAGTTAATATGAGACCTTGGGACAGGGACATAATATCTTTTCCTGGTGGAAGGGTGGGGCTGACTTATCAGGGTCCAGCTCCCCTAGGGACTTTCTTGACTCACCTCCTTTTAAAGGCATTTTATTGTTTTCTTCTTCACCACTAGTTGGAATCCTGCTGATGTCAGGTGCGTGAGCTCCTTCCCATACATGGAAAGCAGGACCGGCTTAGCCTTTTTGTTGGGATCCCTCTTGCCAAGGGCAGGCATCCAAGCTTGAAGGCAAGGATAAGAGAGTCTGTGGCTTTAGCTCTTTCTGGGACCTCAATGAGGATTAAAGCCCAGGACAGCCAAACTATGCAGGGGCATAAGGGCTTTCCAGTCAGACTTTTAGGGCTGTTCAATTGTACAGAATAGAGCCGGGGTGCCCAGTAAACAACTTTTGATCAATCTCCTTAGTGGTTTTTTTTTTTTTTTTTAACTCAGAGTGCATTTTCTTTAATCGTTCTTGGCTCAGGCTCCTGAAGGTTAATTTCCTGACATCTGAGAAGCTTTGTTAAAATGTATGTAACTTCCTGCCTTTTATGTAATAGCATGTACACTGGGGGAATGATGAAATGATCCAAGATATCTTGGGGGGGGAGAGGCACTTTAGAAACACTCCATAACTTTGTTATCTCAACACACCACACACTGGTGTTTTATTATTGAGGTATTAACACAATCAAAGTCTTCTTATGTAAGAAGCAGAAAAGGGTTGGGGTGGGGGTTGGAGTTGTTGAAGGATTGGGTGGGTCATTATCGCATTAGGCATATGCTGGGAGCAGTGGGGTCATTTTTTGCTTTTGCTACTTGGTAGGCTAGTTAAGGAGTGACTGCTGGGCCCAAGGACACTCCCTCTCCTTAAGGGGCCCCATTTCTCTGAATTCCATCTGGATCCTGTTCAGTCCTGGGGAATCTGGCCTCAAGACTCCTTTTTCTCACGCTCTTTGGCTCACTAAAATCTTTGCCCCCCCCCCCCCACCATTTAAGGCTCAGACTTAGGTTAGAATAGAGTTTCCCCAAAATGGAGAGAGTAAAAAGGGATTTGATATTTGATGTCATTTGGGTTTGGGACAAGATTCATTTCCTATCCACAAAAGAAATACGAAAACCTAATAGTCTTGCCCAAGTGTATATCGACAGTAATGGCTTAAAATAGGCATCTGTAATTTAACTGATAACCAATACTACACTCTCTCTCTGGAGGCTGAGATACTTAAACCTCAGAACATCAGTTTGTGGATTGCTGATTAGCAGTTTTGCTTCTTTATCTCCTCTTCATTGTCCCAACACCCCCCTTGTATTCATCTGCCCGCAAAATGAGCCAAGCCTCTTATTGGTGACTTTCTTTCCTGCACATCAGAGGCATTTAGGAAATGTTTATCAACTAACTAATGCAGAAGCTTCTCCTGTACAAGGCAGTTCCACTTATTGGATCCAGGACTCCCAGAATTCAGGAGATCATGTTTACCTTGAAGTTGATGTTTGTTCACCTATTCAGGAAAGAAAACATAAAGTGGAAAAGATAGGAAAATAAAGACTTGTTTAGGCCAAGGCCACCCCATTCCCCAGTGCCCTTATGAGGAGTCTAGACAAAATGCATATTACTTGAAAAAGGAGAGTGGGAGCAACAGAATGAGATGGAAGCTATCTTTTTTTTTTCTCTAACAAAGAAAACATTCCAACCTTCCCTGTCTTCATAGGCAGAGGAAAGGAGGACCAAAGAATCATTTGGGGGTTTCCATCTCATATCAAAATTCCAAGTCCTCATAGTGTCAGGTTAGCATATGGTCAGAAGCAGCTAGGGAATTTCCAAATGCTGAATTGTATATGCATTAATATGAAGAGGGAAAAGAATATCTCTATACATGCTTAATCCAACCTATATTTGCTGTTACCAAAGCTATTGGTGGCTTCCTTTGAGCTTCCCTTCCCATCTCTGCTAACCTTCTCCCATTCAGCATCCCAGCATCTACAATCCTAGATTCATTATTATAGAGGTGGTGGTTCCCCTGGTATACTGGGTTGGGCCTAATTGTAAATAAGTCTCCTAAATGTAAACAAGTTTAGGTTTGCTATTGGAACAGAATGAGACACTTGTAGGTCTCTCAATAATTAACCAAAGGAGATTCATTTGGCCATAGCAGGAGAGGGATATTGAATAATGATAGGCATTGATGATGCTTGGAACTGATTCAGCAGAGCTCTGCACCCTCATATATATTAATCCTTGTCATTTACCAACCAAACTTTCTAGAGACCCCCCACCCCCACCAAACAGGTCCTTGTGGTACCTAGACATGAGAAAGTGATGTTATTAGTCTGAACCCTTAGTCTTCTGAACCTTGATGGACATCTCAATACCTTTAAAGGATTGAGGAACATTTTGAGGACCATCTCAATATCTTTTAAGGAAAAACTAGTTCAATTGTATGTTGAGGTGAGTATTAAGGCATTGTTTCTTCCACAAATATTCTTCCAATATTAGAAATTTTGGGGAAAATTTTGCTGGGGAATTTTTTTATTCACTTTATTCTCTGCCCCTTCACTTTGTTTCCCTCAACCCCTCAAGTGCCTATGGCCTCTTTCTTGTCCTTCATTCTTAATCTCTAACTCCTAGCTTGATACTTGGTTTTTTTTATATCTGTCCTTAATGCCGTATTCTTCTGGTGCCAGTTTTGTAAGCTCTTTGAGGGCAGGGACTATTTTTTGAGGCATTTGGGGGTTAAATGACTAGTCCAGGGTCACACGGCCAGTAAGTGTGGATTTGAACTCAGGTTCTCTTGATTCCAGGGCTGGTGCTCTATCTACTGTGTCACTTAGTGGTCCTTACTTAATACATTCTTGCTGATAAATCATTGACTACATGTTTCTGGAGATCAGGAATGGGACAATTTGACCAGTTGGGCATGGTTTCCATCTTAGGGAGGAGGCAGGAGCTTAATAGGTATTATGGATGGTACCTGATGCTGCAATGCTTATCTATATCCTTGGACTGCCTCAAGGCTCAAATAACAATTTAGGCGCCAACTATGTTAGTAAAAAGTAGTAAGGGAAGGAGTAGACAATTGTCACAACAAGCCAAACCCTTTTTAGTTATGCACTGACTCCATGAAGGGGAGGTGTGGCTCAGGAATTCCTCTCTCCATTTTTCCATCTCTCAGTGTCCCTTAGTTCACCTGCCCAGATCACTGGTTTTCTCTAAATGCACTCAAGTCTTGGCTGATTAGGGAAGACCATTTTTATCATTGGATGTTGTTATTGTCTAATTATTTTTCAGAACCAGAATAAAAATGAGGCATAGAGGCATAGAGATAGGGGAAGGACAGGAAGGAGATTGTCTCTTCCTCCAGGTCATATGAGCCTGGAATAACTGATGGATCTTTTTTGAATGTTAAGAAGTTCAATTTACACCTACTATATGGGCAAAATTTTACCCCCAAAGGGGTATCTAAAGTAGTTATAAGCCATCTTCGATTAGAAGTCACTTGAGGGAGAGCATTTCCATATAGATCACAGGTGTTTCCAAATGTCTTATGCACAGAAAAGTTTGAAAAATTGCTAATCTCACAGAGGAAATGTTTTGAGAGAGCAGAAGGAAACGTGCTATCATAATTATTTTAATAACCTTGTTGGGTCTCCATGGAGATTGTCTCCTGGCTCACTGAGACTTAGCCATAGTCAGTCCGTATACGGGGATACTTGGTAGAAAAATTTTGGCTGCCCATTGGTAGCAAAGCATAGGTATTTTGAGTTAGGTCTACCTTAACCTAGTCCAGGGATTCAGGCTCAGAGTTGTAATGCAAAGAGATACTGTGGGCCAGACAATACAATGAAAATGACTTTACCAATTACAAAAGCTAAAAAGAATATAATTTCTAAGATAGTATTAAAAAGATAATATTTCAGATAAAACAACTTTCACCCTTCCACCTAAATATCCATTACAACAAATAGCCATGCTAGTTGAAGAAAGACTTTCTGTTAGGCAGTGGGATATCTGGGAAAAACTTTCATCTTAAACTCCTCATAGCCTAAGATTTTTATGCTTCAGGTGTCAAGGAAGCCAAATCAATCATTTCCCCTATAATGTCTTTCTTTTTCTATTAAAGGAAAAGCAGCCTGGCCTTCACAAAACACCCCTACTCTCCTCCCCAACAGGATTTCCTCCACAGACAGTTGTAAACCTGATGGTGTAAGACACATGGAATATTCATTTAAGGAGTCTTTTTTTTATACCTCAAACTAACATGGCAAAATAGTGTGAAAAAAGATATTCTGTTGAAGTCAAAAAGCATTTCTCATGTTAAGAAATACACATGTACTTACATTTTGAAAAGCAACTTGGTCTAGTGGGAAAAGTGCTAGATTTGGAGTGAGAAATGAGAAGAACTGAGTTTGAACCTCTTCTCTGATACTTAATGTGAATAACTTTGGACACAATACCTTATATCTTTGGGCCTCAGTTTCCTCATTTATAAAATGAGGAGTCTGAACACCATGGTTTGGGGAATATGGCTTCTTATGGATCGACCTATGTCTTCTTCAAGTTCATTCTTGAACTGTCTGTGGCTTTGGATGGACTTGGGTGGATCCTGGAGAAAACTCTTGTTTTCTCCTTCAATCTTCACTGAAACTTAGTTTCCAAAAGGGCCCCAAATGCTTAGGACTAAGACAACTAGGGGATGAAGACAATAGAGACAGAGGGAAAAGAATAATGGCTGAATTTCATTTTGAGACTATGGAGAAGACCCACTGATGGGGACCCTGTGGGCCATCCAGTGTGAATTTACATTATTTGTATAGGAGTCTCTCAACAGTCATAATATCAGGACTTGCTGAGTAAAAAACTCCATTTCTGGCTCCATGGTCTTATTTTAGATAGGTGGTAAGGATCATTATTTCCATTTTAACACTTTTTGCATTACAGCCCATTTCTAGCACTACCTATCTATTTCCCCAGGGTGAGTAGGTGCATAATGAGAACATGTGTAAATGCTCTGAAATCCTTAAAAGGAAAGTGCTAAGTAAACATAGAGTATTTTTATATGTACATAAAAATATATCTTAGCTGCTCGATGGGCTTTATTTACAAGGATAAACAAAATAGGCTTCCTTGGAATACAAGAGATCCTAGGGGACCTGAGCAGTACAAAAACTTTGTGTGTATTTTTGGGAATGCCAGCCAAGGGAGATTGTATTGTCCATTTTTAACTTTTATTTTCTTCAGCTGTTGACTCTTTCTTGTTTTTACTTTCCCTCTCTCTTCATTGCTCCATCTTAATGTTATCCACTTTCAAAGAAATGAGAGTCTCTGTCGATAGTAGGTATGAATTCATAGAATCATAGAAAGAATTAGAATTAGAGAAAGAAGAGATCTAGTCAAAGCACTTTATTTTTCAAATGATGAAACTGAGACCCAGGACAGTACAGAACCTTACCCATATCCAGTGTTCACATAGAAATCCTCTTGATTCTTCTAGTCCCCAATTTACAACACTAAAGATTATAATTTAAGTACTTATTGGTTGTTTTCTCTTGGATGTTCCACTGTCACCTCAAACTCAGAAAATATAAAGATGGATGTATCTCATCATTACCAATTCCAACCCTCTGAGTCAGCTTCTTCTCCTGATTTCCCCATTTTTACAAATATCACTCAAATCAGTGGTGCCAGACAAATAAAAATGAATTCCTGGTGGCCAAATGTTGACTTAGATAATCAAAAATTAACATTATCTATGTTGTATTGTATTTTTTATTTATTTTGTTAAACAATTTGTATTTACACATTTTTCTAATGGAAATTGAACTTCTTAACATTCAGAAAAGATCCATCAGTTATTCCAGGCCTGGAGGAAGAGACATTCTCCTTCCTGTCCTTCCCCTATCTCTATGCCTCTATGCCTCATTTTTTTTTCTGGTTCTGAAAAACAACTAGACAATAACAACATCCAAAGATCAAAATGGTCTTCCCCAATTGAGAGTTTTGAGGGGCTACTTGTGGCAGTGAGTTCTATACCTCTGCTATTAAGTCACCCAATTCTACAATCTAGGTGTTTTCTTGTTTTGGGTTTTGATTTTTTTGCAAAGCAGTGGGGTTAATTGACTTGCCCAAGGTCACACAGTTAGGCAATTATTATATTATATTATTAAATGTCTCCAGTACCGCTGTTCTTTCCACCATGCCACCTAGCTGCCCCGGTTGCCTAGAATCTTGATGAAGGGTTAAAAGGAAGTTGTAACTGCCTGGTTTGGGGAGGCAGAAACAAGGCAAACTTACTACGTATAGGCCGTAATATAATCTCCCTTTACATATAGTGGGGAACAAAGATTCTTTCAGATAGTCCAGGAATAATTGACATTTTTTTGTGTTATAGACTAGATTCCTTTGGTAGTCTGGCAAAAACTCATGAACTACCTTCTTAGAATAATGTTTTTTATTGCATAAAATAAAATACAAAGAATTACAAGAAAAAACAATTATGTTGAAAAAAGTTATCAACACGTTTTTTTAAAAAAATTTACAACCCTCAGGTTAAGAATATTAGTTTATAACTCCTTCCATCATCAGGCAATATTAAATCTCAACATATCAAGAATAGAAAGGGTTTTTATACACTATTTTGTCTAATTCTTATACGAACCAGAATCCTATCTATAATATAGCTGACAATGTGGTCACCTGGTCTTTGCTTAAAGACCTTCAAGTGAATTACTATCTCATATGGAAGTCAGTTCCACTTTGGAAAATTCTAATTATTAGGAAGTTTTCTGAACATTTGCCTTTTTTGTAACATCCACCTTTACCTCTTCCTTCTACACTCTGAAGCTCAGGAGACCATGTTTTGTGGGATAGTATTTATATGATATCTTGTCCCCTTTAAGACAATTCTGATGATTGTAAAAAAACATGATTAAAACTTTTATCAAACACTTCCAAATCTTTCAATGTTAATACCCCAGAGATGACAAAGACAAAAGGTCCTATACATCCTAAAATATTGATAGAAGCACTTTTGTGATAGGAAAGAAGTAGGTGTCCATCAATTGGGAAATGGCTAAACAAATCATGGACAGCTAACTGATACAGTGGATAGAGCGAGCACTGGACCTTAAAATCAGGAAGACTCATCTTCCTTAAGTTGAAATCTGACCTCAGATTCTTATTAGTTTTCTGTCCCTGGGCAAGTCATTTAACCCTATTTGCCTCAGTTTCCTCAAATGAAGGAAGGTCTGGAGAAGGAAATGAAAACTACTTCACTATCTTTGCCAAGAAAATCACAAAAGTGGTTGTGAAATCAGACATGATTGAAAAGATGAATGAACAACAAAAACAAACCCTAGTGAGTGAGTGTAATGGGATATTACTGAGCTATAAGAAATGATGAAGATGAAGAATTTAGGAAAAAAACCTGAGAAGACATATGAACAGATACAGAGTGAAGAAAACAGGGTTAGGAAAACAACTTATGCCATGACTCTAGCTCTACCAAAATAGATGATGACTATAGCAATGTAAAATTAGAAAGAACAAGAAACTGAAACTAAATGCTATGTCATTATAGGGGTCAAATTAAGACTGGGAGAAAAACTAGAAAGTGTAGTTCTCTCCCTCCTTTGCAGAAGTATAGGAATGGAACACTATAGTTTCAGGACCAGTTGATATATTGAATAATTTTGCTGAGCCTCATTTTCTTCCTCTTTTGGTTTTATTCTTTGCTAAAAGAAATAGACCACTGGATAGGGGAAGGGAAAGGGTGTATTTAAAAAATACCACACTTTTTTAATGGGGCAGAGTTTGGACCTGTGATTTTACTAATGTAAAAAGATCCCAATATGCAAATTCCATTCGCTGATTCAGATCACCAATTTATTTCTAATTTCTAATTTAAATAGCTGCCTGGAAAAATTTGAGGTTAAGGGACTTACTTAGCATTTCACAGCCTTCAAAATAGCATAGTAGAGAATAATTGTTCTATAGGAACCATTTCCAAGAGTTTGTACCCAGACTCCCCTGGAAACTTCCAGAGACCCCAAGGACATGGTAATTGATATTTTGGTATTTTGGCATACCATAGTAAGCCTCAAGTGGTCCTGGGATCAGAAGACAGCAACTTAAAGAAAAGGACTTCTTCTGTCTCTCTATTGTCTGAGACTCTGCAGGTGACATCATGTAACTCTGGTGAGCATTGAGGAAGCACAGGCTCCTTCTCTATCTTGGTATCATGGTGACTTCATGTAGATGGCACCTAGTGTGGAAGCCATAAATAGGAAAGTTTACACGGTGTCTCTAGCTGCCTTTGTTCTTTTGTGTGTGTTTTCTCCTGATCTTAGGTGATAATGGATCTATTCCCAAAATATCCCAAAATGGGTATGTCTAGGTTTGGAGGTGATTTTATGAGCTCAGAATGTCCAGGTTCTTATTAGGTCAGAGCAGAGTGGAGGTAGCAGAGAAATCCCTGGCAATTACTGCAGCATTCTTAGAGATGGTGGCCATAGTCAAGAAGAGGACTGGGTCGAGGTTGGCTGTTTTAATGCTATTTTGGCTTATTTTTTCAATTACATGCAAAGATAGTTTTCAATATTCATCTTTTTTTGTAAGCTTTTGAGTTCCACATTTATCTCCCTCCCTCCCTTCCCCTCCCCCATGACTACAAGTAATCTCATATAGGTTATACATGTAAAATCATGTTTAATATATTTCCATATTAGTCTTGTGAAAGAATCAGAATTAAAGGAAAAAAAAATGAGAAAATTGAAAAAAATCCATAAAACAAGTTTTAAAAAGGCAAAATAGTATACTTTGGTATGCATTTAGAGTTCATAAGTTTTTTCCTCTGGATGTAGATGGCATTTTCCATCATAAGTCTTTTAGGATTGTCCTTGATCACTGAGTTTCTGAGAGCTCAGTCCATCATAGCTGATCATCAAATAATGTTGCTGTTAGTGTGTACAATGTTCCCCTGGTTCTTCACTCAGCCTCAGTTCATGCAAGTCTTTCCAGGCTTTTCTTCTCTTTTCTTTTTAAAATTTTATTTATTTAAAGTAATGGGATTAAGTGACTTGTCATACAGTTAGGCAATTATTAAGTATCTGGGGTCACATTTGAACTCAGGTCTTCCTAACTACAGGGCTGGTGTTCCATCCACTGTGCCACCTACCTCCTCCTTTCTAGGCTTTTCTGAAGTCCTCCCTCTCTTGAGTTTTTTTTTTTGTTTTTGTTTTTGTTTTTAGGTTTTTGCAAGGCAAACGGGGTTAAGTGGCTTGCCCAAGGCCACACAGCTAGGTAATTACTAAGTGTCTGAGACCGGATTAGAACCCAGGTACCAAGGCCTGTGCTTTATCCACTGCCACCTAGCCACCCACGTCTCTTGAGTTCTTAAAGAACAATAGTAGTTCATCATGAAATGTTAATTTTTTTTTAGAAAGATTTTATTTATTTTGAGTTTTATAGTTTCCCCCCAATCTTGCTTCCCTCCCCTCCCCAGAAGACAGTCTGTTAGTCTTTACATTGTTTCCATGGCATACATTTTGATCTAAGTTGAATGTGATGAGAGAAAGAAATCATATCCTTTAGGAAGAAAAACAAAGTATAAGAGATAGCAAAATTACATAATAAGATAATGGGTTTTTTCCTAAATTAAAGGTAATAGTCCTTGGTTTTTGTTTAATGTTAAATTTTAATAAGCAGCACTGCAAGCTACATCATGGTCTGATGTTTCAACTTTCCAGATTATTATAGTAGTTACAAGTATAATTCCAATTTTATAGAAGAGAAAACTGAGCCTCAGAAAGATTAAGGGGTTTGCCTACTATCTCGCATGTAGTAAGGGAAAAAAATCTGAATTCAAACCCAGATTTTCTGACTCTATTATCCTATGAGGAAGAAGGCATTACTGACTTCTGGTCAGTTCATTCTGTTAATGTACACCTGTAAGCATTCTGTTCCTAGCATTCTTTTTTTGTATTTAAGATTAAGTTATCATACTTAACTTGTATTGTGCTCCTTGTTCCCATCCCCCTTCCCATTGAAGAGAACTAGACATAAACTATAATCTAACCTTTAAGGAATTTTTCTCCTGGGTGACATGTGAAAACAAGAATCCTGGTCCTTAGAGGCCAAGTCCCTCCAAACCAAACCACATGCTTTGGTACCAATCCCCAACCCTGTGGGCCCAGAAGTGGTATCTTAAGGATAGACTACTAATAAACACATATTTAAAATAGTGAGGCTATATGCAGTTGATTCACTTAAGTGGTTCTGAAGCTTCCACACCTCTCAGAGATGGAAGCTTTATACTGTACAATGTGTTTTTCCTCAGAACAATTCTGTGAAGAACATTTAATGCTGATATGATCATCCTCATTTTACAGATAAAAAAAACCCTGAGGTTTAGAGAAATAAAGTGATTCGCCCACAGTTATTTAGCTAATTAGTGGCAGAGATGAGAATCAAACTCAGATCTCTTGATTTGAGTTCAAAGTTCTCCTTAAGCCAACCTACAGCCTAGCATAGTGCTTTGCCAAAATGGACCCTCAATAAATATTTGTTGAATGAATGAATCAGTGCATCCCTACCTCTCAGAATGATTCCCACCCTTGCCCTTCCCCTTCCTGTTTAGCCCAGAATAGGGAAGGGCCTACTATTATATATCCTGGATGTGATGCGTCACACAGGCCATGATGATAACAGCTCACCCTTAGCTAGGATTTTATAGTTTATACGGTGCTTTCCTCATTAATCTTTAAGATAGGTAGTGTAAGTATCCTCATTTTATAGATGAAACACTATGTCTTGGTAGAGCCAAGTAATTGCTAAGATCACACAACTACTAAGCTGGAATTTAAACTCAGGATTTCAGACTGAGTCCCACACTCCCCGGATTGTCCTAGTCTAAATAATTATAATAACTCATATTTAGATAGCATTTTAACATTTGCAAAGCACTGAAAATATGTTAACTCATTGGGTCCTCAAAACAACAATCTTGAGAGGTAGGTATTATTTTATCCCCATTTTACAGATGAGGAAACTGAGGCTGAGATTGGCCCAAGGCTATATACAGTGAAACAAGTGCCTGAGGAGAAATTTAAATTCTGGTCTTCCTAACTACAAATCCAGTACTTTTACTGGATTGTTTTCACTTAAATTGTCCTAGAAGATTCTGAAAATCACCCGGCAGGAAAAGATACCAGACCCTGAGGTCCTGTGTGGAACTGCCAAGCATTCAAATGTTATTACAGAGAGCACAACTATAATGAACTGTCCACATTGTTTGAATGTCAAACCTTCACTTGCCAAAAAAACTGTTTTATGGAGAACTCACACAGAGCAAAAGCACTCACAAGGGAGTTCAGAAAAAGAAATACAAGGACTTTAAAAATCTCTCTTAAGAAATTTGGAATTGGTGGGGCAGCTAAGTGGCTCAGTGTATAGAGTACTGATCTTGGAGTTAGGAGGGCCTGAGTCCAAATCCGGTCTCAGACACTTAATAATTGGCTAGCTGTGCGACCTTGGGCAAGTCATTTGGCCCATTGCCTTAAATAAAAAATAAAAATTAAAAAAAAAAGAAATTTGGAATTGTTTGTGCTATAAGGGAGACAGTGGCACAGGACTACCCAGCATGGTGTACCCTCATCAGAGATGGGGCTGCGCTCTATGAGGAAGGCAGAATTGAAGTGGCTCAAAGAAAGTTTGAGATACTTGAGTTTAGAGTACCCACCCTAGGTGTTCACATGGACTATTTGTGCCCTATTTGTGGTAGAGCATTCCATAGTGGTATTGTTCTGATCGGTTATACTATAACTTGTCTCTAACAGTGATATTGTTTAATCTTCAATAATAAATAAGAAAATACCAACCATTGCACCATTACTCTTTATAGAGTTTGAGGGTATTTTGTCGTCATTGGTTTTGTTTTGTTTTGTTTTGTTTTTTGAGGTAGGGAAGGATAAGATTTGAACCTGTGCTTTCAAAAGGGTAGGGAACTTCCTGTGTGGAAATTTCCTCTGCAGATTCAGACCAGCAATTTATTTCTGATTAATAAGCTTAGAGGGTTATCTGGGAAATAGAGATTAAGTGACCTGACTAGCTCACTAAGTATCAGAGGTAGATTTTTGAATTCAGACCTTCCTGACTCTAAGGCTGATGATGCTCCAACCCTTATACTACAAAGTGCTGTTATTGGGTATAGCTCATTTAGTCTTTTGGGGGTGAGTTGAGCAAATATTATTGTCCCAGGTGGATAGATCAAAAATGACTTCCCTCAAGTTACAATCTTTGTGTAGGTAGTGAAGCTAAGCTTGAGTCAAAGCTGCTTATTCCTAAGAACAGAAATCTCCACACACCATTGTGTCATACACATGTAACAGTATGTTAATCTGATACCATTATTTTTCAAAATGAGGTCTAATTAAAAGCCACTGCCCTCATCAGATTAGATATCCTTTAATATATTAAAAACATTGTATTCTTTATTACTTATTTGATGAGCTTTGTTAAGAAGGTTGTTTATATTAAAAACAATTGAAAATGAATATAAACCAATTATTTTGTCTATCAGAGTTGGATAAACGACCTCGAGTCTTTCTAGCCAAATCCATACCTGAACAAAGCATTTTTCTACACTGGAGGGTGCTGGTAAATATTTAACAACTGACTTTTTGGGGGAGGGGGGAGGTATGAATGGCACATTTTGAAGTTTAATCTGCATATTATAACTTTCTCCATCACTTTCTTTAGGCTAGGCAATTAACAAAATTTTAAAAATCAAACCAGGTTTTGGAGATTTTGAGGATTTCTGTTGTATAAATGCTTAAACTAAAATATTTACTTGGCTTTCTGGAGCTAGTACAAGCTGGTTATAGCTGGTACTGGTCTTTTTTGCTTAAAGACTACAAAGTTGGGTAACCCAATATTTTCTGGAGCAGTCCCTTCCACTTTGGAGAGTTATAAACAGACAGTTTTTCCTGACATCAAACCTAAATTTTGCCTTGTTGAAAGCCTTCCCATTGTTGCTGAGTCTATCCTCGGGCTAAAGTAAGTCTATCTAGGTGGTATGATGGTTAGGGAACTAGACCTGGACTCAGGAACTTGTGAGTTTAAATGCTGACTTGGACCCTTACTAGCTGGATGACTTTGGGCAAGTCATTTAATCTCTCTCTGCCTCAGTTTTCTCATCTGTAAAATGGAGGTAGCATTAGTAGCATCTATTGCCCAGGGTTGATGAGCTAGTGTTTTACAAAATTTAAACCACTATATAAATGCTAGCTATGATTATTATTGTTGTTATTATTATGCCTAAAGAAAGCTATCATGTATTCCCAAAGTCTTTTCTAGATTAGGTACTTCCAGTTCCTCCTTTTTTTGGGGAGGTAGCTAGCTGGTACAGTGGATAGTTAGAGACTAGACCTGGAGGTAGGAAGACCTGGGTTCAAATCTCACCTCAGATGCTTACTAGCTGTGTGATCCTGGGCAAATTGCTTAATCTGTTTGCCTTAGTTTCTTCATAAGCAAAGTAGAGATTAAAAATGTAGGATTGTTGTGAGGATTAAATGAGATAATTTATGTGAAGCCCTCTACATACAGTGAATGCTTAATAAATTATCATTGCCTCCCTTGTATCAATATGGCATATTCCATGACTCTAAGTTCTTTGTATTGCAAATGAATATATTCTCATATATATATACATACATATATATATATATATATATATATATAATATTTTCATGAATAGACTTTGTTTTCCATAATGCTCAGGGATGAATGATCCTCACTCCTTGGGAAAAATTCTCTGAATGACACTACATAGAAAGTCATTTATGCCTTCATATCTCCAAGCACAATGGGTTTTAAAGGAAAGGTATTATGTGGCAGAAATGTCTGTGGTAGAGAAAGATATGAAATGCCTTCCGGGGAGCATCCATCTGGACACGGTCTCCTAAAATCCATCTTCCTGTTTGCGTCTCAAGAAGTTAGCCCTCTTTTGACTAGTGTCCTGAGAGAAATCAATGCTCTCAAGTGACTGCACCAAAAAAGTCAGAACTAGACTTATGTGACAAGATTGAAAGGGAAATGATTAAGTAGAATGACTTCAGAGTCTGATCTTCCACACCAGTGGCATGGATTTATGAGTATGTCACTCCTACTATGCTGGGAAAATGGAAGGATTAACGTGAAGGTTGGCTAGCAATTCCCTAAAGGTTTGAAACATGGTGTCCATTTGACATGGGTGTAGAGAACATTTGGTACCTATTTTAATTCTCTTAATTACCTTACTATCTTGTTTCATTAAATGCTTTTTCCTCTGATTTCATGTGTCCTCTGGCATGATGTCCCATGGAAATATATTGATGGGGACGTGTAGTCATGACTTTGAACAGATGTTGATCTAAACAGTGTTCTGAACCTGGGTGTGACTGAAAGGGAAGCTAGAGATCTAATTCATACTATATTTTGGTGGAGGTATGATAGTATTTTGAAATGGCCCTGGCTAAAATGAGCTGATTCTTTTGGCTGAAATGCATTGTTGACATTATAATTATCTGTGTTTTGTGTTTTATTTGTCTATACAGAGTTATGTAGGGGAAAGGACTTGGAGCTCTTTTCTTTTTATCTACCCCAGAGTCTACAAGAATGCTCTGTGAATGCTAAGCACCTAATAAATATTTATTGAATAGAAAGAATGAATGATCCATATCTCAGTTACTAGGTTATGTGAATTTGAGAAAAATTGTTCCTTAGGATCAGCTGACAGAGTACGTGGACATGAGTGGAGGAGAACAGGTGGAAAGATGATGGTGTACCTGCCATGAGACCAGTTCTTGGAAAACCCTCTTGTGTTGTTTTTAGCTGTGGAGTATTAGTCACCCATAAAACACTGCCAGGAGCCTCCCCGGGTTGGCTTAAGTCATCCAGTGGATGAAGATCATTTTGGAAGCTGGGCTTCATTAAAATAGCAACTCCCAGTTTGCCTCAGGTGTTGAGTTTAGCCTCACGGTTCTCTGGTTATTTTAGGAAATCATGAGCGAACATTCCGGCTGCTCTTTCCCCCTTCACAGTTTAAAGGGCCTCACTCATTTTTTCCTTGTGGTTTCTAAGAATCCAAGAACAAATTGCTGATAATGGCATTACCTCCCTTTGGCTCCCATTCAAAAGAACCATATTTAAATTCTGGGTGGGTTGAAGTTTCCATGAAATGCATTCCTTTGTAGGGTGGCCTTCAAGGCTGGAGAGAACACCTGAGACTTGGGCCCACCCTAGAGTAGAGACAAACATCAGATTTAAACTCAGAACAGCCCCGGTAACCCCAGGATCTCTTGTCATAGGAGATACTGAGGGTCTGATTAGAAAACTCACCAAGTGGACTTGTTCTCTGCTTTTCATTTCTTTCCTATCCTAGGGGTCAATAATAATCACTATGATGATCATTAATGATGAAGAGAGTGGATTTGCTTTATATTTGAGATCTCATTTGATTACATTCAACCTGCTTTTAGGATGCTAAATGATTGATGCCTGTTTAAGAAAGGGAGAAAGGGGGAGAGGGTTAGTGAGGCAGTGCAGGAGCCCTGGAGACAAGAGGACCCAAGTTTAAATTTGATCTCAGACACTTAAAGTTTCCTAGCTGTGCAACCCTGGGCAAGTCTCTTAGTCCCCAACTGCCTCACCAAAAAAAAATAAAAAATGGAGAAAGGGAGGTAGAGTAGTGGAAGTTTGGGAGTTAAGAAGTCAGTGGGCTCTCTACTCTGGTCTTAAATAATATCTTACTTTGGCATCTTGGGTGGGACCTGGTGTCTTTCTGGCTCTCAGCTTTATTAACTAATCAGGAAGCCTTAAAAATGATGAGAGCAATAATCATATCAAGTAAGAACGATAATTTAATATTGAAACTAATAATATCAAGTATTATTGATACTTTAGGGTTTAAAATTGTAAGGTTTATATGTATAAAAATTCATGTGATCTTCACAACCTATAAGTAGGTATTATTATTATGGTGGTTGTTAGTTTTTAAAGTTAGAGATATATTCTGTTTAATTCACAAATTTTATATAAAAATAAATTTAAAAAGACAAAAACCCTACAAAAACCAAAATAAAATAAAATGATAAAAACATGATAATATTCAAAATTCAAACCTTACATTTTTCCAAAGCAAAACTCTGAAAGATCAGTCTACCAAATGGAAGAACTCCAACACTATGAGAATATATGAATGGGGCAATGATGTAATTTCACAAACAGAATTTTATGTAATTGAAGAAAACTTCCTGGGGCATAACAGTCCTTACAAGTAAATGAGGGGTGGGGTGGGGTGGGGAACAGGACAGGGGAAAAAATGAAATTCCAGTGTTCCAAATCAAGTTGTTACATCAGTGTCCTGGTGAACAATATGTACTCATTTTCTGCATGGATCTAAATGCTCTAATCTAGATTCACTTCAGTAGAAACTGCAGCAATAGGAAAGACAGAGGGGCTGTTAGGTAAAAGCTGTTATTATTCCTATTTTACAGGAGGGAACTGAGGCAGACAGAGTTCAGGGTCAGACACCTAGTAAATGTCTGAAGTTGTACCTGAAGTGAGGTTTTCCTGATTTCAGGTCCAGTGCCCTACTTATTCTACAAGAGTCTAGCTATAAAATGATGACTAGATAATTACTAATTTTCCATCTGACCTTTTGTGATTCTTTGAATCTAAGAATATGTAGTCTGTCTACAAAGGACAAAGCAATCGGTCCTGGAAACCACTGAAATGAATCGAGACTAAAGTGGAGAAAATAGAAGCTTTGGGGAGTCCAATAAGGTCATCAGGGAGAGGGCATTGCAGCAGAATGAAGTCTCTGATCTCTAATGGAGATTTTACTGATAGAACAAGAAAGGTACCAAGAGGGCAACACAGGCTGTTAGGGAAGTGGCAAGTCAGCAAATGTAGATCTTGGGGAAGCCAGAGGCATTTACTGTTAGTAGTAACTGTTACAGGAGCTGAATAATTCAGCTATAGTGACACGTTGAATGCCTGAGGTATAAGAAATGGAGTGATAAGGGCCAGGGGAGAACACGGAGACTTTTTCAGCCAATGATGGAAAAACAGAAAGCCAACAAGAGCTTTCTCTTAGCAGGAAAATGAAAGGAGCAAAATCTTGGCCACAAAGTGGTCCATTTGTGGACTGGTGATGGAGATGCAACCAAAGTGACTAAAGAGAATGATGACAAAAATTGTTGAGGAGAAATGAAGCTCCTAATGGGATCATAGATGGACCTTGGAGATCATTAAGTCCAACTCCATTTTATAGGTAAGGAAATTGAGGCACAGAAAAGGTAATGAAATTTGCCCAGGGATTTGTACACAGCTAGTTAAGGCAAATGAAGGCAAGATTCAAACTTAAGTCTTCCTGATGTGTGGCCCTGGCTGCCACGAGGACACCAAGAGACAATAGAAATGCTATAAAATGAATCATGGCATTTTAAGACTTTGGAAGATGTTTAGACTAATCCTTCTGTTTTACTGAAGAAGTGTTAAGAGACTTTCCCTATGCAATTTAGCTAATTAACCCATAAAGTAAAACTAACATCTCACACCCATCACTGACCCTAGTGTCAGAGGAGCTGAATTCAAATCTTCACTTCTGTTACCCATGTGACTGGGCAAATCACTCAATTTTGGGTCTCAGCTTCCCCATATCTAAAAAAGAGGGAGTTGACCTTGGAGGTTACTTCTAACCTATGATCTACAACTTTATGATTTGCAGGTGCTCTGCAGGCTAACTAAAAATCATAACTAGTATTTAAAGGATTCTTTAAAGCTTGCAAAGTGCTTTACAAATATCTCACTTTATCCTCATGACAACTCTGGGAGAGAGATATAATTATGATCCTCATTTCCTCCCTCCCCCTTTTCCTTCCTTTCTCCCTGTTTTCTTCCTCCTTCCTTCCTCCTTTCTTAACTCCCTTTCTCTAAATGTTTGTTTTTTCCTTCCTTTCTCTCTTCCCTCCTCCATTTCTCCCATAGCTAGCATTTATGAGAGTCTTTAAAGCTTAAACAGTCTCACAACAACTCCAGGAGGTAAGGTGCAATTATAATTCTCATTTTCTCATTCCCTTTTTTCTCTTCCCCTTCCTCCTTCCCTTCCTCCCTCCCTTCCTTCCTTCCTTCCTTCCTTCCTTCCTTCCTTCCTTCCTTCCTTCCTTCCTTCCTTCCTTCCTTCCTTCTCTTCTCCTACACTGATATAGTATGTGAACAGTTCTTATATATATATAACACATCCCACACGTATAATTCAGTTCTGTTGGACAATTTGTTCCTAGGTGTCCTTAAGATGGACTAACTTTTTTCTCTACTTCTAACTTAGTTTTGCAAAGATACATTCTGGTTCTTTCTCCTTAGAATGTGGGCAGATCCATATGAACTAATGTTACCTTTTAGCTTAACATCCAAACTTCAAGGTACAGAATCTTCAGCATTTAAACTGTTGCTGTAGTCAAATAGTTGCCAATTTAAGAAGCTTAATGACATTTACATACATAAATACATACAGGCAATATATTTCTCTGTTGAATTCTGTTCCTAGAATTAATGGACATATAGCATTGTTTTGAAATAAATTCAAGATTTCAATTGATATTTAATATATTTTGATCATTAAAAATAATTTGTTTATGGCATTTTGTTTTTTGTAGATATAATCTTTATTTTTTGCATCCTGGGGAATATAATGTTATAGCTCTATCCATATAGTTACTCCAAATGACATAGTGGAATAGTGGTACCTTGAGAGGTAGGTACTATTATTTTCTTTATTTTATAGATGAGGAAACTGAGGCAAACAGGTTAAGTGACTTGCCGAGGGTCATACAGGCTAGACAATATCAAAAGTTGGACTTGAATTCAGATCTTCCTGACTCCAGGTCCAATACTCTATCTACTGTGCCACCTAGCTAGGGGAGGGGAGAAGATATTCCCAGTATACTCTTGTTGGTGAAATCTTTGTTCTCACTTTGGTGAAGTCTCGCTGTAGAAGGTAGAAAGGTCCTCATGGCTCCCATTGAATGAATGAATGAATGACTAAATGATTGGAAAAGTTTTTATTAAGCAATTACTCTAGGCCAGTGACAGTGCTTAAACACTAAAAATAGAAATACTAAAATGGAAACAGTTCATTGAGGAGACAACAACATATAGGGGAGCAATTACCTAAGTATGTTTTGATCAGAAGAGTCTTAGGGTGATGAGTTGATCCATCTTGGGAGGTGTTATTAGAGGTGGTCTAGAGGCTAGGGCAGATGATAAAAGGCTTTAAGGGATGCAAAGCCTGGTCTCTTTCCACTAAGTTTTTTTGTTTTGTTTTGTTTTTGCAAGGCAAACGGGGTTAAGTGTCTTGCCCAAGGCCACACAGCTAGGTAATTATTAAGTGTCTGAGACTGGATTTGAACCCAGGTACTCCTGACTCCAAGGCCGGTGCTTTATCCACTGCGCCACCTAGCCTCCCCTTCCACTAAGTTTTTACTTACTCAGTTCTCATTCCAGGTTGCTTAGCTTGTCGGGGGTAGGGATGTGAGGTGTGATGTGGTGGAATAGAGAAATTTCACTGGAGGTCAGTAGGGAGAAGTGGACCAGGCAGTTGCCTGGATGGACAGCTGAATGAGATGTAATACTAAGCCAGATTTGAGGCCATCAGGACCATTTAGGCATTCCTTGCCACATGGCTTCCATCTGACATTTCTCCCCACTCTGTGAACGGATATTTCCAAGCATGAGGAATAATAGGGGGAAGAACAGATAAAAAGAGGATGGAGCAAGAGCTTAATGAACTTGTTTTTCTATGGAAAATGATTTCTTAACAAGATTAACAATGTGATAGTCAACTTGCCTGGCCCTGGGTGTTTCCCCTTGCCCCTTCTGATGCAACATAGGTGATGATGGATGCTGTATTCCTGAACTGTCTACAACTTTGGGGTTTGACTTTGAAAAGGAGGGAGCAAGAAGAGTTGGAAAGTTGGGAAACCAGACTGAGAATAACCCACCCGGAACACTCATGACTGTGGCCTCTCCAGAAAATTAGGGGATTCACCAAGGTTGAGCAATGACAGTAACAGCAAAGCTGGAGGGAACTCCTTGTACAAGTTCAAGATTTAGGTCAAGTTTAGGAATTCAAGTTGGCAGTGTTACCAGGCTGTGGGGGAGGAATGCCTGGCTCCCAAGTAGGAGGCAGAACCCAGGAATACAAGGGATAGAACCACAGCCATGAAGAAATGCTGAATACTTCTTATTGCAAAACTCCAAATGTTGCTCCCCGGAACCACCATCCCTCGATATGTGAATTGGGGTTCCCTGAAAAGATGACAGTCCTGATGATGTTTTCCTTATTAATTCTCATTTGGACAATTCCAATAATTTCATTAAATTTTTTTTTCTGATGTCTTTATTTTTTTCAACATTGACATGGGCTTTTCTAGTATGCCTCTCTCTCCCCTTTCCAGAGAGTGTTAAATTTATAAGAATTATTATAATAACATATTTTAAATTATAGTTTATATTTAATATTTTGTCATTATGTTGTGTATTAAAATATTTTATATTTTAATTTTGAAATGTTTTAAATATAGTTTTATCTCATTAAATATTTCCCAATTACATTTAAATATTTCTTAACATTAATTTAAAAAATTCTCTCTTATCCTCTCATTCCTCCCTTATTTTGAGAAGGCAAGCGATATAATAAGAATATTTTAAAGGAAAAAAAGGAAGAGGAAATAAATCAACACAACTGATAAATACATTAAGAAGTTCAGATATGTGTGTAATATGCAACACCTGTGGACCTTCCACCTCTGGGAACAGGTGGTGTGGGAGTAACCTCTCATCTCTTTTTTCAAGCTTTGCTTGTTTGTTCTTTTTTTTTTTATAATTTTGCAACCTTAATAATGGTGCAATAACATTGAGTGATGATCAACTTATCAGTAATACTATGATTCCAGACAATCCCAAAGGATTTGTGATGGAAAATGTTATCCTCACCCAGAGAAAGAACTGATGGTGTCTAAATGTAGATCAAAATATACTATTTTTACTTTATTTTTTTTTCTGTGTTTTTTCTTTTGGTCTGTTTCTTCTTTTATAATTATGACTGATATGGAAATTTTTTTTATACTTATATACAACTTAAACCAAATTACTTATCATTTTAGGAAGAGAGGAGGGAAGGAAGGAAAGGAGGGGAAAAATTTGGAACTCAAAATCTTGTAAAAATTGTCTTTACGTATAATTTAAAAATTATTACTATTAATTAAAATATGACTTTTAAAATAATGTTGTAATAAAGAACTTCTTAATTGGTCTTCCTCTTCCTAGATTTTCTTCCATTTATGTAATTCTGACTTCAAACTTCTTAAAACATAGATCTGATTATATCCCATTCCCTGCTCAAAAAAAAAAATCTACAGTGACTTCCTAGTGCTTGCAGGCTAAAATACAGTCGCCTTAGATTGATGTTACATTAGATCATAGATTGAGAACTACAAGACTCTGCAAAACTCCAGAGTACTTCTTCTGGAGTCAAATTGTTATTGTTTAGTGGTTTTTCAGTCATCTAACTCTTTGTGACACTATTTGCAGTTTTCCTTTGCAAGAGATTCTGGAGTGGTTTGTCATTTTCTTCTCTGGTTCATTTTACAGATGAGGAAACTGAGGCAAACAGGGTTAAGTGACTTGCTTAGAATTAGTGTCTGAGGCTGGATTTGAACTCAGGAAGATGCAAGTTACCATTAAGAACCATATCAAATCAAGTCTATTCCTCTAAGAGTCTACCTTCTCCCCACCTTTCCCACTCCCAAGGCATCACTTCCTAATAGGGTGTTTCAAAAGTGCAATTAAACTGCACTGATTTGGAGAATCAGTTTTCCTGATTAATTATAGCATTATTATTAGCAAATAATAATTAAACCAGTATTTATATATATTCCTTATTAATAATATTATTAATGAATGATAATTGATTTACTATTATAATGAATACTTATAAATTAATTAAATAATAACAATTAATGGAATTATAATAAATGAATAAATACTATTAATTCAAGTTAATAATTAAAGTAAATAAATAAGATAATATTATTAAATACTAAGTAAACTCTTGAACACATGATTTTCC